>NC_056734.1:933357810-933694598 GCF_019279795.1 Protopterus annectens
GTGCAGTCAGTTATCAAAATGTTGCTTTCACATAAATACCATCATTCTGTTACACTTGATTGATTCTAAGCATAATTAGAAGTACAACTGATTGTGACAAAGTAGCAGTTTTACATGGTAAGAGTATTAATATGTTGGTGTGAATTATTTCAAAGGGTCATGGCTCCTAACATCCAGTTTTCCAAATGTTCAGACTTCAGCATATGACAAAAGTTTTTTTTTTTTTCCTTCACGGAAACTGGAACATCAGTGCCCTTGTGCAGAAGGTTAATAGCTGTGCATTTGTCTACAAGTGCATTATTTAATATACATTTTAATGCTGCAAACTCAAAAGGCCGTGTCTGTAGTCAGTGAAAAGTAGCTATATTTATTTTTTAATTAACTTGCTTCAAATCATGACAGTTTGCTAGTGAAATGGAAGCACAGGACATCTGGATGTCTCATCAGTTTATATCCATAATTTCTATCTCAGGCATGCAGATGTGTAAACATTTACAGATCCCATTTACATTAATGAGTTTGGGGGAAAATTAAAAAGAAAGAAAAGTTTACTGTGCAGCAGTGATAGTTTAAACTTTCTTACTTTTTGTCTGTCTTATCTGCACTACCTTTAACATTTTTTTGTATTTCAGTAAAAACTTTCTATGGTTGTACACGATTATATGATACGATATACACCGCTTTATATTTAACACTCATGCTTTTCTTCATATAAAAGACACTGTGCACAGCTTTTTAATTTCTTAGCAATTTGTACGATATGCTTTTCTCTGCACCCATTGTACTAACAAATTAGCAACCATGCAGTATAGAATGCATTACTGTACGAGTTTTCCAGCAGTTTTCCGAAGCAGCGGAGTTGAAGTAAAGATACAGAATGGTGGAAAGCTAGCTTTCAGTGCAGTGAAACATATATTATATAAGTTGCTGTGAAATGCATTACGAAAGCTTTACATTGACTATTACCCAACGAATAGCATGATTGTTAAATATGAAGCACTCTGTATTACACATCAAGTAACGGTGCAGAACCATCAGACATTTTTACTGAAATATAACAGAATGTCACTGCAGCATAGCTCTCAACTGTCCAGATTTTCTAACATTTTAGTATATAATGACAGGCATTTAAGTTTCGGGGGGAGGGGTTAGGAAGTACCGCAGCAACTGAAAAGTTACTTGCAGAAGATGCAATCCTGAGTGAGCACTGCCAGTAGACTTACTTTTCTCTAGTTTCAAAAAAAGATGTACATTGCAGCTGTGTACTGTACTTGTTTGACTTTTGAGGCGTTTCTCTCCACTGCTGTCTTCTTCGACCATGACTGTGGCAGTATCTCCAGTCTTGCAAACGGATTAGCACCCCAAACTGTTCTGACAAAATAAGTAGAAGGATCCAGTAGCAATGTAGTTAGATACTGCAAATGTCAGAAAAAAATAAAGGTAATTGCTACTGCATGATCCTCTATTTTGCCAAAACAAAGAAAACTTGGGTCTGGGGTGGAGGTGTTGTGCATTCGGTGGCTTGAATTGCAAGAATCTGACTGCCACCACTTTCTTCATGCATGGCAAGGAGATTTTCTCAAAAAAGTCATACGAGTATCATGCAACTCCATGCTAAAGACTAAGTTGAGAAGGTAACTGACAATGTTCTGGTACTTTTTAAACTTATTTTTTGAAAGTGGAGCAAAATTATGACTAAAGTTATTCATGTTTGTGGAAGTCATTCAGGTGTAACATACAATTCCTACTGTCTGAGTGTGCTTGAATTTAAGCACAGAGGTGCCATGTGACGGTACTCTGAGTTAGAGTTAAGACAAAGGTAATAGTTATGCAGGATCTCAAACAACTGTGTTTCTCCCATCCTCTAATTTCAGAGAACCTTCTAAGTCCGCTTTTGTTCGTAGTCAACCTTGTCAACCTTCTAAAGGGAAAGGGTTCCTAAGCATATGTTCTCTGATAAACCCACCCAGAGTTCTAAAACTCAAAAGCCCCCTTTTCAGGACAAATCTATCTAAATCTGACATTTTTCCCCCCTCTCCCTGTCTGTCTTAGGCTGTTCGCGTCTCTCCCTGTCTGGCAAGAGATTACTTTAGAATCTTGGGTTCTTTACATTGTCTGGCACAATTATTTTATGATGTGGAAATTCTCACCTTAGATCTTCCTCAACCAACTTCATAATTTTTCTGTGATTCTGCAGGATCTGTTGGAGCAGGGCACCATCCATCCCATTCAGAATCCCAAAGAGGAGCAGGGTTTTACTCCAGAGTGTTTCAACAGGTACCAACATGTCCATCTGCCAGCACACCTGGATGCAATTCTCTAACTTTGAGGAAGCCTTGAAGACCTCCTTCCTTAACTCTCCCTTTGACTCCCCTCTCTTTGGACCAAAAGTTAAGGAAACTCTCACAAGGAGTGAGCAGGATGATAAAACCCTTTCTGCTGTTTGGAATCTGCTTCTCTACTCCTCAGAGAATGTTTTCTGGGAATCCAAGAGTAAGAAGATATGGTTCAGGAAAGTTCCAAGACACTCCTGCAGACAGGTCCTGGACATCACCTTAGCGGCAGATGCGGACCATGGAATTACGGGCTTTGCCTTCCCCTTTTCTGAGTAATGCTTTCAGCACATCTGAAGGATTTGGGGTGGGGGGGGTACTTATCCATGCATCCTCAAGTCTGACAGGCTGTCAGATTCATGAGTGCTCTAGATAATCACCAGAGGCTATATAATACCCTTTGTTTTCCCTCCTTTAAAGATGACAAGTATTCCCACAGTACCACTCCACCAGTTGAAATCTGCAACAGAAGAATTCTTAAAGCTGTTAGAAAAAGGTTTTCAGCAGGTTCCACTAGACCAGTTAGAATCTAGAGTCTGTTTCAAGTTATTTTTAGTTCTGAATAAACACTGGACCCAAGGCCGGTTTTGGACACTACTTATTTCAGTCAGTTTGTAAAGCCAAGTCTGTATGTCATGGCTCAGTACACTGTAATTTTGTTGAGGATGGATGATTGGATGTGCTCAGTAGATCTCCAGGACACCTACTACTGTATTAACATTTCAAGACAATTAAGGAGATTTCTCCACTTTTGGCTGGGAGCCAATAATTTGTAGTTCACAGTGTTGCCCTTTTGTCTCATCACAGCCCCCAGGTGTTCACCCACTGCATGGTAGTTGTTGCAGCTCATCTAAGACTGTTAGTGTTATGGCTTTTGCCAAATTTACGCAATTGGCTCCTCCTGCACCAACCAAGGATTTTCTACTTCAGCGAATGGACTTCATTTTCTCCAACATCTGGGTATGACAGTTGCTCCATAAGCAAATTGATACCCACACAACAGATTGAGTTCATTCAATGCCACTTGAACATGATGAACCAGATAGCTACTGTACCAGAATCCAGGATCATTTATGTATGGCAGACAGCCTTGCAAGTTCAGCTCCTTTGTCAGTTTGCAAGACTTCAATTGTTACGTCTTATGGCTTCCACTTTAACATTGTTCCCTTTGGCCAGCTTTCATCCGCCCCATATAGCCAAAAACATCCCCAAATCCCAATACATTAGAATGAGACTGATTTGCTCCAAGGATTCTACCTTCCAGGAATACAGACAGGATCTGACTCTCAGATTCAGGGACGGGATATCAAAAGGGACATATCCTACAGGCTAGCAATTGGGCTAATACACTCGAGGGAAAATCTTTTTTTGTACAAACAACGCAAGCAGCATAGGTCATCACTCATTAGGCTAGTGACTACTTATGGTAGGAATTCTGATTCTTTAATCAACAGTGTACAAAGACTGGAATATTCAACAGAGTGATCACAACCTAACTAATGTCCTACTAGAAAGATGTTTTCTCATTTTGTAATGGTAGGAATCTAGCCTCACACTTTAACTATTACAAACATTCACATTCCCGAACACCAATTCAAGAAGTACAAACTACAATAACGGGTGAGGTGCTCACAGGATGCCACCAATGTGGATATTGCACTCACTGCAATAAGGTTTTTAAGTCCAAACAATTTACAAGTAAGAACTGTGGCACAGTTTGTTGTCAACTTTTTTGCCAATTGCAGTAGCGAATGGTTGATATATTTAGCTACATGCAGCTGTAGCTCCTCCTACATAGGACAAACTTCACGACCACTAAGACTGAGAATTTCTGAACATACCAGTGACATGAGGAATAGAAAACCAAGCCGTGCTCTATATAAACATTCCATAAAACATTAATCTGCCAAGTTTAGTTTCATGGTTATAGATATCATGAAAGGGAATAAATCCAACAAAGCGGGGTGACATTCCATTCTTGACACACAGAAGAAAAAATGGCTTGTTAAACTGGGGGGTTTATTTCCACATGGATTAAATGAACAATTTTGATTTCCCAATCACATACTTGATTCAATTAAATGCATGTATAAAAGACTACTTGAAATGGATTTGATTTACACTGAGGAAGGCTGTGTTGTGTACCAGCCGAAACCGGTTTATTTGTGCATTGCGTTATTGAATAAGTATATCATTTCAATCTCAAAGTTTGCTGGCTTACTCTTTGGATTTTGGATTCTACAAACATCATTGACTATGTACTCACGAACATGGGGGCCCAGTGTTCCTCACCAAATGTAATATCTTTGCTCATCAGATCTGACCTTAAGGCAGCATTACTTGAAATAAAAATTAATCCAGGGATTTAGCAAAGCCAAAAAACTTTAGGAACTATTCCAAGGCTAACGTCTCTGCTAAGCAACACCTTGGCTAAATTTCAATCGCCCCATAAACCCAGTAAACACCATAGCATATGCTGAGCTATTTACAAAATCTCTGTATAGCCGTATTGATAAATGTATAGAGCAAGCTGTGCCCGCTTATATTAAGATTAATTCTTACAAAGGGATTTGACCAAAGAACATTTCAAGTACCTCTCAAGGTCCTTGTCTGCTGTGGAGAAAAAAATCAGTTGGCTAAACTCCAATCCTTGTCTGATGTTTTGATGCATCTTATTTTCAGAGCCACAGAAGGTGCTTCTAGAGTTGCAGGCACTGGCGTAACTGTTAAGCATGCTTGGATTTACCTGTTGTGATTTTGTGGAACACTTTGACGTCCTTCGTTAATGTCCCCTGTGATGGGTCAGCGCTTTACATTTCAAAAGTTTAAGGAACACTATCCAGGAGTGAACAAGATGGTAAGACCCTGTTTGTTGTAGGGATCCATTTTTCAACCCCCACAGAGGACCTTTTCCAGAAAACAAAAGGGAGGGTAGAAACACTGGCTCTGGTAGTCTCAAGCGTTCATATCTAACACACCTGGGGAGAGACCACCCCTCAGTGGTAAAGGGTGACATTGCCCTCATGGAAGAGGACTTCTGCTGTACTGCCTGGCCCTTTCACTCAGGATATCTGGGTAAAGAGGATAACCAGAGGCTGTTTCATCCCTCTTCTATCCCCTCCTCCGAGCTTAAAGAAAATTCTCAATCTTCTACCATCACAAAAGTAAGCAACAGTGTCAGAAATAAAAAACAAAAAAAATGCTGAGAAACCTTCTTATCTGGGAGGTTCCACCAGACCAACAAATATCCAGAATTTACTGTTGTGTGCCAAAAAAGAAAGGGGACCTCAGGTCAGTCTTGACCTTAAGTCTCTTGAACAAGTTTGTGAAACTACCAGATGGCCACAGAGCAATCCATTCTCCCAATTTTAAGGAAGAATGCATGAATGTGCTTGGTCAACCTTTAGGATGCATACTGTTACATAAATGGAAAGTTGCTCAAGGAGGTTCCTTCACTTTAGGTTGTGGGTCAGTCATTTCCCATTTCAGAGCCCTGGTCTTTGGTATCACCACAGTCCCCCTGGGTGTCCACAAAGTGCATGGCAGTTTTTGCATTTCATCTCAGACTGCAGGGTTTCCCTTTATTTAGACAACTGCCTCTTCGTGGTCCCCTCCAGAAATGATGATCTTCAAGTCAGGGACTTCTTCCACTGACTGTGCTAAACACTTGGAATTGCAATGAAAACAGCCAAGTTCAAATTTCAAAATGTGCAGGCCTCGACAGTTTTTGGAGCATTTCTAGACACCAGACTAGATTGCCAAGCTTCCGCAAACCAGGATCTCTACACTTTATAAACTGGCATTGGCTGTTCTTTCATATCAGAAGTCACCAGCAAAATTGATTGTACACCTACTTAGTTTGATGGTGGTGGCCATCACTCTGATTCCTCTTGCCTGTTAATACATGAGAATTCTGCAGCGGACCGTGTTAGCCCAATGGTCTATCAGACACCAGACCATGAATTTTCAGGTTTTGTTTATAGAGTTTTGCAGGTCTCACATCCATTGGTGGTTGGAGTGCCCTGTCATATCCCACGGGCACCTCTTTGTACTACCCTCATTACAAGCCATGGTGACCATGGTGATGTTCTTCGTCTCACATTGCTGCAGTCATAACCTGTGGGTAGTCCGCTGTCCTCGGTCGGCCAGAATACCAAAGAGCTAGGCTGGCGTCGGTCATTGTCGCCTAGAGCTGACGTCAGTACGTAGTAGTACTTAAGCGCATGACCGACGCCATATCTTCAGTCTTTCTTGCCGCGTGGTCCGAAGCAGAAGCAGCATTTGCAAGTGCCGTTCGGCGTTCTGAAATTTTCATTTATCGAGTTTCAGACCGAAGACCAAGTTGGGTTAAGTACCCCGTTGGGGAAATTTTTGTCTTTTCTTGCCTCAGTTATCCGGATGTCAGAAAAAGTTAATAATTGTATTTCTTGTGGGAAACCGATACCTCATAAGGATTATCATTCTTTCTGTATTCCTTGTTTGGGGCCTGAGCACGACGTGGTCGGGTGTTGCTTTTGTGCTAGATTTAATAAGCGCACCATTAAACGAAGATTAGACTGTGCCAGGCTTGTTTTTGGTAAACGGTGTAACTATAACATGCCGTCGGATCCTCCGACGCCCGCTACCGCTAAAAAGCGCAAGGATAAATCTTTAAGGTCTAAACCGGATGAGTTGTCCGTTGCGGATGCCGGTTCTACGGAGCCTCCGGTTGAATCTGTGGATCCTGCCGAGGATTCGGCTGAATCCCAGGGGGAACCTTTACTTTTACAGGAGTTGGCCTCTCAGGAGTTAGGCCAGGCTGAGGGTGCTTCTCAGGTGTCTGTAGTTCCAGCTTTACAAAAGGTTATTAGGCCTTCTACTTCAGTGGCTAAAGGCCATGCTAAGGCCAAACCTGGTCTTGTTGGCCCTGGTCATAGTTCTAGCTCTCCAGCCCCTGTTCCTAAAAAGCATATGTTGAAAATGGCAGAGGACTTGATTACTTTGATCAGGGGTTCTATGCCCCCCCCCCCCAAGAGAAGAGGCCTAGGGTGGAGGCAGATTTAGAGGGAATGGATCATTCCTCTGACTACTGTGAATCCTCAGCTGAAGAAATTTAGGATTTCCCTTCCTATTCAGATTCGGATGCAGAGGACTCCTGTCAGTCTGCTTCTCCTCCAGAGGATTTTTCTTTTTCTGAGACTTTACATTCCATGAGGGAACATTTCAAGTGGGAAGGTCAAGATTTTTCAGATTCTCGGAAAAGGCTTAGGGAATTTTTGTTTCTGCCACAACATAGGCCCTTGCCTATTCTTCCTGTCTTAGATGTTGTTCAGGATGTTTTTTCTGAATCTTCCCTTAATCCTGATTCTTTGCCTCCGGCCCCTGTTAAGCCAGACAGGTATTACAGAGTTCCAGAAGCACATAAGTATTTGTACAAGAGTCCTAGAGCTGATCCGGAAACTATTATTCAAGGTCCGAAGGGTCTTAGGGCTTCTATGGCTAAGAATCCAGTTCCTTTGGGTAAGGATTCTAGAGCGTTAGATAGGTGGGGGAAAAAAGTGTACACCTCCTCTACGTTAGCTATGAGGGCTTTGAATTGCCAATTTCATATGCTGAAGTATCAGAATTTTTTGTTAGGCCAATTGAAATCTAAGGTGGATGCTTTATCTGAGGGTATAGAGTGTAAGGAGCTCCAGGAGTTGGTTCATGCATCAGATCAAGTTGGCAAACATTCTTTGCAGTGTGGTTTTGATGCTCTTCAGGCTTCATCCAGGGTGGCTGCTACAGGTTCAGGTTCAGTTATTCGTAGACATGCCTGGCTTAAGGATCAAAATTTGTCAGAGCATGTTAAGGCTCGGATTTTGGATGCTCCTCTTCAATCTGAAGTACTTTTTGGCCCTCCTGTGGAATCAGTTTTGAAAAAGATGGAAGATAAGGCTAAGTCTATGCAGACGGTCAAGGATTTTATGCAGGTGCAGCCCCCTAAGTTTAGTAGGAATTGGCCTGCTAGAGGATGGTCTTATCCTTCTTCGGATTATCAGTCTAAGGGCAGGTCTAGACGTGGTAGAGGCAGGGCTCACGCTCAGGGTTCTTTCAGACCTAGGACTTGGAGCTCTCCTGCACAGTCTTCTGGTGAGGGTAGGGGTCAGCCCTTTCGTAAGCAGACCCAATGACCTGTATCTTCCGCTGCCAGACCCTTCTTTACTGGCAGCTCCTCTAGGAGGAAAGTTGGGACTTTTCAAACAAAACTGGAATTTGGTCACCCAAGACCAATGGGTATTGGATATAATAAATCAAGGTTACAAGTTTTATTTTCACACTTTTCCTCCTTTCAAAGGCATGCCGGATGTGCCTCCTCAGCAAAGGCTGGAGGCTCAGGAGCAAATTTCTCTGCTTTTGCAGATGGAGGCAATTCAGGTGGTCCCTCCGTCAGAAGTAGGCCTAGGATTTTATTCCCGTCTATTCCTAGTGCCAAAGAAAGGAAACACTTGGAGGCCAATTCTGGATTTGTCCATTCTCAATACCTACCTAGACATTTCAAAGTTCAAGATGTTAACATTACAACTTCTGCCTATGCTAGGCAAAGATCACTGGATGGTAACCCTGGATCTCAAAGAGGCCTATCTTCACATCCCTATCAGGCCCAGTTGCAGGAGATTCCTGAGATTTCGGGCTGGTACTTCACATTATCAGTTCTCTGCATTGCCCTTTGGTTTATCTACTGCGCCCAGGGTATTCACAAAAGTTCTGGCTCCCGTGATTGCTTTCTTCAGACAGAGAGGAATACAAATTTACCCTTATCTGGACGATTGCCTGATTCTTGCTCAAAACAAAGACATATTACTACAACATCTCCAGTATGTAATGGCAGTTTTAAGGTGCCTAGGGTATTCTGTGAACGAAATAAAGTCCAGTCTAGTACCCTCTCAGGGCATGTGCTTTCTGGGTGTGAGACTGAATACAGCTTCTCAGATGGCATTTCTGACCCCGGACAAACAAAGAACTCTTCATCTTTACTTCCAGCAGTTATCAGTAATGTCCAGGCTGACTGCAAGGACAGTCCTTCAAGCCTTGGGGTTCATGGCATCTTGCATTCTAGTACTTCCCAATGCCAAACTGCATATGAGGAAGCTACAATGGTATCTCAAAAGTGTGTGGACTCAACACTGCCACGGTTTGGACACTGTCATTCGGATTATACCTTGCATCCAGAAGGAATTCTTGTGGTGGGCTCAGGAATGTCACCTAAACAAGGGACTCTCTGTGACCCGACCAGAGGCGAGTCAGATCCTAACGACGGATGCCTCGGACTTGGCTTGGGGAGCACACTTCAATGGGAAATGGATACAAGACATGTGGCCTCCCAAACTACTACATTTGCATATCAACATGAAGGAGATGTTAGCAGTTCAATTTGCGTTGATGGCCTTCAAGGACCTGCTTCAGCCGGGACAGGTGTTGATTCAAACAGACAACATAACAGTCATGTGGTACATCAACAAGCAGGGGGGAACCCATTCCTACCCTCTTTGCAGGCAAGCAGTGATTTTGTGGGAGACTGCTCTGAGTTTTCGAATCAATCTTCAAGCACGGTTTCTGCCAGGAGCTCAGAACTCCCTAGCAGATACATTGAGCAGGCAAATTGTGGATCCCCACGAGTGGAAACTGGATCCTCAGGTTTTCAAACAATTGACTGTGGCTTGGGGAACTCCAGACATAGATCTGTTCGCTTCTCCACTGAATTTTCAACTTCCAAAATTTTGCACAAAGATGTTCCACCCAGATGCTTGGAAAGTGGATGCTCTATCTTTCAGTTGGAACAACCTTCACGTTTATGCTTTTCCTCCTCTGCCTCTTCTCCCCAAGGTACTCTTGAAAGTCAGGCAGGACAAGCCTTGCATGATTCTAATAGCACCAGATTGGCCACGTCAGCATTGGTATCTTCTGCTGAGGAGTTTAATCCAGGAGCCTCCTTGGCTTCTGCCACAGGTTCCTCATTTGTTGTCCCAGTCAAACAATCATTTTCTCAATGTTCAGGTGCAGTCCCTCCATCTGACAGCCTGGCGTATTCTGTGATGGAGCCGGTGGGGTCTCAGCTTCCTCAACAGGTTTTGAATGCCATTTTGGAAGCCAGGCGGCAAAGCACTAGAAAAGTTTATGCTGATAAATGGAAGAGATTTTTTCTTTGGAGCACTGCAAAGGGTTTTGATGTTTCAGTGCCTAATTTGAGTTTTGCACTACAGTATCTTACTGAATTACTGGACAAGGGTTTGTCATTCTCTTCTGTGAAGGTTCATGCTGCAGCCATTTCTGCTCACTATGATTGTGACCCTCCTTTATTTTCTCATCCTTTGTTCAAACAATTTCTTAGAGGGGCAAAGAATATAAGACCCCCACGTAGAGCTCCTACTCCTTCCTGGGATCTCAATTTTGTTTTGGAGAAACTTACTTTACCTCCTTTTGAACCTGCAGCTATGTCTGAACTGAAGTTTTTGTCTTGGAAGACTGCTTTTTTGTTTGCCATTACTTCTGCTAGGAGGGTATCTGAATTGCAGGCACTCATGGCAGTTGAACCCTTTTTGATATTTCATAAGGATAGTTTCTTTGCGAACTAACCCTACTTTTATGCCTAAAATGGTTTCTAATGTGTCCTTGAACCAGTCTATTCATTTGCCTACTTTTTATGCTGATCCCCAAAATAAAGGGGAAAAAGTCTTGCATTCTTTGGATATCCACAGGCAGTTACATTACTATTTGAGCAGAACTAAAGAGTTCAGACAGACTCAACAGTTATTTGTTTCTTTTGCTTTGAGTTCACAAGGGAAAGCTGTTTCAAAGCAGACTATTTCAAAGTGGATTGGTCAATGTATTGCTTTTTGTTGTTCTCGTCATGGGAAGGATATTCCTGCTGGGATCAGACCTCATTCTACTAGGGCTACTGCCACTTCTACTGCTTTTCTAAGGGGTGTAGCTACTAAGGATATTTTGGAGGCAGCTACTTGGAGTTCAGTACACACTTTTACTAAGCATTACCATCTCCCTCTTTATTCCAAGTCCAGGGCTGGGTTTGCCACTGCAGTTTTACAGGGCATGTTAGCAGCTCCTAATGCTTAGTAGTTTGCCAGCCTCCCTTTTCCTTTGCTTTGGGATTCTACCCACAGGTTATGACTGCAGCAATGTGAGACGAAGAACATAGTACAGTTTTGTACCTACCATAAATGTAGATGTTCGAGGATCCACATTACTGCAGTCTAATTATCCCTCCCTCCTTCCCCTCTATAGTTGTGGTTGCTGGGTTTCTTTTTGGGATACTTTTTATTTCCACACTGGTGGTTGTTGGGCTTTTACTATTTTAGTTCTGGCCTTCATTTTTAGGCCTTCTGACATCTGGGGCAAGAAAGACTGAGGATATGGCGTCGGTCATGCGCTTAAGTACTACTACTACGTACTGACGTCAGCTCTAGGCGACAGTGACAGACGCCAGCCTAGCTCTTTGGTATTCGGGCCGACCGAGGACAGCGGACTACCCACAGGTTATGACTGCAGCAATGTGGATCCTCGAACATCTACATTTATGGTAGGTACAAAACTGTACTTTTCCAACTGGGGGGCCATTTCTTGTGAAAGACTGTCCAAGGAATATTATCCCGTGCAGAAGCCAGCCTTCACATCAGCATTCTTGAGATGAGAGCAGTCCTCCAAGTGCTGAAAGCCTTCTAGGACGCTCTCCTTGGGTATAATTTTTGTTCAGATGGACAATGTCAGTAGTCTGGTACATCAACAAATGGGAATATAATCTTACCGCTTGTCCCTGAAGGCCATAAGTGTAATGCAATGAGCTGCATCTTCTCACTGCTTTCTGATAGCAGTGCACATTCCGGAAAAGTCCACTGCTTTAGTAGACCGGTTAAGCAGATCTATCCTTCTCCCTCACACGTGATCCCTCAGACTAACAGTGGTTGATTAAGTATTCAGCAGCTGGGGCCTTTGCTGCAATTTCTCTGCTTCCCCCTTCAGCACCAAGTGCATTTGACACTTTGCCCTTTTCCCTCAGGAGGGGGAGTCACTGAAGGATGCTCTGACCCACAATTGACTCCCAGGTCTACTGTATGCATTTCCTGCTACCCCTAAACTTTGTTCAATAAGCATTGTTGAGAAAGGGCACAGTGATCCTCATTGCCCCCTTTTGGCATAGACGTGTGGTTCCCTTCTTCTGGCCTCATTTTGCTCACTCTCCCTGGGTACTGGGGCCAGCCACATATCTTCTGGGTCACTTCTCCCAGGCATTCAAGTTCTCACACTAACTGAATGGTTTCTCCAATTCTAATTATGGATAGTCAGTCCACTCTTTTCCCAAGTTGTTCACATTTTGACCTCTTCTCAAAGACCTTCCATCTGGAAGATCTTTAAAAGTAAGCGAAAATATTGTATATTTGGGCCTCCAGTAGAAACCTAGACCCTTTTCCAGTCCTCTGACATTTTGAAATTGTTGACATCACTCTTCTCTTCCGTAACTGAGGCAGTTACTCCACTATTAAAGTGTAACTAGTGGCTACCTCCATTTCATATGGAGGAAAATTACTCTCCCATTGCATCCCTTCAACTGTCCAAAGCTTCTCTTAGGGGTACCTTCCTTTATTCGGCCTCCAATCAGGGATCCTCTACCCACTTGGGACATTACCATTCTACTGTAGGCATTAACTAGTCCCCACTTTGAACCTGCAACCAAGGTTGACTTAAAATTCTTGGCATGGGATAACTTATTTGGTAGCAGTCACCTCTGTCAGGAGAATTTTGGAATTGCACACCCTGTCTGCTAAACCTCTTTATCAGGTTTTCCACATCAACGGATTAACTGTAAGCACTAATCCTTTTCTTCCTAATATGGCTTCTGAATAATCTGCCACTCTGCCTACCTTCTTTTCTTTCCAAATTTCTCCACTAAAGGAGTATGCATGTTAAAAATTATTTTTTTTCCATTTCTTCAGCTAAGCTTGGTAAAGTGATTATCTAATTGTCTCTCATGCCTACAAAGAGAAGAGTTTATCCTTATCCAAACCTCCTAAGATTCATTAATGATCTGTAGTTACATTCCTCTTCTCCAGAGTACAGTTTGACATTTGTGCTGCTACTACTTGGTCCAATGTCCATGCCTTCATTTCTCACTGTAAATTGTACTTACAATTGAGGTTGAGAACCTCCTTTGTTTTGGCTGTGCTTCGGAATATCCTTCATAAAAAAGTATTTCTATGTCCTATGCATTTAAGGAGTGGACAGAAGAGACATGAAACATGAAAGCTGTGTACTCGACAATAGATCTGTGTTGTCTGCTTCTGTCCTTTCTTAACTTCCCTCCCTCCTTACACTTGAGTTCTTTTCTGTGTCCTGGAGTGACCTTACTAAGCTACCTTGGCTAGATCATGTACTCTTAAAGTCCTAGGCCTGTCAGTTTTTTTTCTTTGAATCGTGGGATTTATTGATTTTTTTTACAAATCTAGAAGCAATCTCTTTTATTCTGGTATGGGGCAAACTCTTCTGAGGTATTTTTCTCCTTACAGTGGATTATTGGTAAGGAAAGGAGCCTGAGCACCAGATCCGAAGTTTGAGAGTGGCAGAAGTCTGATACAAGGACCCATCCATGGAGGAGGGACGGAAGCAGACATCACAGATCTATCATTGTGGTGAGTACATAATTTTTGTTTATGCAACATTGTTACTTCTGTATTTTTCTGTTTGATAATGTAGATTGGTTCTACATATATATCAGTTTTGCTTTGGCTTCAGAAGTAGTAACCATGCGCCTTATTTTAATATTGCTGTTACTGTTTTATTCCACAGATCCACAGGATGAAAACAAAATTGGTATAGATGGTATTCAGCAATTTTGTGATGACCTTGGACTTGACCCAGCCAGTATAACTGTGCTTATTATTGCATGGAAATTTAAAGCAGCAACGCAGTGTGAATTCTCCAAACAGGAGTTCATGGATGGAATGACAGAACTTGGGTATGGAATTTGCTGCAGTTAATGAAAAGTATTTGATGACATTTAGATGTTTTGAATATGTCAAAGTAACCAATACAGTAAACATGATGAATGCAGGCACAAACTGTGTGATGTAATTAGCAAGAGAACCTTGGTGCCATAACATGCTTAACCATATTAGTAGTATTTCTGAAGCATCAAGACTTTGTTAGATTGGCCATTCATAAAATTAACTGTTGGTATATTCATGGTGTACACGTAAAATAGGTTGCATGTTGACTGTCATGTCAGAGTTTTTTTTTTTTTTGCCTTGAGTGCTAGCTGACATTTTTCAGCCATAGCCAGACTCTAATGAATTGAAGTAAAATAAGCGAAATAGATCACAATATTTTCAAAATGATAAAATCAGTACAGAAGCTAAAGCTTTGTTAGCCTTATTGCTACACTTCTTCCAGAAATGAAGGAAGATTAAGAAGATTTACAGTTCATTGTTTTTCCTTCACTTGTTGCATGCAATTCCCTGAGAGATCACTTCTGTATATTTTCTAAAGTGCAGTGGTGCATTAACTGGTAAGTTTTATAGGTCCATAGGTGGTTACTAGCTATCAGCCCAAGAGCCATTTTAAGCCTACCCAAGCTTATCCCAAATTTGCAAAAATATTGCTGATGCGTCAATACCCCAAGGAATCCTCCAACTTGTCCTATTTATTTCACAGATGAGGTTTGGGTCCATAGAATGGGTATTTCTGATGCTGTTTGATGTGAAGTTGTTCTATCTCGCTATTCATTCTTACAGATGGGTTGGGAGCTGATCCTCAGCTCTGAGTCGGCCTACTACAAAGCTCGAGGTCTTCCGATAATTCGAGGCAAAGTCCCTATCCCATGATGCACCTAGACTTACCACAGATCTAGTTTGCCGCTGCAGTAGATCAGAGGATGTTCGTGTTTCACTGTTGCAGTCATCACACTTGGGTTATCTGCCTGCAGGTAGCCCTCAGTTGGTCCGAATACCATAGTCTTGGGATTTCTGCTTTGGATGCGGTTTCCTCATCCATGACGTCAGGGGTATAAAACTTGCAGCCGACGCCATTACATCAGCTTTTCTTGCCACGCGGGAGCCTGAAGCAGAAGCAGTTCGCAAGTGCCGGTAGGCAGCTACCTGAAATTTTCATTTTTCGAGTTTCAAACCTGAAGTCTTCTAAAGCTAAGTACCCTGTTGGGGATCCTTTTTTCTTGCTCTAACCGATGTCTGAAAAAGTTAACAATTGTCTTGCCTGTGGAAAGCAAATACCTCACAGAGATTTTCATTCTTACTGCGTCACCTGTTTAGGCCCAGACCACGACGTTCCTCACTGTCTGTTTTGTGCCTTGTTCAATGCCCGAACTATTGGCCATCAGGCTATTTTTGTCTCTAAATTCTTTCGCTCTCGTTCTCCGTATTCTGAAATGGCTTCGCTAAGCCATCCGACTACCGATCTTCCGAAAAAACGCAAAGATAAAGACAGAGACTGCATAGGTACAAAACCGCCGCCGGCGCTTCGTTAAGCTAGTCGCCAGTCTACCGTTACTCAGTGACGCGCTTTTGCAGCCATGTTACCCACTTCTGCAGATTTGCCTGCCTCTACTGAGACCCATTCGGAGTCCAGTATGCACTGAGGTGGTGCTTCGACTATGGAACCTGCGGATGTCTCTACCTTGGATGGGTCCGGAGCCGCTGTGCAGCCACCAGCTTCTGAGGGTGTATTCAGACCTTCTGATGTTCGTATCAAACAGACTTCTTCATTAATGACTAAATCTACCGAATGTCTCAGGCCCAGAGTTCACACTATGCCTAGGAAACCGATGGCCAAAGCACATTCTCAAGCTCCCATGCCACAGAAACCAATGCTTAGAATGGCTGAAGACCTTGCTTTAATTAGGGGAAGCCAGCCTTTCCCCCTCTAAAAGACAAAGAATTGATTTTCCTTCTGATTCTTCAGACCATAAGTCTGATGACTCTAACCCCTGTGATTACCAGGACATACCCTTATCTACCTATGAGGACTCAGATTCTGAGGATTCAGTTCCCTCTTCCTCCCCCCAGATGACCTTTCTTTCGGTGGAAACTTTCATATACCCTAAGAGAGCATTTCCACTGGGAATGCCAGGACTACCCACAGTCCAGAGAGAGAGACTCGGGGGAATTTTTAGACTTGCCTCAGCATAGGCCTGTAGCTATTCCCCCTGTCCTGGATGTTGTAGGTGATTTCATGGAATCCAGCCTTACCCCTGATACTTTACCACCTTCTCCTAGAAAGCTTGACAGGTACTACAGAGTACATGACTCTCCCAAATTTCTCTTTAAAAATCCCACTTCGGATCCGGAGACCATTTCCCAGGGACCTAAAGGTATTAAGGCTTCTACAGCCAAAAACCCTACCCCTTTTGACAGGGATTCTAGAGGTCTAGACAGATGGGGTAAGAAGGTTTATACCTCTGCAACTCTTGCCATCAGGGCTTTAAATTGCCAGTTTCACATGTTGAAGTACCAGCAGCATATTATTGCTCTAATTCAACAAAAAATTTTGTTGATTCCTGATTGTGCAGAAAATAAGGACAAGACTTAATGCATTCTGCAAACCAAGTTGGTAAACATACTTTGCAGTGTGGTTTTGATGCCTTAGAAGCATCTTGTTGGGCTGCTGTCACTGGGTGTATTCTGAGAAGGCATGCTTGGCTGAAGGAACAAATCTTGCCAGACTGTGTCAAGGCAAAATTACTTGATGCTCCATTAAACCAAGAATGTTTGTTTGGCTGTAACGCAGACGTTCTTAAAAAGATGGAGGAAAAAGCTAAATCCATGTAAACCTGTTAGACAACTTACAGGTACAGCCACCTAGATTCAGTAGGCATTGGCCTTCAAAAAAACTGGTCCTTTCCAGTCCCTTCCAGACTTTCTCAGTCCAAACCCAGGGGCAACAGACCACAAAGACTACAGTCTCAGGGTATGCACAGATCTAAACAATGGAGTGCTCCCTCCTCAAAAACTGGGAGTGGTAAGCCACCCCCTATAGAAAAAGTTCACAATGACTTCTCCATAATCCTTCCTCCAAACCAGTGGACAGAGCCTCAAAAACAAGTACTTTCTCTTCTCAGTATCAGGGCTATTCAACCTGTGCCAACAGAGCAAAGGGGGCAGAATTTCTATTCCAGACTGTTCCTGGTACCCAGGAAAGAGAACTCTTGGCACCCTATTCTGTATCTGTCAACCCTAAACACATTCCTGATGGTACAAAAATTCAAAATGCCTATACTCCAGCAGCTCCTTCCTATGCTAGCCAAGGACTCATGGTTAGTCACCCTAGACTTAAAAGAAGTTTATCTGCACATCCCCATAAGGGAATCTTGCAGGAAAATCTACGTTTCAGAGCAGGCTGTATGCACCATCAGTTCTCTGCACTTCCTTTTGGCTTATTTACTGTGCCCAGGGTATTCACAAAGTGCCTGGCTCCAGCCATTGCTTACAGCAGGCAGAGAAATATTCAAATTTACCCATACTTGGACGATTGCCTTATTCAGGCGGACAGTCAGGAATTGCTATTTCAGCACCTGACGTTTGTAAAGAGACTCCTAACTTCTCTGGGGTATATCATCAACGAAAAGAAATCACATCTGGTATCCAGTCAAAAGATTGTATTCCTGGGAGCAAGCTTGAACACAGCTTCCCAGATGGCATTCCTCACTCCAGAAAAGCAGGTTTATTTGACAACTTATTTCAAGCTACTGGCCACCCAAACCCAGTTATCTGCAAGAAAAATACTGCAAGCCCTAGAGTTCATGGCCTCATGTATTCTACTGATTCCATATGCAAGATGGCATATGAGGAAACTTCAGTAGTACTTGAGTCTCTGGTGTCAACATTCCCAGGACCTGGAAACAGTGGTTCCTATCATTCCTTGCCTAAGGACAGAGTTTCTTTGGTGGGCAGTGGCTTGCAACCACAACAAGGGGCTCCCTTTCTCACAACCTCCCGCCGTCTAAACTCTTGCAACAGACTCATCAGACTATGCACGGGGGGCTCACATGGCAGGCAAATGCATTCAAGGCAAATGAAGCCCAGGACAAATTCACCTGCATATCAATCAAAAAGAAATGTTAGCTGTACAGCATGCACTGACAGCCTTGAAATACCTTATCCTGCCAGGACGACAACTGATAGACCGACAACACCACAGTTATGTGGTACATAAACAAGCAGGAGGGAACTCGCTCCTACCCACTCTGCTGGTTAGCCATGGCTCTGTGGAACACAGCCTTAAGCAGCCAAGTACACCTGCAAGCTCAGTTCCTGCCAGGCAAATAAAATTCACTGGCAGACAACTTGAGCAGAAATCTAATGGACCCACACGAGTGGAAACTGGAACCAAACTCATTCAAACTTCTAATACACAGGTAGGGAACACCAGAGGGAGACCTCTGTGTCCCCCCCAAAACCATCAGCTAAACAAATTTTGCAGCAGAATTCCCCACAGCGAAGTTTGGAAAGTGGATGCCCTGTCTTTCACATGGGAAAACCTCTCAATCTATGCCTTTCCCCCTCTGCCCCTCCTTTCAAAAGTACTCCTCAAGATCAAACAGGACAGGCCAAGGACAATCCTTATTGCACCAGACTGGCCACGCAAGCACTTGGTACCCACTCCTACGCAGTCTGACACCAGTGCCACCCTGGCACTTAAATGAGACCCCCTCTCTGCTGTTCCAGCAGGATGGACAGATTTTGCATCCTCATCTGCAAACCCTGAACCTGGCAGTCTGGCTTATTCCCTGATTTTACATCATCAGCAAACAGGTGCTGGATGTTATCCTTGAGGCCAGGAGGCCCAGTAATAGGGTATCCTATTCAGAAAAGTGGAATAGATACTGTTCTTGGGGTCAGTCTCAAGGGAAGGACACAGCCATGCCCTCCTTGCCTCAAATCTTAGATTACCTAGCAGAGCTGCTCCACAAAGGCCTATCCTTCTCATCAATTAAGATTCATGTTTCTGCCATCTCAGCTCATTACAGTACTGAGCCCACTCCTCTTCTCTCACCCTCTGATCAAATAGTTCCTGAGAGGAGATCAATTTAAGACCCCCCCCCCCCAAGGAGAGCTCCCACTCCGCCTGGGACCTTAAGTTTGTACTAGAGAAGCTCATGCTTCCCCCTTTTGAGCCTGCTGCTAGAGCAGAGTTAAAATTCCTCTCTTGGAAAACCTTACTGCTAGCCATCACTTTAGCAAGAAGAGTGTCTGAGGTACAGGCCCTTATGGCTGTGGAACCCTTCATTATCTTCCATGCGGACAGGGTTTCCTTCAGGACTTAACCCATGTTTTATGCCCAAGGTGGTATCCAGTGTGGCTTTAAACCAATCCATCCATTTGCTAACCTTTTCTCCTAATACTCAGAATAAAGGGGAAAGGATTCTGCATTCCTTGGATGTACAGAGACAGCTCAGGTTCTACCTTGACAGGGCTAAACATTTCAGAAAATCTGACCAGCTGCTAGTCAGCTTTGCTACAGGGGCAGACGGCAAGGCCATTTTGAAACTATTTCTAAATGGATAGCACACTGCATCCATTTCTGCTACAAACACCATGGAAAACCTACCCCACAGGGGATCAGACCTCATTCCACTTGGGCTACCTCAACCTCTACAGCTTTTCTCAGGGGAGTCCCTACCAGGGACATCCTGGAAGCTGCAACCTGGAGTTCTGTACACACCTTCACCAAGCATTACCACTTACCTATCTTTTCTAAATCCAGAGCTGGATTTGCCACAGCAGTCTTGCAAGGCCTGCTAGCCAGCCCTACTACTACAGCTGCCTCTACCCTTCCTCAGCTTTGGGAATCAACCCAAGTGTGATGACTGCAACAGTGAAACATGGTCATAGTACAGTTGTGTACACTTACCATAACTGTAGATGTTTGAGTGTATTCACTGTTGCAGTCCTGGTTAACCTCCGTCCAGCCCTCTGTCCTCCTAGACATTTCTACCAATCCTCTTTTTTGGCCATATCTTATGGAAATGGTATTTACTTTTTACTGGAGGTGTTCCACAGCATTTAATTGCTTCCTATTTTGGGGGCTCCTGACATCTGGGGCAAAAACATATGTGATTGTGTCGGCTGCATGTTTTATACCCCTGACGCCCTGATGTCATGGATGAGGCGATGGCATTCAGTGCAGAAATCCCAAGACACTGGTATTTGGACCGACTGAGGGCTACCTGAAGGCAGATAACCCAAGTGTGATGACTGCAACAGTGAATACATTTGAACGTCTACATTTATGGTAAGTGTACAATATTGGATAAAAATTTGATAAATATTTTTTTTTATATATTAGATATTTAGACATTTAGGTAAAGCTCATATAGCTTTGTGTTCCCTTTCCTTGGTGCTCTTTTTTTGTATGCAGCTCTTTGGCCTCTTAAATTACTTGCGTGCTGTTAGCTTTAGATTAGTCTTTAGACTTAAATAAGTGACCTTTCTGTCACAACTTTGAATTTTTTCTCTTTAGAATTTAGATAAGGTGTGTACATTAGTAGCTGTTTTATAGTTGTGTGCATTATATAGTGACTTTTGTCACAACTTGTTTATACTCCTTACCATTTAAGCAAACTGTTTTGTGTGTGAACACGCTTGCCATTTATATTTAGCCTGTATTTGTAGGAAGGCTTTTTGTTGTTTAATTGTTGTTGGGCAAGTCTATTTTTTTTACAGCACCCTAATAACATTGTGGTTGTTGAAATGGCTGATAAGGACAAACACCCTACATCATGGTTTAAAAATGCCCTAAATGTGAGCAGAAAATGTCTGTCACCAACAGTCATGTAAACTGTGTTTGTTAGGAGCGTTACATCTCCAAGAAAGCTGCTCCATATGTCATTCCTACTCTTCTAGGGTTCTTCAGGAGAGAAAGAAGAAACTGATTGACGGGGGTTTACTGAAACCTTCTTTCCAGGAGGCTTTGAGAGACCAAAATGGATCCAGTAAGTCCTCAAAGTCTTCCAAGACTTCTACATCTGAATCAAAAAAATCGAAAAAGTCTTCGACATCGGCTCCACAGACCTCGGAGTCGACTGTCTTATCTTTTCGGAGCCTTTCCTCTGTTTTGGAACCGGTATCCGAAATAAAATCTCCACTTTTACAGTCGGTATCACCTTCGATCCATTCATCTCTGTCTTCCATTAGCCTTTCCGATTTGGATGTGGATCATGTGGTGTAAAAGCTATTACAGGCACCGGCCTTTGCTAAATTCTTATCAGCTCCGACCCAAGCAGTATCGGAGGCCAAAGACCTTTTTACCAGCTACTACTGTTCTCCGAGCCTTACCGGTCCTTCGGAGCCGGAGGAGTCAGACTTGTTGATTGTGGAGCCTTCGGAGTCGACGCCTGCTCCAGTGTCTTCAGCTCCATTTACTCTGACGTCCTCGGCGCCGATCGAGGAATCTAGGCGCCGACACACTCTGGTTGGGTCCGGGGAGGATAGTCTGAATGACTTGTCGGTTCTGACTCTGCCTCTCGGTGCTTCAGCTCGGATGAGCTCGGCTCCTACCTCTGGCTTGGAGCCCACTGTCCCAGTGCCGGGGGTATTGACTGTTTCCTCGGATCCGTCGGTCCCTTCACATCGAAGCAGAGGTGCTTTCGAAGTCATGAGAGAGTTATGTCTCCTAAGACATCTTCAGCCTCCGGTCCGGCTTCTTCCTCCTCTAAAGCACCTGTGTCTGCTTCTGCTTCACAGATCCTTGCCAAGCATAGAGACCCAAAGCCTCAGGAAGCCCCATTGGGTGGCCCATGCTCTTCCGAGACCTCACCAGAAGTTCCCACTGATGAGGTTCCCAGGAAGAGTGTCTGTAAGAGGAAGCATCTAGACTCCCCACAGGAGTCCCAGACATCTGATACCAACTTGGATGAATCAGAAGGGACCCCACGGTGCCCCTCTGAAATACTTGGGCAGAGGGGCGACTGGCAGCCCACCAACCCTACTGAAGACTTTCAGGTCTCAGCCCTCCACCTCTTAGGTGTCTCTGCCCTTCGATGAGCTTATGCAGCTGGTCTCACGAAGGTCGTAGGAATCTCCGGACACCATGGAGCCTGTCCCTAGGAGGCCTAATAAATTTTATCTCTGTTCCCCAAGACCAATCTTTTCTGACCAAGGGTGTGGCGGTTAATGCCATGGTGGTGGCGGTGGCAGCCACCAAAAAGGAAATTTCAGAAACTTTCTCTTCTATCCATCCTCCTAACAGATATTCTAGGATCATGGATAGATATGGGAAGCACGCTTACAGTTCAGCGACTTTTGCGCTGCGTTCGCTCAACTATCTAACCCATTTTACGAGACTGCAAAGATCTCCTTTAAGAGCTGGGAGATGCTCTTCAGGGTACAGTAGCTGCAGGAGCTTCAGTTAAAGTTGCCTCTCAGCTTGCTACCCTCAACTCCATAGTTAACTCGTCCATGCACCTCATTTCGTCTGCAGCTGATGGGACAAGCAGGGGAGTGGGTACAGGAGTTGCTCTTAGGGGACACTCCTGGATGTGCTTGTGTTCCTTCGTGGAGCCCTTCAAGTCATCCTTTGTAAATACCCCTTTTGATGGTTCATCTTTTTTCAGGCCCAAAGTTAAAGAAACTTTGACCAGGTCTGAGCAGGAAGGAAAGACTCTGTCTGCGGTCAGAGTCCGTTTTTCCACCCCTGCCCAAACCCTACCCCAAGGATCAAAGGGGAGGAAAGATGTGGTTCCAAAAAGCCCAAGGAGCCTTTCAGGACACACGTGGTGAACCCCCCTCCAGGGGCAGAGGAGGGGGCAATAATGGAAGACGTTGCCCACGCGGCAGAGGGGGTCTGCAAAACCAGGGCGACAGAGTTCACTTCTTTGGGAAGGACTACCAGCGCTCCAGAAAGGAGGCCTGACTGTCCTACTCTGGAGGCAGTTGGGGATCGCTTATCTTTGTATCCAGACGCCTGGCTCAAAATAAACGACAACTGGGTACAAAGCATCATTTCCAGAGGATATTTCATTCTTTTCGCCACACCCCGTCCACTGACTAGAAAAATCCCAGACGTTCCACACAATTACAGGGAACAGGCAATAATAGAAGTCCGATTGTTGCTAACAGAGTCATCCAACCAGTCCCAGCAGACCAGACAGGATCTGGAACTTACTCAAGTTTCTTTTTAGTTCCAAAAAAGACAGGGGACTGGAGACCTATATTGGACCTCAGCAGGCTAAACAAATCTGTCAAGAAAGAGAGGTTTCAATGGTCACGCTTCAGTCAATACTTCCCTTTTTAGGGAAAGACAATTGGATATGCTCTATAGATCTCCAGGATGCGTACCTCCCCATACCCCATAAAAGACCTATATTGGACCTCAGCAGGCTAAACAAATCTGTCAAGAAAGAGAGGTTTCCAATGGTCACGCTTCAGTCAATACTTCCCTTTTTAGGGAAAGGCAATTGGATATGCTCTATAGATCTCCAGGATGCGTACCTCCCCATAAAAATGGCCAGGCCATCCAGGGATAATTTGCACTTCCAACTGGGAGCCAATCATTACCAGTTTTGAGGCCTGCCCTTTGGTCTCACTACAGCTCCCAGAGTGTTCACCAAATGTGTGGCAGTGGTCATGGCTCACCTGAGACATTTAGGATTCCAGGTGTTTCCATACCTAGACAATTCAGGCATCAACTCATTCAAGCCAGGGACACCACTCTGTCACTCTGCAGCTAGTTGGGCATTACAATAAACTCAGAAAAATCTGCCTTGTCGCCATCGCAACATACCATTTTTATCGAAGCAGAATTGGACACCACTGCCACCACACTGAAACTTCCAGTAGAAAGAGTCTTACTACTCCGTCAGTAGGTTGGCTTGTGTTTTCTGATATCCAAAACCAGGGCTCCAGCATCAGAAGTACTAAAATTGTTAGGCATAATGGCAGCTGCAATTCTGGCCATACCGCTGGGTCGCATGCACATGTGGATTATGCAATGGCTGTTCACTCAGTGGTCTTACCAAGAGCTCCCTATAGCTCACCTTATAATGATCATGAACTCTTGCAAAAAGGATCTTCAGTGGTAGTTGATCTCTCCATGTCACGATAGGTCGTACCTTTGTTCTACCTCCATCAGCGGCCACAGTGATCATGGACGCTTCCCTGATGGGGTGGGGGGGCATTTTCAGGGAAGAACAGCCCAAGGCACATGGACTGATCAAGAGAGACACCTGCATATCAATGTCCTAGAGAGGAGAGCAGTACTTTTAGCGTTGCAGTATTACCAGGACTCTCTTCCTCTGGGTGCAACTGCGATTCAGGCAGACAACATGTCAGTGGTCTGGTACTTGAACAACAAGGAGTAACCAGAACCTATTCCCTTTGTCACGAGGCCCTAAGAGTGTGGCAGTGGGCTATATCCACCCAGCACTTTTTGTTAGCAGCGCATTTCCCGGGGAAATCCAACGTGATAGCAGACAAAGCTGAGCAGAGCAATTTTGTTGCCCCATGAGTGGTCCCTCAAGAAAGAAATAGCGGACAGGATATTCCACAGGTGGGGGCCAGCCTTGCTGCGACCTTTTTGCCTGTCACATGAACACGAAATGCAGAAGCTACTTTGCCCTGATTGCCTTTCCTGGAGAAGACCCAAGGGACGCAGCCGTTCACGATTGGCCTCCAGGTCTCCTCTATGTATTCCCACCAATCCTGTTGATACCGAAGGTACTACAGAAAGCAAAAGCACTGAGAAGGAACATCATTCTAATAGCCACTCGTTGGCCTCATCAGAGTTGGTTCCCCTTCCTTAGACTTCATCTTTTGGAGGACCCTTGGATTCTGGACCCAGTTCCAGATCTTCTGATGCACTCATTGGGGGAACTTTATCCGTCTCTTCAGTCCCTGAAGTGGACAGCTTGGCTGCTCCAATTTCCATCATAGCCAGGTTCCATAACCTTTCTGATGAGACAAAGCAAATTCTCTTATCCTCTCATAAATCCTCTGAGGAAGCTATACCTTAGCAAATGGAAAAGAGTTTGTATATGGGGCTCTCAGAACAACATTGATCCCTATCAAGCCCCTATGGCCTCCATTTTAGAGTTCTTGACTATGATTTTTAACAAGGGAGCTGCAGCAGCAACAGTTCGTGTTCAACTTGCTGCCATTTCTAATTTTCACCTTGGATTTAAAGGAATGAACATTGTCACACACATTTTCATCTCAGACCACCTGTAAAATCTCTCTATACACCATGGAATCTAAATGTTATGCTTTCTCGCATTATTCTTCCTCCATTCGAACCAGCCTCCTTATGTGACCTCAAATTTTGTCATGGAAGACCATCTTTTTAATAGCTATCACTTCTACCTGCAGAGTGTCAGAGCTTCAAGCCTTGTCCATTAAGCCTCCTTATTTGATTTTCCATGCTGACAGTTTCACTTTGAACTAACCCCTCTTTTTTTGCCTAAAGTTTGTGCTGAAACTAATCTTATTCAAATTATTGATTTGCCAGTTTTCTTCCCCAATCAGTCCAACAATTTAGATTATATGCTGCACAAACTTGATGTTCATAGACAGCTCAGAGTTTACTTGGATAGAACAAAAGATTTTAGGAAATTTGAACAGCTTTTCATCTCCTTTTCAGACTCCAGGAAAGGTATGCCAGTGGTCAAAATAACTCTGTCCAAGTGGTTATCGGAGTGCATCACATTTGCTTATTCAGCTGCTAATATGCTCTTACAACATAAAATTAAGGCCCACTCCACCAGAGCAGTGTCTACATCCTCTGCCTTTTCTGCAGACTTCCTATTGATAACATTTGTGCAGCAGCCACTTATTCAAGACCTCATACCTTTATCACTCATTACAAAGTTGACAGGGCCTCCCTTGGATCCACTGTCCTGAAAAACATACTCCCGTGAGCCACCCTAGATAGATGGTGCTTGGGACGCTACCCATCTGTAAGAATGAATGGCGAGATAGAACAACTTCACATAAAGAAGTTGTGTACTTACCATAACGTTCCACGTGAGTTGTTCATCTCGCCTTCATTCTTACTTCCCACCCTCCTTACCCCCTCCTGGGCTTTTTGAAGACCGAGATGCTGGATTCTTTCTGGTTGCTCAACCCTTCTGTAGCTTTCTCTTATAGAGTGATAGAATGACATATGGTAGTATTATATGCAGCAAACAAGATCTGAGGGAACTCTAGGTGCATCATGGGATAGGTACTTGGCCTCGAGCTGTCTAAAGACCTTGAGCTTTGTAGTAGGCCACCTCTGAGCCGAGGATCAGCTCCGAACCCATCTGTAAGAATGAAGGTGAGATGAACAACTCACATGGAACGTTATGGGAAGTACATAACTTTTTTGTTTTGCTGATGTGCACCAGACTTAGTGTGGGATCAGAGGCTGCCACGTAGTCTAGGCATAGGGAGCCACACAACAGTCTGTAGGAGACAGAGTGTGCATGGGTAGGACTTTAAGATGGTTCACTTAAGAGTTATGTACTTCCTTTATTCTTTTTGTGAAGAACCTCCTGTGGCCTCTCAAACTGTTGCAAGTGCCTGATTAGGTACATGCTGAAGCGTGCTTTGTACTAGATGTGTGGTTTGATGGGTGCAGAGTACAATGTAACTGTGAACTCCCTGGATCTGGATGTCATGCACTTATAAATTGTGTAACATCTGGTTTTCTCATCACAGTAGACACATGGTGGTCAATGGGCAGGTTACTGTCAACATGCGTTCTCAGATCCCTGCCCACTGGGTCTATGTTTAGAGATGTATTGTCAATATGGTAATTTTCAGGGATGGCAGTATGTTTGAAGGGTACTATAATGCATTTTTTCACATTGAGTTTGACTGACTCTTTAACTACGTTGTCTGTGTAGACTTTTTTGAATGGTACCTTTGCCTTTAGGGGATTCATTGACCACACCTAGTTTGCAATCATCTGCAGACTTGGTCAGCCAGAGGCCTTTGACATTGTCTTCACGTCAGAGAAGAAGACTCCAAAAAGGAAAGGTCCCAGCACTGATCCCTGTGGTGGTACTTTGAGTAGGGTTGATTTCCTCATCCTAACTTGTGTTCTGTCAGTGAGCCAGCTGGCTATCCATCTGGTGACATATGGATTTATATCTAATTTGGCTAGAACTTCCAAACTACCTAGATTACCTCCAGCTGATCACAGATCATAGACTACTCTTCAGCCGTACTAAATGCCCCGCTCTTTCTGACATCCTTCCCACTTACCTACCAAATAGAACACTCAGATCTGAAAATCAAAACCTAATTAGTGTTCATAAACCTAACCACTCATCTGGAAAACTACTGTCTTTTTCTTAGCCAAAAAATAGAATTCTCTTCCCCCTACTCGGACAATGCAGAACCTGGAAAACTTTAAAACACACCTCCATTCCTACCTTTTCTCTAAATGGAAATGTACATGTATCCTTCCAACCTAACCACATCCCTTACTCTCTTGTTCCTCCCTGTTAGCTCAATAACACCCTCTATTACCAAGCCCGTACTCCATTTATCAACACTATTATTGCTTATTACCTAGGAATTGCTATTGTTTGTCTACTGATATCCATCTAAATGCAACCGTATCTTTGAATGTTGTGGTGTTTCACTATGTTATTACTACGTTTTTTGCGATATTATTGTTGCACCATGACATTTTTGATTGAGTTTCTTTTGTTAGTATTATGTAAACCTTCTTCTGCATTTGTATTTTACATTGTGGAGTTTCTCCCCGGGCCTCCACTGAAAACGGCCTCTCTGGACCCAGTGGACTTCTCCGGTCATCAAACTGGAAATAAATACTTTTGTAGTATTATCTTCAATACCCAAGTGAGTAAGTGTATTGTCAGGTTAAAGTAGTCCATATGTACTGTTTTGCCATCATCCATAGCTTTAGTGACCTCTTTGAAGAAGTCCAACAGGTTAAGTAGGCCATGACCTAATTAACTGCGTAGGGTCCAGTGTCTGAAGGTTTCCTCTTAATGTTTATCATCTCCATAATTCTTTTCATTCATTGCATAAGAGAGTAGTTTGACTTGTGGATCTGTAGTTCACCAGGGCTGTTGAAGGCCACCCCTTGTGTAAAGGGGTAACCATTGCAGTCCCCCATTCATTTAGCATGAAGCCTGTTTGGGGGCTATGGTTAACAGAAGATGTTCTTTGTTTTTCAGTGTTGCAGTCCTGACTTGTGGGATTTCTTGCCATGGAATCCCTTGGCCGGCCTGACTGTCAGAGAAAAATCTCCCTCTTGCAGCCAGCGGATGTCCTGACTGTGTATGGGCCGTCAGCCGATGTCATGCTCTCAGCTCTATCTTGCTGTCAGAGCCTGAAGCAGAGATTCAGTCAGTGCGTTGATTGGTCCACACCAGAGAGAAGACTTCAGATAGCTAAGTACCCCGTTGGGGAACCCTTTCCATATTTTTTGACTATCAGGAAAAAACTGTAGTGTCTCCATTGTGGTAAACAGATTCCACACCGAGACTTCATTATTTTTGTGTTACTTGCTTGGGCCCAGATCACAGCGTTCTCAGTTGTTGTTTCTGTGCCCGATCCAATTCTAGAACCATTAGATGTGGTGCTGAGATTTTAGCTAGGCACCTCAGTGAAGCTTTAGGTAGTTCGTGTTTTATGGTATCCACTGATTTACCTAAGCGTAAGCAGGAGGACAGATGCCTCAGACTTGGGGCCTGATTACGTTCACTCGCTGTCAGCCAGTCTTCCCAGGTTTTATTATTGCTGAATGAGCAGCACTTTTGCAGCCCTGTTCTGAGACCGAGGTGGTGGTGGTGCAGGCCCCTATTAAGACCCGTTCTGAGTCCGATATGCTGTTGGGACACTCTACATCTGCCCAACCCTTAGAGCTCAGTTCGTTGGTCGGGTCTGGTACCACTTTGCAGGTCTTGGCTTCTGACAAAGGCAGCATAGCCAACATTGCATAGCGCCAGACCTTGCCGTTGAGCATTCTTCTGAGGGAGACTGGCATCGGTGCTTCGAACATCGCCAGGCCTAAACTTAGAGCTTACTCTTAGGAAATCTGCTTCCTCAGAGCCCCATCCAAGGCCTATTGGCTCTCACTCACAGGTTTATCAGCATGACCTTGTGAGATTGGCAGAGGACCTTATTTCTATTGTTAGAGGCATGCAACCCCTTTCTGAATCCTTCCCATGCAAGAGAAATCCAGAACTCCTTTCTGATCCTTTTGAGTCAGATGAGGATTCTGGTTTTGAAGAGGGTCCCACCATGGCATCCTTTGAAAACTCAGACTCTTGAGGTGAATTTTGGCTTCTGCTTCTTCCCCTGATTTATCTTTTGGGGGAACACTGCACACTTTGAGGGAAACATTTCCAGTGGGAAGCCCAGGATTACCCTCAGTCCACAACATAAACGTCTCACTATCCCACCTGTTTTGGAGGTTGTGGATGATGTCTTTCAGGACTCCTCCTTGAAGTCAGACTCCATCCCTCCTGCCCCTAGAAAACCCAGATTTTATAGGGTTTTGGATTCTCATAAGCATCTCTTTAAGAATCCTGCAGCTGACCTAGAGGTGGTGACTCCCAGCCCCAAAGGAGCCAGGGCTAGCTCCTCCAGAACCAAAACTACACTGTTTAAAATACTAAAAAAGCATGTGACACTTAAATCATGTAACCAACTTTTAAAATCATGTGACAGTCAAAATGTTTTCTTTAAAGTCATATGATCACCTTTAAAGCATGTGATAGATGAGCCCCTTGAACAAATCCTACTTTAAGGGACCATATTCAATAAAATAAAAGTTTAAGTAAACAAAGGCTGAGTACCTAAATACATAAACCTGTAACTATATTTTACAAATTCAAAAGTAGAGATTTTTGTTTAAAACTGATCATTAACTAAATAATACTAAAAAGTATCTGTTTGCTGAAAAAGGTAGCAATGTCATATTTCTAAAGCTCTTAATTTTAAAAGACAGCTAATGGAAATCTGTTCATTAATCCCTGTCCAAGAACATGCATTAAGTGTGAGCTTGCCAGTATAACTCACACCCTTCCAGTTTAATTTGCCAGGGGGTGCCACGTTCCCTGGGGGTTATCCTTTCCATGACTGCAAATTTAAAAATGTGATCTAGTCGTTCATTGTGTTTGGCCAAGAAGTTGTTTTCCTTTTCTTAATGACATGTTCAGCAGTTCTTACTTTTAACTTAGTTTTGCCTATGTAAAAAACAAAACAAAAAGTGCAGTGTTGGCAGAGCGCAACATATACAACTCCTCCTGTCAACAGTTGAATGCTCCTTTTATGAAAAATGTAAAGTTTTTTATAATTTGTTCACCTGTCAAAATGTGGGAGAAATAGACACATTTAGACAGACAATGAATTTTGTTACTCGTATGTGTGGGTGTTTTGTTAAAATGTTCCACTATGGTTTTAAAATTATGATCCCTTTTATACATAATGTGCAGTGGATCCCCCTCTTTCTCAGTATGTCTGTCTTCCCTTAGAATAGTCCAGTTCTTCTGATTGATGCTCCCAATAGTCGCACTGTCAGCATTATAATTTGTGATTATGGACCTGGTAAAAGTTGAAATTTGTGGTGGATGATGTGCAGATGAAAGAATATTAAGTTCACTGGAAGGTGTAATGTTAGCCATCAAGACAATACTGACACATCAGGTATGGGTCTTGGTGTTTCGCAATGATTTGAAACCGGGTTAAAAAAAAAAAAAAAAACTTTCTCTTGTTTTTTTACTTCATACATTAGTTGGTTTACCATACCATGGGGGTAACCTGTAGTGAGAAACATGCTCTTTATTATCTCACATTCATGTAAAAAGTTGTCTGGTCCTGACACCATCCATGCTGCTCTTATGAATCGACTCTTGACTACAGCACATTTTTGGTGTGTCGGGGGGTTGTGAGCTTGAATAGTGCAAGTAAGTGTTTAAATCTGGGCAGAAAATTCAGCTCTCTCATCTTTAGATAATAGTGTATCTAAGTATGCAATACTGAACGTATAAACTTTAAAAAATTGATAGTTGTAGTAATATAATCAAAAGACTTGTTACAATTTTCAAGGTCATCATTCCATATAATAAAAATGTCATTCAGAAAATGCATATACACCATGCAATATTTTGTAAATGCTGAATTAAATGCTAAATTATTTTCCCATTTTGTCATTGCTATGTTAGCAGAGAGTCTGCCACATGCATCTACACCTGTACATTGGTGATAGTACTCTTGTGCAAATAGTATACAATTATCTTTCAACACAATTTCAAAATTTCAAAAGTGTTTACGTTGTTCTGACGTAACACCCTTCAGTGTTAAACAGAATGTTATTCAGTACCTTGCCCTTGAGGGATAACTGTATACAAGTCTTTGACATCAGCAGTAATGAGTAAATAATTTTCATTAAACTCCGGTTGGTTTATTTTCCCCAAGAAATCCCCAAGAGTCTTTACAAATATGTTTTTCTTGGGTAACCAGATGTTTTAAATTTTCATCAAGGAATTTAGCACATCGATGTGTTATCGAACCTTTGGTATCCACAATTGGTCCCATCAGTGGCTTTTCAGTATTTTTGTGGACTTTTGGGATGCCAAAGATTGATCGTAGGTGCCATAGAATTCAAGTAATTATATTAATTCAGATTGATTTTGCTTGTCAGTAAGTAAATTGTTAATTGTATCCCTCACCCTTTCATATGCTTTATTTGTCGTTTAGTGACATTTGACATGTTTTCTGCAACTACCTACAGTAAAGTATTTTTTATTTTATAATCATGTGTTTCCATTATCACCAGACCCTCACCTTTATCTGCTTTTTGGCTGTCACATGATTTTAAAGCTGGACAGAAGATTTAAAAAGATTGTCACATGATTTTTTTTTTAGTATTTAAAATGTGTGGTTTTGGTTCACTTCATCTGAAGAAGTTTTATTATAAAATATGAAAGAGCTAATATTACATTTCAAGTTGTTTGAGCTGGGTTTGTCAAGACCACAGTAATGTTCTGTCTAGCCAATCTCTTTGACAAAGCCCCGTCTTACTCCTCCATAGAAATTCATGCTTGTGCTGTCTCAGCCCACATTCCTGCCCAACTCCCTATCTTTTTCCACCCTCTTATGAAACAGTTTCTTTGGGGGGGGGGTGCTGATTTCACATGAGGCCACCCAGAATGCCTCTGACCCCACCCTGGGAAATAATTTTGTTCTGGAAAAATGTACTATTCCATTTGAACTGTTTCCACTGACTTAAAATGCTTGACATGGAAAACTGCCTTCTTGTTAGCTGTCACTTTTGCTAGAAAGGTTTCTGAACTGCAGGCACTCATGGCAGTGGAACCTTTCCTCATCTTCCATTCAGAGTGAGTCTCTCAGGACTAATCCATCCTTTATGCCCAAGGGGGTGACAGGCCCCTCCTTAAATCAAGCCATGCATCTGCTTACCTTTTTCCCCGAACCACAAAACATAGGGGAAAAAATTCTTCATTCCTTGCATGTGCATAGTTAACTTCGTTACTATCTTGACAGAACAAAGACTGTGAAAATCAGACCAGCTGTTTGTGGCCTTTGCCACCAGTTCTGGAGTTCAGACAGACCATTTCTAAATGGATCTTGTTCTGTTACAGCCGTCATAAGAAACCACTTGATGTCAGGACAGTGCTCTACTAGGGTAACTGCTGCCTCTGCTGTGATGCATACCTTCACCAGACAGTACAACGCATCAGCCTTCTCCAAGTCCAGAGCAGGATTTGTCACTGCCATCCTGCAGGGCATCCTTTCCTCACCTTAATTTACCTTCCACCCTTCTCAGCTTTGAGAATCAACACACGTCAGGATTGCAACAGTGTAACACAAAAAACATAGTACAATTGTGTATACCTACCATAAATGTAGATGTTTGAGTGAATTAACTTGAAGTATTTTTTCCCTCCCTTCTTCCCCCTAGCCTATAGGATAGGCATGAACAAGCTTCCTTGCTTAGGTTCTAGGTCAAACACCCTTGACTTTGACTTTCCTCTAGGACGTCTCCTACCTACAGGGGGCAAGAAAAAAATTGAGATCATGACATTAGGTGACTACCCTTATACCTGAGCTTACTGACGTCAGAGTATCTGCCGGCTGTAAGAGGGATATTTTTCTATGGTAGTTGAGCCGGCCAGTGGCGTCTGTGGCAGGAAGTCCCCCAAGTCAGGACTATAACAGTGAATACACTCTCAAACGTCTACATTTATGGTAAGTATACACAACTGTACTTTTCTAGCATGCCTGTCTAGTAATGTTTCATGCTATTCAGGAGGCATCTTGGGATGTTAGCAGAGCCCATTAAGACAGTGTTCTTGGCCTAAGTGCAGTGAGGACCTGTTCCCTGGTGATAACTGGTGGAGAAATGGTTGGGCTGTTTCCTGAGAGGTGAATGTGGGTGATAAGGGGCTAAAATCAGAGCTAAATCTATCGACCAGCAAATTTTCTATCTCTTCTGGTAACGTATGTATGGTTTCATTCACCATTAGTTTGGCATGTTGGTGGGTGCTGTCTTTAAGGTTTTTTTTCAGGATTGGAATTTACAATAGGGTTTTTTGCCACTCAAGGCTAACAGAATCAAAAGAAAGCTAAATGTGGCTGAGCACATTGGTTACCTAGCCTCTGTTTCTGGTTAGAGATTCACTGTTAGATCACTGTTGCAGTCACCTAAACTGTATGGGTCCTTAGCCACTGTTCCGGCCAGCTGTATAAATGGTAAAGGACACTATAAATACACTACCAGGAACATGAGCTCCATATAAAAAGACGATGTACAAAAAAAAAAAAATCGGTGTTTTTTGCTGCTGAAGTTTCCTCTTTCAGTGAACCTCATGGAACTGTTGGTAAGGTAGCAAGATTGAAGTTCCAGGCTGATAAGTTCCTTGTGGAAAACCTTCCACTAAATGTTTTTCTGAGGAAAATTTTTTTTTTCTGAGAAAATGTGTAGTGTTTGTTTTTTTATTTTTGGACTGTCAAAATGTTTTGTGTGAATACTTGTGTAAACAACTGTGCAGAAACGTTCTATTTATTTATTTTTTTAAACTTTTTTACTTTTACCTACAGGTTAAGTAGTTTCTATGAATTAGGGCCAGAATATTGTGATTGTGCAGACTGTTTACTTAGGAACCTTCCTTTGTCTGTGTTAAAACATTACCAACTCTTTCGGGCTCCTTTTCAGTGCTTCATTTTCTGCTGAACCTGTGGAGCAGTTACCTGTCTGTCTGGTTATTTCTTCACTAATTGGCAAGGAGAAAGTTGTCAGGGAGGTTTTTGCTCGTCAGGTCAGCTGTAGATGTTCTTCTTTTCTCACTGCTGCAGTCATCACCATTGGGTTATTCATGCTGTGGTAGCCCTCTGTCGGTCCAGATACCAGTGTCAAGGTTTTGTGCATCTGCTGCTGTCGCTTGCTGGGTGACACCAGGTCGTTCGAGCTATAAAGGAGAGCAGGTGACACCATTACCTCAGTCTTACTTGCCATGGACACTAGCAGAAGCAACTCACAACAGTGCCAGTCGGCTGTTTCCAGATTTTGAACTTCAGCTGAAAATGTCTAAAGCCAAGTGTACCCCATTGGGTATCCTTCCTTTTTCTTGCACTACCCGATGTCCGAAAAAGTCCATAACTGTCTTGCCTGTGGAAAGCAAATACAACACTTGAGACTTCATTCTTACTGCATCACTTGCTTAGGCCCAGATCACGACGTACCCCGCTGTCAGTTCTGTGCCCTCTTTAACGCTAGAACTATTTGCCGTAGAGCTCTGTTTGTAGTAAAGTTATTTTCATCTTCCACCTCCTGCTACCACTATGGCATCCATCAGTTGGCAAACTGCAGATGATCTGAAAAAACGTAAAGATGAGAATAGAGACGGACCGCATAAGGCCAAGTCTTCCGACGACTCAACCGCTAAATGGGTTGTCAGTTATTCAGAATTCAGTGAGGAGCTATCGCAGCCCCTGTTGCCTGACTTGATTTCTTTGCAGGCCTCTACTGAGACACTTTCGGAGTCCTGTATGCTGCAGATGTCTGCATCGTCTAACAAGCCTTTGGCTGTCTCACCCTTTGTTGGGTCCAGAGCCGCTAAGCAGGCACCGGCTTCCGAGAATACCGCTTGCACTTCGGATTTCACTTCAAGGCATTCACCCTCTCTTCCAACTAACACACCGATGGCACCAAGGGATACCCTTCAGGCCAAACTTAGACCCACTCCAAAGAAAACAGCAAAAAGTCTCCATTTCACTACTACTCCCCCTCCTCAAACTAGAATGCTTAAAATGGCGGAGGATCTCATCACTTTCATCTGGGGTAATTGGGCCACTCCTGCCAAAAGGAGAAAGGGATACCTCTCCAGACATCCTTTTGGATTTAGACTCTGAGGGATCTGACTTCTCTGCCTTTGAAGAGGAAGATCCTCTTACTGCCTATGAAGACTCAGATGCAGAAGAATCTATTCCTTCTGCATTACCTCCAGAGGACTTTTCCTTTGGGAAAATCCTCCACACCCTCAGGGAAAACTTCCAATGGGAATCTATGGATTTCCCTCAATCCAAGAAAAGACCAAGAGTTTCTGAACCTACCCCAGCATAGGCCTTCAGCCGCCCCACCAATCTTGGAGGTGGTAGATGTTTACCAAGTATCTAGCCTTATCCCTGACACCCTTCCACCTGCCCCCAGAAAACCTGACTGGTATTACAGGGTACCTGACTCGCATAAATTCCTCTACAGAAATCCTGTAGCAGATCCAGAGGCGATTACTCAGGGACCTAAGGGAGTTAAGGCTACCTCTGCAAAGAATCCTACTCCCTCAGACCAAGAATCCAGGGCCTTAGACAGATGGGATAAAAAAAAAAGTATGTACCTCTGCAACTTTAACTATAAGGACTCTCAACTGTCAATTTCATATGTTAAGATGTCAACAGCACACTTTGGAACTTTTGAAACAGAAAGTGTCTGCTTTACCAGATTTTGACAATAGAGAGCAGAATTACTGCACTCTTCATCTCAGGCAGCAAAGCACTCTGCATTGTCGGTTTGAAGCCCTAGAAGCTTCAAGCAGGGCGGTAGTGACGGGATCTGTTATCAGAAGACATGCATGGTTGAAGGAACAACCTCTCCCTGATCATGTCAAAGTTAAAGTCATGGATTAACCTCTTGACAAAGACTGCTTGTTCGAACAGAAAACTGAAGAGGTACTTAAAAAGATGGAAGACAAAGCTAAATCAATGCAGTTTGTTAAAGATTTCCTTAAAGTACAACATCCTAGGTTCAGCAGAAACTTTCCGTCTAAACACTGGTCCTTTCCTGCACCAAACAGGCAGGAACAAGGCAAAACCTGTAGGGACATACCCACCAAGGCTCAAACTCGGGGCCAGCAAAGAACTAAACAGTGGCCCCCCCTATAATTCTAGAGTAGGGAATTCAAAAACAATTCTGTATGCTAACTCTCAATGACTACCTTTCCCATCTCTGCTTGCCTCCACCACAGCAAAAGCTAGGAGGAGGGCTATCTCTTTGCAGAGAAAATTGGAATTTTATAACAAAAGATCAATGAGTTTTAAAAATCATTGCTTGGGTACAAATTCAATTTTACCACTTCCAATGGGGTACCCAGACCTACCTCCAAACCAGTGGGCAGAAGCAGTAAAACAAGTGCAAAACCTAATAGCTCTAGGACCAGTAGAACCTGTGCCTCCAGAACAAGTTGCAAAAGGATTCTAGTCCAGATTATTTCTTGTTCCCAAGAAAGATAGAACATGGCTTCCCATCCTGGACCTATCCTTTCTCAATACTTTCCTGGTAATCCCACAATTCAAAATGCTTACCTTACAACAGCTTCTACCTGTTCTGCCAAACAAAGCTTGGATGGCCACCTTAGACCTAAAAGATGCTTACCTGCACATCCCAATAAGGGAATCATGCAGAAAATGCCTGCCCTTCGGAGCAGGATCATTACACTTTCAATTCTCTGCTTTGCCATTTGCCTTATCTACTGCTCCCAGGGTATTCACCAAATGTCTAGCTCCTGCCATTGCCTTCTGCAGGCAAAACAATGTACAGATTTTACCCCTACCTGGATGACTGTGTCTCATCCAGGCAGACTGCAAGAAACTGCTCCTGCAGCACCTCTCATTTGTAAAAACCCTACTCGCCTCTGGGGTTCACTATCAACGAAAGGAAATCAAAACAGACACCTACCAGGAAAATCATATTTCTGGGAGCCTTATTGGACACAGAACAGAAAATGGCCTTTCTGTCCCCAGGAAAAACAAAGTTTCCTACCAAAATATTTCACTACTCTGGCCTCCCAAACCCAGCTTTCTGCCAGGAAATTCCTGCAAGCTCTAGGGTACATGGCCTCATGCATCCTCCTGGTACCTCTGGCCAGACTGCACATGAGGAAAATTCAGTGGTATCTAAAGAACCGATGGTGTCAACACACTCAACCTCTGGACACCTTCCTGCAGATGATCCCCTGCATAAGATCAGAGTTCCTCCGGTGGGCCCAGGCCTGTGCTCTGAACAAGAGACTTCCATTCACCCTCTGTCCGTCAGATCAGACCATAACTACAGACGCTTCGGACATAGCTTGGGGCGCCCACCTGGAAGGCAGATGCACCCAAGGTCTCTGGGACACTCTAATGCTATCTTTGCATATCAGCCAAAAGGAAATGATAGCAGTGCAAAACTCTCTGGCATCCTTCAAACCCTACCTGGAACTGGAGTGGTTCTCATAAAAACAGAACACCACAGTCGTGGTACATCAACAAACTGGGAGGGACTCAATCTTACCATGAGCTTGTGGCTGGCAGCCTCATCCATGGGGCTACATCTTATAGCGCAGTACCTACTGGGCATCAACACCCTAGCAGACCACTTAAGCAGAAACATACTGGACCCACACAAATGGCAAATCCACGGAGACATTTTTCTGCTAATTTTCCACACATGGGGACCCCCCCCCCCCCCGGTGGACCTCTTTGCCTCCCATTTAAATCACCAAGTACAGATATTCTGCACCAGGGAGTACCATCACTTGGTCTGGAAGGTCAATGCCCTGACCTTCACTTGGAGTACCCTTTTTGTGTATGCATTCCCACCTCTTCCTCTCATTCCAAAAGTACTAATCAAGATGTTTTTCTTTCGACTTTTCCCAGTTAGGGGTCACTAAAGATTGGCAGTCGATTTTTACTGTGCCGATGTGCCAGCCCGACACCCAACCTTCAACGAAGGCATGCCCATTCACGCATGTCTTTCAAACACCACTCTACCGTGGGGAGGGCATGCAGACTCCACACAGAAGGCACTCCAGCCGAGAATCGAACGGGATAACCTCTTGCTGTGAGGCGACAACGCTGCACCACCGCGGCATTCCAAAAGCAATACTCATTGCCCCAGAGTGGCCCAGACAGCATTGGTACCCAGTGCTATGCAGCCTCTCTCTCCAGCCCCCCTGGCAGCTACCTTTGATGCCTCAACTGCTATCCCGGGGGAGGGGGAACAATGCTGCACCCAGACCTTCACACTCAAGCTCTCAGCATGGCTTATTTTACCATAACCAACAAGGAATCTATGTTAAGCAAACATGTCCTTGACATAATCACAGAAGCCAGAAGGCCCAGCACCAGAAAGTCGTATGCTGGAAAATGGAAGAGATTCTGCTCCTGGAGCCAGTCCAAGGGGGCAGACCTCTGCCCTCCATTCCTCTTATTTTAGATTATCTGGCTGAGCTTCTTAAGGGGGTCTCGTTCTCCTCCATAAAGAAACACAGCAGGCAGGCACGGAGAACCACCTGGGAGCGACCAACTCCACAATAAGGCAAACAAACCCAGTAGCCAAAAAAGCAGGAAACCGTACTCCTCGATCAGCAAAATTTTTGCTGATCGAGGAGTACGGTTTCCTGCTTTTTTGGCTACTTGGTTTGTTTGCCTTATTGTGGAGTTGGTCGCTCCCAGGTGGTTCTCCGTGCCTGCCTGCTGTGTTTCTTTGTGGATCTTGAGTATACTCCTCCATAAAGAACCATGCCTCTGCCATCTCAGCACACTTTGATACAGAACAGCCATTGATGTCCTTCAAGGATGCATCTGCAGTCATAACATATGGGTTGTCCTGTCTCAGGCAGCCCTTCGGTCGTCCGGTTTCCAAAGTCTGGGTCTGGCTTCGGCTGATGTCGCACTTTCCCCGACGTCAGAGCTTCTGGGGTATAAAGGCATCAGCCGACGCCATTTTCCTCAGTCTTTCTTGCCGCGCGGTGCCTGAAGCAGAAGCTGTTCACAAGTGCCGGTCGGTCAGATCCAGAGAATTCAGCTACCGAAGACTTCTAAAAAAGCTAAGTACCCCGTTGGGGACTCTTTCTTGCCTCAGCCGATGTCAGACAAAGTAAATAATTGTTTAACTTGTGGGAAACAAATACCTCATAAGGATTTCCATTCTTACTGCCTTCCTTGCTTAGGCCCAGACCACGACGTATCAGCTTGTTTAGCCTGTGCCTCCTTCAACCGACGGACTCTTAGACGTCAGTCGGAGTTTGCAGAAGAGTTTTTTGGATCCACTTTTGCATATAAAATGCCGTCGGAGACTCCGACTACACATTTAGCCAAAAAACGCAAGGAAAAGGACTGACACTCGCGGCCCGCGGTTTCGGCTGAAACCACGGTTAGGCCTACAGCGAGTGTCTCTGTTTCGGCTGAAACAGAGTCCTCGGTTCTTACTTCTGCCGAAATCATACCTCCGACAACCGAGGCCAGAGAGGCCCCGGCTGAGTCGGCTTCAGAAATCCCTACCGAAGAAGCAAGCGCACAAGAATTGACCGACACCATTCCATTGGACATTTCTACTCCTGCACGTGGGGCAGCTAGGCCCCCTGCTTCTGTGTCTATTAAGGCCTTCTCCAGGGCTAAAGCAGCTAAAATTTCAAAAGCTTTACCTGCAAAATCTACTTCTCAGAGACCTTCCTCAAGTTCACAGATTCTCAGCCTTGCTGAGGACCTTATATCTTTGATTAGGGGTTCCCAACCTCACCCAGACAGGGCCTCCCACCCTCCTCCTGACAAAAGGCCTAGGACTGAACCCCCTGAACCTCTCTCCTCTGATTACTCCTCGGATGGATCTGATTTATCAGACCATCAGGAAGAACATATTCGCCTTATGAGGATTCAGATGCAGAAGACTCTATTCCTTCTGCCTCCCCTCTAGAAGAATTTTCCTTTGGGGAGACTTTGCACTCAATGAGGGAACACTTTCAATGGCAGGGTCAGGATTTCTCTGATTCTAGAAAAAGACTAAGGACATTTTTACATTTGCCCCAGCATAGGCCTTTAGCCATACCACCTGTGCTAACTGTAGTTGATGATGCATATAATGATGTCAGTTCTGCCCCTGATTCTCTTCCACCGGCCCCTGCCAAACCTGACCGATATTACAGGGTCCCGGATTCTCACTTCCACTTGTATAAAGCCCATGCTGCAGACCCAGAAACCATCTCTCAGGGCCCAAAAGGTGTTGCAGCTACCACTGCCAAAAACCCCCTTCCCTCTGAAAGAGAGTCAAGAGCATTAGAGAGATGGGGAAAAAAGGTTTATACATCTGCTACTCTTTCTGCCAGGGCATTAAACTGTCAATTCCATATGATACAGTACCAGGAATATTTGTTAGATCAGCTGAATAAAAAGCTTTCTTCTCCTGAACCTTTAGACCTCAAGTCCCTTCAGGATTTGGTACACAACTCTCAGCAGGTCAGTAATCATTTCTTAAAATGTGGCTATGATGCACTGGAGGCTTCATTTAGATCAGCTATGACTGGGACAGTAATTCGAAGGCATGCCTGGCTAAAAGAGCAATCCTTGCCGGACCATGTCAAGGCTAAACTCCTAGATGCTCCAATGGAGAAACTTGGCTCCCCTGCACAGGAGATTCTAAAGAAAGTGGAAGAAAAAGCAAAATCTGTGCAAACAGTAAAGGATTTTCTGCAGGTTCAACCTCCGAGGTTCAGCAGAAACTGGCCTTCAAAGAATTGGTCCTTTCCAGACACCTCCAGAGCAGAGGGGCAGGAATAGACGCCCAAGAGGCAGAGGTCAATCAAAGGGTGCCTACAGGGATTGTCAGTGGCAGCCTGCCAACCAAAGGAGTAGTGCCACAACTGCAACTACAACCACTTCCACAGGACAGACACAATGACTTGACTCTGATTCCGCCTACCAGGGAACAACTGGAAGCACCCTTGGGCGGAAAGCTGGCTTTATTCTCGAAAAACTGGCATTGCATTACAAAAGACACATTGACATTGCAAACAATAGACAAAGGATACAGGTTTCACTTCCACACTTTACCAAGAAGGAGAGGAATGCCAAACCTTCCACCAAATCAGAAGCCAGAGGCTTTAAGACAAATCAACAATTTACTTCAGATGAAAGCAATAGAAAGGGTACCATCTATGGAACAAGGCCAAGGATTTTACTCCAGACTATTCCTTGTACCAAGAAAAGAAAACCAATGGAGGCCTATTCTCGACTTGTCCGCACTAAACACATATCTCATTGTGCCAAAATTCAAAATGCTGACCCTACAGCAACTTCTTCCCATGTTGGGCAAGGAGTCTTGGCTGATGACTCTAGATCTCAAGGAGGCATACCTGCACGTCCCTATACGACCAGATTGCAGAAGACACCTCAGATTTCTTGCAGGATCAGAGCATTATCAATTCTCAGCATTGCCCTTTGGCTTATCTACTGCACCCAGAGTATTCACGAAATGCCTGGCATCAGTAATTGCACATTGCAGGCTTCAGGGAATTCAAATTTACCCATACCTGGACGACTGCCTAATACAAGCAGACAACAAGACAAAACTAATAAAGGATTTGGCCTATGTCATACACCTGTTACAGGCCTTGGGATACACAGTCAACATCCAGAAGTCAAGACTAGTGCCATCCCAAAGGATAACATTTTTGGGTGCGGATCTGGACACAATAACTCAGATGGCTTTTCTCACAGAAGAAAAACAAAAGCAACTCCCAGTCTACTTCATGGCTTTGACAAGACAAGCTCAGCTTACTGCAAGGAAAGTCCTGCAGGCCCTGGGTTACATGGCATCCTGCATAATCTTGATCCCGCATGCCAGGCTGCATATGAGGAAATTACAATGGTACCTAAGGAATGTATGGTCTCAACACAGGCACAGTCTAGAAACCATGATACCAATCATTCCATGCCTGAAAAAGGATTTCCTGTGGTGGGCTCAGGCCTGCCAGTCCAACAGAGGGTTGCCTTTCAACAAACCACAACCAAGGCAGACCATCACCACGGACGCCTCAGACCTAGGATGGGGAGCACACATGGGAGGCCAAGTGTATCCAAGGCCTATGGTCTCAAGACCAGCTGAACTTGCACATAAACCTAAAGGAGATGCTGGCAGTGAAGCATGCAATCGAGGCATTCAAATCATTCCTCCAGCAAGGACATCTGCTGATAAGGACAAGACAATACCACAGTCATGTGGTACATAAACAGGGAGGCACGCATTCCTACCCTCTATGCCGGATGGCAATGGATCTGTGGAACCTAGGCCTGAATCTCAACATCCAGCTGCAGGCCAACTTCGTACCAGGAAAAGAGAATTCACTAGCAGACAGCTTAAGCAGAACTACCACGGATGCTCACGAATGGATGCTGCATCCAGACATCTTCAAACTCATAACAAGCAAATGGGGAATGCCAGAAATAGACCTGTTCGCCTCCCCACTCAACCACCAACTGAAGAAATTCTGCTCAAGGGTATACCACCCACAAGCCTGGAGGGTGGACACTCTCTCTTTCAGCTGGAATGCCCTAACAGTGTATGCATTTCCACCTCTCCCATTGATGTACAAAGTTCTACTGAAGATCAGGGAGGAACAGCCAAAGGTGATAGTAATAGTTCCAGACTGGCCAAGGCAGCACTGGTATCCGCTACTGAGAAGCATGTCTCGGGCGAACTCATGGCCTCTACCCCTATGGCCTCCTCTTCTAACGCAGAACAATTTCAAGACCCTGCATCCAAACTTGAAAACACTGTAGCTAACTGCCTGGAAAATTGTTTAAAACAAAACCAAACTGTCTTATCTCAGAGGGTCAAGGACATTATCCTGGAGGCTCGCAGACCCTCCACAAGGAAGACATACTCAGCTAAATGGAAGAGATTCCTCATTTGGAGCACATCAAAGGGTACAGATGTCACACTGGAAAACCTAGCACACATCCTAGAATACTTAGCAGAACTGTTTCACAATGGCCTGTCCTATTCTTCCATTAAGATTCATGCTTCAGCAATTTCAGCAGAGTACAACATGATCCTCATATCTTCTCTCACCCTCTCCTCAGACAATTTTTAAGAGGGATCAAAAATGTAAAACCTCCAAGGAGACCCCCTCTGCCTGCATGGGATCTCAATTTTGTGCTGGAAAAATTAACACTACCCCCTTTTGAACCAGCAGCATCAGCAGACTTACAGTTCTTATCTTGGAAAACTGCTTTCCTTCTGGCAATCACTTCAGCAAGAAGAGTATCCAAGTTATAGGCACTAATGGCAGTGCAGCCTTTCCTTATTTTTCACCAGGATAGAGTGTCTGAGAACCAATCCCACTTTCATGCCAAAGGTGGTATCCAGGGTATCCTTGAACCAAGCTATTCATTTGCCTACGTTCTTCCCTAACCCACAGAACAAGGGGGAAAATCTGTTGCACACCTTGGATGTACACAGACAACTACGCTACTATCTGGACAACTAAAACTAGCAGAAAAACTGACCAATTTTTTGTAGCATATGCAACTGGAGTGCAAGGAAAAGCAATTTCCAAACAATTTCAAAATGGATAGGAAATTGCATTTGTTTTTGCTACTCTTTTCATGGAAAGACAGCTCCTGAAAATATCAGGCCTCACTCCACAAGAGCCTCCACTACAGCTTTCCTACGAGGGGTGGCTACCAAGGACATTTTAGAAGCTGCTACTTGGAGCTCCGTGCATACATTTGCCAAGCATTACAATCTACCTTTATACTCCAGATCCCGAGCAGGTTTTGCAACTGCAGTTTTACAGGGAATCTTAACTACACCATCCTTATCTTAGTACCTCCTCCCCCAGTTTGGCTATGGTATTCTACCCATATGTTATGACTGCAGATGCATCCTTGAAGGACATAGTACAGTTTTGTACCTACCATAAATGTAGATGTCCGATAGGTATGCATCTGCAGTCAGGATTATCCACCCTCCTTCCCCTCTGTGGTATTCTGGGGCAAGAAACACTGAGGAAAAGGCATCTGCTGATGCCTTTATACCCCAGAAGTGCGACATCAGCCGAAGCCAGACCCAGACTTTGGAATCCGGCCGACCCATATGTTATGACTGCAGATGCATACCTGTCGGACATCTACATTTATGGTGGGTACAAAACTGTACTTTCTCCCACCCTCTTGTCAAACAATTCTTTAGAGGACCCTCTAATATCAGGCCTCTCAGAAGACAGCCCACCCCAGCCTGGGATCTGAACTATGTTTTAGAAAAGCTTACTCTACCCCCCCTTCAAGCCTGCAGCATCCTCAGAATTAAAGTACCTCTTTTTGAAGACTGCCTTTCTCCTAGCTATCACTTCAGCCAGGAGAGTGGCAGAGCATCAAGCTTTAGTGGCCATTGAGCCATATATAATCCATGCAGACAGGGTCTCCGTAAGAACCAACCCCTCCTTCTTGCCAAAGGTGGTTTTGGATGTTACCCTCAACCAGGCCGTCCACCTACCCACCTTCTTCCCTAACCCTCAGAACAAGGGGGAAAGGATACTGCATTTTTTGGATGTGTACAGGCAACTCAGATTTTATCTGGATCATACAAAGACATTCAGGAAAACTGACCAGCTCTTGGTCAGCTTTAAAACAGGGGCACAGGGGAAACCAATATCCAGAGTCAACAGACCATTTCCAAATGGATAGCACTGTGCATCCAATTTTGCTACTCCTTGTATGGAAAACCTCCCCCTGGGACCATCAGAACCTATTCCACTAGGGCAGCCTCTACTTCCACAGCATTCCTTAGAGGGGTACTCACCAAGGACATCCTGGAAGCTGCCACATGGACTTCAGTCCACACCTTTAAGCAGTTCCATCTGAATTTATTCTCAAAAGCTAGAGCTGGGTTTGCCTCTGCAGCTCTGCAGGGTATGCTCTCCCAATCTTAAGTTTCTATCATCCTACCACTCTTCTACTCAGCTTTGGGAATCTTTCCAATGGTGATGACTGCAGCAGTGAGAAATGAAGAACATAGTACAGTTGTGTACACTTAGCAGAAATCTAGATGTTACGAGTGTTCTCACTGCTGCAGTCATGCTTCCCTTCCTCCTCCCACTGATATCTGCTGTCCTTAGAGAGACCCATATTTCTTTGGGGGTCTCTCACCCCAGCACTACTACTAATTATTAAAATTGGACTTCTTTGGTTGGTTGGCAAGAAAAACTGAGGTAATGGCGTCGCCTGCTCTCCTTTATAGCTCTGACGACCTGATGTCACCCAACAAGCGACAGCAACCGATGCACACAACCTTGACTCTGGTATTCAGACTGACTGAGGGCTACCACAGCATGGGTAACCCAATGGTAATGACTGCAGCAGTGAAAACACTCTAACATCTACATTTATGGTAAGTGTACACAACTGTGCTTTGTGCTTAAGTTGCTGATGGATGACTGTTGTGTCCAGTCTTGGGTTTCTCAGACTACTCGTCTTTTTCCCCCAGGTTCTTTTGGTGGTGCATCAACAACCACCAAGGACCCAAGGGATAGACACCTTCTCTGCAGATGTAATGATACCCTTTGTGCAAAGGTGAACCAATGTTACTGGTTTTGGGTTTGTTTCCATTCACATAGTAGTTTTTTCGGAATTTGCCAGGGAGTTGATTGCTGCAGTTTCTGCTTCCATTTCTTGTACTGTGAGGAAAACAAAAAAAGGGATTTCCTCACTTTTTTTTCATGCTGAAATTCAAATGTTCTTCGTGTTTCACTGTTGCAGTCATTACATTTGAGTAATTTGCTGGCAGGTTGCCCTCAGTCGGCCTGAATTCCAAACCTGCATCGGTTGCTGTCTCTTTTTCCATGACGTCAGGTCGTCAGTCTTGCCACAAGGTGCCCGAAGCAGAAGCATTTCACAAGTGCTGGTTGGCCGACTCCTGAAATTTTCGAGTTTCAGAACAGAAGTTTTCACTAAAGCTAAGTACCCCATTGGGGAGACTTTTTTCTTGCTCCATACCGATGTCAGAAAAAGTTAATTATATTACTTGTGGGAAGCAAATACCTCATAAGGATTTCCATTTATACTGTATTCCTTGCCTAGGCCCTGCTCACAACATGCCTGGCTGTCAGTTTTGTGCTAGATTTAACCAACGCACTATTAAGCATCTGTATATTTTTGCCTCAAAATATTTTGGAAACTGATTTAACTAACCAGAAATGTCAGATAACAGTCCGACTACCGGAGTACACAAACACAAAGGACAGAGACAGACAGTCGAGGTCCAAAACCAACGACGAAGCTTCTCCTAAGCCAGTCGCCGGTACTCAGTGAGGTGCTTTCGCAGCCCCTGATACCTGCTACTTTCAAAATCGCAGGCCCCTACCGAGACCCATGTGGAGTCCGGCATACCGCGAGATACTCAAAGTATTGGACCCACGGATGTATCTCCCTCGGATGGGTCCAGAGCTGCTGAGCAGGCACCGGCTTCTGAGGGTGTAGTCAGGCCTGAACATTTTTATATAAAACAGACAGCTGAAAAACAAAAGACAAAAGCAACTTCTAAAACTAAAAAACTGACGCATGAGCCACATGCACAGGCTGCTATGCCTAAAAAACAGATGATCAAAATGGCTGAAGACCTTATTACCTTGATCAAGGGTTCCCAACCCCCTCCTGATAAGAGGCCTAGGCAAGACACTGATTATGAATCTTCAGATCAGGATGTCCTTCAAGAATGCAACTGCAGTCCTTACATATGGGGTTGTTCAGCCTCAGGCAGCCCTTCGATCGGCCGGATTCCAAAGTCTGGGTCCGGCGTTGGCTGATGTCGCCTCCTCCCCGACGTCAGAGCGGCTGGGGTATAAAAGCATCAGCTGACGCCATCTTCCTCCGTCTTTCTTGCCGCGCGGTGCCCGAAGCAGAAGTAGTTCGCAAGTGCCGGTCGGCCAGCTCCTGTGTTTTCAGTAACTGAAGTCATCAAAAAGCTAAGTACCCCATTGGGGAACCTTTTCTTTCCTCAGCCGATGTCAGATAAAACTGCAAAAGTTACTAACCGTTTGTCTTGTGGTAAACAAATACCTCATAAGGACTTGCATTCTTACTGCCTTCCCTGCCTTGGCCCAGACCACAACGTCTCAGCCTGTGCTGCCTGTGCTTGCTTCAATAAGCGCACACTCAGGCGCCGGGCAGAATTTGCTGAAGACTTTTTTGGCAAAAAGTACTCCTATATCATGCCGTCGGAACAACCGCCAACTCATATTTCCAAAAAACGGAAGGACCGGGACAGACACCCTCGGCCCGCGACTTCCACCGACACCATGCCAAAACCTGCCGCGAGTGCATCAGTCTCTTCTGAGGCGGTAATTCCACCGCTCAAGACCGACAACACCGCTTTATCGTTCTCTTCGGCCCCAGAGCCTACCCCAGTGCCGGTTGTTGATTTTCCTCCAGAAACCAAAGCTCAAGATTTGCCTGAGACCATACTGGTGGACAAAGTTACTCCAGCATGTGGGGCAGCTAGGCCTCCAGTGTTTATGTCCATCGAGCCCTGCACACGTGCTAAGGCTGCCAGCCAGGCTAAGCCTCACCTCTCCCAAATCTTTTTCTCAGGGTTCCACTTCTGATAAACAGATCATGACTTTAGCTGCAGATCTAATTTCCTTAATCAGAGGCTCCTAGACTCATCCTGACAGAGGTTCTCAGCCGCCTTCAGACAAAAGGCCTAGGGTTGAGCAGACAGATACCCTTTCCTCAGATGAAGCCTCTGGTGACTCAGACCATTCAGATTCCCAGGAAGAGTCTTTCCAGGCCTACGAGGATTCTGATGCTGAGGAATCTATTCCTTCTGCCTCTCCTCCTGAGGATATTTCTTTTGGGGAAATTCTCTACTCCATGAGAGAGCATTTTCAGTGGCAGGGCCAGGAATTCTCCGACTCCAGGAAACTGCTTTGTACTTTCCTTAAGCTTCCCCAGCACATGCCTTTAGCTATCCCACCAGTGTTAGATGTATTGGATGATGTGTACTCAGAATCGAGTGCTTCTGATTCTCTCCCTCCTGCTCCTGTCAAGCCAGACAGATACTATGGGGTTCCTGAGACTCATAAACATCTTTTTAAGGCCCATTCTGTTGATCTAGAAACTATTTCCCAAGGGCCCAAAGGAGTGGCCACTTCCACGGCCAAAAATCCTTTGCCCGCAGACAGGGAATCCAGGTCCCTGGAGAGGTGGGGCAAAAAGGTTTATACCTCGACCACCCTTGCCATGAGGGCCCTTAATTGCCTTTTTCATATGTTTCAGTATCAGGATTTCTTAATGGATGATTTGCAGAAAAAATTAGCCTCTCCTGAGCCTTTAGATAGAAAGGCCTTGCAGGATTTGGTTCATAATGCACAGCAGGTTTGCAGTCATTTTCTTCAGTGTGGATATGATGCATTGGAAGCTTCATGTAGGGCAGCTATGACAGGGGCCGTCATACATAGACATGCTTAGTTGAAAGAACAGGCATTGCCAGATCATGTTAATGTAAAGCTTCTAGATGCACCTCTGAAAAAACACAAGCTATTTGGTGCTAATGCTCAGGATGTGTTGAAAACAATTGAGGAAAAGGCTAAATCAGTGCAAACAGTCAAAGATTTCCTCCAGGTTCAGCCACCAAGGTTCAGCAGGAATTGGCCTTCGAAGAATTGGTCCTTTCCAGACACTGACAAGTTCCAAAGGGGAAAAAACAGGTGTGCCCGAGGGAGAGGGCAATACCGAGGCTCCTACAGGGGACGCCAATGGCAACCATCTAATCAGAGAAGTGGCGCAGGGACTTCTACTGCTCCACAGGGACAAACACAATGACTTGACTTTCACACCGCCGACCAAGGCTCAAAGAGAAGCACCTTTAGACGGAAAATTATCCTTATTTTCAAAAAATTGGCACGTTTTAACAAAGGACAAATGGATTCTGGACATAGACCAAGGTTACAGGTTCCACTTCCATACTTTACCAACAAGACAAGGCATGCCAAATCTGCCACAAAATCAAAGGGCAGAGGCACTCATACAAGTTTCAAAGCTGCTACAAATCAAAGCAATAGAAAAAGTCCCTCCTCAGGAACAAGGCCAGGGATTCTACTCAAGACTGTTCCTTGTTCCAAGAAAAGAAAAGCAATGGAGGCCTATACTGGACTTGTCCGCTCTAAACACTTTTCTCATTGTGCCAAAATTCAAAATGCTGATGCTACAGCAACTTCTTCCCATGCTGGGCTAGGGGGTCTTGGCTGGTTACACTGGACCTCAAGGAGGCATACCTGCATGTCCCAATCAGACACAGTTGCAGAAGATACCTCAGATTTCTTGCAGGGCCAGAGCATTATCAATTCTCAGCATTGCCTTTTGGCTTATCTACTGCACCCAGAGTATTCACGAAATGCCTGGCATCAGTAGTTGCACACTGCAGACTCCAGGGAATACAAATATACCCTTACTTGGACGACTGCCTTATACAAGCGGACAGCAAGCAAGCCTTGACAAAAAACTTGAATTATGTCATTCACTTACTACAGGCTTTGGGATACACAGTCAACATTCAAAAATCAAGACTACTGCCATCCCAACAAATAATTTTTCTAGGAGCCAAACTGGACACAATTACAAATGGCTTTCCTCACAGAAGAGAAGCAAGAACAATTACCAGATTACTTCAAAAGCCTAGCAAAGCTCACCCAGATGACTGCAAGGAAAATCCTGCAGGCCCTGGGTTACATGGCATCTTGCATTCTACTGATTCCACTGGCAAGACTACACATGAGAAAACTACAATGGTACCTAAAATGTTTATGGTCTCAACACTGCCTCAACTTAGAAGCAATTATCCCACTCATTCCATCTCTACAAAAGGAATTTTTGTGGTGGGCACAAGCAAGCCAGCTAAACAAAGGCATGTCTTTCAACAAACCTCAAACAAGCCAAACCATTACAACAGACGCCTCAGATCATGGATGGGGGGCGCACATGGAGGGCAGATGCATTCAAGGGCAATGGACTCCCCGGGAAGTGCCATCTACACATCAATCAAAAAGAGATGTTGGCAGTCATTCATGTAATCGAGGCCTTCAGAAAATTTCTTCAACAAGGTCATCTGCTAATAGACAGACAACACCACTGTTGTGGTACATAAACAGGGAGGTACTCACTCTTACCCCCTCTGCAGACTAACAATGACTCTTTGGGAAAAGTCCCTGAAACTGAACATACAGTTGCAATCCCAGTTTGTTCCAGGCAAGGGCAATGTTCTGGCGGACAGTCTAAGCAGAAACATCTTGGACCCGCACGAATGGATGTTGCATCCAGACATTTTTTCACAAATAACTCAGGCATGGGGGAGGCCGGACATAGATCTCTTTGCCTCACACCTCAATCATCATCTCAAGAAGTTCTGCTCGAGGACACACCATCCTCAAGCCTGGAGAATGGATGCTCTCTCCTTCAGCTGGAACTCTCTAACAATCTATGCATTCCCACCTCTACCATTAATGACCAACGTGTTACTGAAGATCAAAGCAGAACAACCGAAAGGCATTTTGATAGCTCCAGACTGGCCAAGACAGCACTGGTATCCATTACTAAGGAGCATAACTTGCACCAAGCCGTGGCCCCTGCCTCGATGGCCTCTGCTTTTGACTCAGCACAATTACAGGATGGTTCATCCCAACCTGCAAACTCTGCAGCTGGCAGCTTGGAGGGTTCCATGACTTCTCCCCATATCTCTCTCTCCAAGGAAGTTCAACAGATCTTACTGGAAGCACGCAGACCTTCCACCAGAAAAACATATTCAGCCAAATGGAAGAGATTCAGCATCTGGAATGCCAACAAGGGCCAGTATGCATCAGTAATGAGCATCCCTCAGATACTAGAATACTTGGCAGAAATGCTACAGAATGGACTTTTATATTCTTCCATAAAAATACACGCTTCAGCAATTTCAGCAAACTACAACAGTGATCCACCTGTGTTTTCACATCCTTTGCTAAGACAGTTTCTAAGAGGGATAAAGAATATCAAACCTCCCAGAAAACCGCCAGTGCCTGCATGGGACCTCAATTTCGTGTTGGAAAAATTAACTCTTCCTCCTTTTGAGCCAGCAGCATCTTCAGAATTGCAATTCCTCTCCTGGAAAACAGTTTTCCTGTTGGCAATTACCTCAGCAAGAAGAGTTTTGGAGATACAGGCCCTCATGGCAGTACCTCCATTTCTCATTTTTCATCAGGATAGAGTTTCTTTAAGAACCAATCCTTCATTCATGCCAAAAGTAATATCCAGGGTGTCTCTAAATCAAGCAATTCACCTGCCTACCTTCTTCCCCAATCCTCAAAATAAAGGAGAAAAGCTGCTGCACACTTTGGACATACACAGACAACTGCGCTACTACTTGGACAGAACAAAGGCCAACAGAAAGTCTGACCAGCTATTTGTAGCTTACGCTGCTGGAGTGCAAGGAAAAGCAATTTCCAAACAAACAATTTCAAAATGGATTGGACACTGCATCAGATTCTGTTATTCTTTCCATGGAAAAGGTGTGCCAGCCAATATCAGGCCACACTCCGCCAGAGCTATAGCCACCTCCACAGCCTTTCTAAGACAGGTGGCTACAAAGGACATCCTAGCAGCTGCTACATGGAGCTCCGTGCATACATTTACCAAACACTACAACCTGCCTTTATATTCCAGATCCTGAGCAGGCTTTGCTTTGGCAGTCCTGCAGGGCATTTTAGCTACACCATCTTTATCTTAGAGCCTACCACCCCCAGCATGGCTATGATAATCAAAGCATATGTAAAGACTGCAATTGCATTCTTGAAGGACATAGTACAGTTTTGTACCTACCATAAATGTAGATGTCCGATAGATATGCAACTGCAGTCAGGTTTTCCCTCCCTCCTACTCTTCTGTAGCTTCTCATTTTGGGTCCACTCCCCCTTTTACAACTTAGCCGGGGATATCTGTTATGGTGTATCTGTTTATTACTGTTGTGCATGTCTGGAATTTTTTATCCAGTTTCTAAATTTAGCCTTCCTTGGAGGGCACCTGGCATCTGGGGCAAGAAACACCGAGGAAGATGGCGTCGGCTGATGCTTTTATACCCCAGCCGCTCTGATGTCAGGGAGGAGGCGACATCAGCCGACGCCGGACCCAGACTTTGGAATCCGGCCGACCGAAGGGCTGCCTGAGGCAGGACAACACAATATGTAAGGACTGCAGTTGCATATCTATCGGTCATCTACATTTATGGTAGGTACAAAACTGTACTTTTCTTCTACTTCTGATTCCTCTTCTGATCAGGAATTGTCTAAACCTCCCTATGAGGATTCTGATGCAGAGGAGTCTATCCCATCTGCATCACCTCCTGGGGATTATTCACTTGGAGAAACATTGCATACTTTGATGGAGCATTTTTACTGGGAAAGTCAAGATTTCTCAGAATCAAAAAAGAGGCTCAGGGATTTCCTCCTCCTCCCTCAGCACAGGGCTTTAGCCATACCCCCTGTTCATTGTGGATGATGTGTTTTCGGAGTCAATTTTGACTCCTTACCTCTGGCTCCCAGCAAGCCTGACTGATATTACAGGGCCCCTGACTCGCACAAATTTTTATTTAGAAACCCTGCTGCTGACCCTGAAACTATTTCACAGGGTCCAAAGGGAGTTATGGCCTCAACAGCAAAAAATACTACCCTCTCTGACAGAGATTCAAGGGCACTAGATAGATGGGGAAAGAAGGTTTATACATTTGCAACCTTGGCAGTTAGGGCCTTAAACTGCCAGTTTCATATGCTCGGGTATCAAAAACATGTTATGGGATTGTTGAAACAGAAAATTATGTTGATTTCTGAATGTGCAGAAAATAAAGAATTGCAGGAATTATTGCATGCAGCTGAGCAAGTTAGAAAGCATACTTTGCAATGTGGTTTTGATTCTTTAAAGGCCTCCTGCGGGGCCGGAGTTTCTGGATCTGTGATAAGGAGGCATGCCTGGCTAAAAGAGCAAAGTTTGCCTGATCATGTTAAAGCTAAATTACTGGATGCACCTTTACAGCATGATATTCTGTTTGGTATTAAGGCAGAAGAGGTTTTAAAGAAAATGGAAGACAAAGCTAAGTCTATGCAAACTGTAAAAGACTTCTTACAAGTGCAGCCACCAAGATTCAGTAGACACTGGCCTACAAAAAAATTGGTCCTTTCTTGTGTCCGACAGAGCTCAAAGGGGCAAATCTAGACGCCGTAAGGGTTCCAGATACCAGGCACAAAATTCTTACAGGTCAAAGCAATGGGGTGCTTCTATCTCCAAACCTGGAGGAGATAAAGCCAACCCTACAGAAAAGTCCCAATTACTTCTTTCTGCCTTCACCAAGCACTTACCTTTTGGCAGCACCCTTAGGGGGAAAATTTGCAATTTTTGCTCAAAATTGGCAGTTAATAACCCAGGACAAGTGGGTGCTAAACATAGGATTACAGAGATACAGATTCCATTTCCATACTCTGCCAATGGCAAACGGTTAGCCGTATCTGCCATAAAATCAATGGGCAGAGTCACAGAAGCAGGTTATGTCCCTCATGGATATGGGGGCTATTCAGCCAGTACCAGAACAGGAAAAAGGACAAGGTTTTTACTCAAGACTGTTCTTGGTACCCAGAAAGGACAAGGCCTGGCGGCCAATACTGGATTTATCAATTTTGAACAGGTACCTGGACATTCCAAAATTCAAAATGCTGACTTTGCAGCAGCTTCTGCCCATGCTGGGCAAGAATGCTTGGCTGGTGACAATAGACCTAAAAGAGGCATACCTGCATCTCCCAATAAGGGAATCGTGCAGAAGATACCTCCGTTTCAAGGCTGGCTTAATGCATTACCAATTCTCTGCACTGCCCTTTGGCTTATCTACTGCGCCCAGGGTCTTTACAAAGTGCCTGGCACCAGTGATGTCTTTTTGCAGACAAAGAAGTATACAAATATATCCTTACTTGGACGACTGTCTCATTCAAGCAGAGAACAAGGACATTCTTCTTCAGCACCTGGCGTTTGTGAAAAAGGCTTCTAACATGCCTAGGGTACACTAAACGAAAATAAATCACAACTGGTACCCTCTCAAAAGATAACATTCCTGGGTGCAAGCTTGAATGCAATTGCCCAGATGGCTATCCTCACGCCAGACTAACAAAGGCAACTGACTACTTACTTCAAACTGATGGCAGCAAAAACCCAGTTATCTGCAAGACAAACTCTGCAGGCTTTGGGCTTCATGGCATCCTGCATCCTACTGATTCCGTATGCAAGACTGCATATGAGGAAACTTCAGTGGTACCTAAAATGTTTATGGAGTCAACATTGTCACAGTCTGGAAACAGTCATTCCTCTCATTCCCTGCCTACAACAGGAGTTTCTATGGTGGGCAAAGGCATGTCACCAGAACATGGGACGGGCCGTCACCCTACCACCCTGCCAGCCAAACTTTAACAGACGCATCAGATTATGCATGGGGGGGCCCACCTGGTGGGAAGATGCATTCAGGGCATATGGACCCCAAAACAAATGCATCTGCATATCAACCAAAAAGAAATGCTATCTGTTCAAAATGCCCTGACAGACCTACCAAATACATCTTCAAGCTCAATTCCTGCCAGGAAAACAAAATACTCTGACAGACGATTTAAGCAGAAACATTATGGACTCTCACGAGTGGATCCACAAGTCTTCAGCATGATAACAAAGAAGTGGGGGAGCCCGGACATAGAACTATTTGCCTCTCCTCAAAATTATCAATTGAAAAGATTCTCCACAAGGACTTACCACAGACGAGCATGGAAAGTGGTCGCCCTGTCCTTCAGTTGGAAAAACCTGTCAGTTTACGCCTTTCCTCCTCTGCCTCTTTTTCCCAGGATACTACTAAAAGTCAGACAAGAGAAACCAAAGATGATACTAAATTGCCCCGGACTGGCCCCGCCAATACTGGTACCCAATCCTAAGGAACTTGTCTCAATACCCAGCTTGGACCTTACCTCAAAGATCTCCACTACTGTCCCAGCAAAACAATCAGATCCTGCACAATCAACTCCAAACACTGAACCTGGCAGGATGGCTGATGATGTAGATCTGAAGTAGTTAACTTCATTTGTGCAGCAACCTGTGGGTATCGGATCCGACTTTGGATCCGAGCCGGCAATTTTCAACAGCTTAAATCCGAGCTCCTAGCTCCTCCCTTTACCCATAAACACCTGCCAACCCTGACTGACCTCAGATCTAGTTTGCCACGCTTGTTGTCAGCAGCTGGATTCTCGAGCTCCGTTGTTAGCGAATTCTGAGAGAAAAAAAAATAGAAGTAGTTTTTACTTTTTTCTATACTTTTAGTGCGAGTACCGTTTGTTAGGCCCGTACCTGTTTCCCTTGGCTTAAATCTTCTTTAGTTTATATTTGGCCCAACTGCAGATGGGAGTGCTCCTGCTCCCCCCCCCCCTCTGGGGGGGAGCTCGATCCCTTTCTTTGCCCTGATGGCTCCTTCTCCGTCCTGCTTCCCGGGTTCGGAGCCGGGCAGCTTGGAACCGGGGGTGGGTCGGCACCGATAGTCTCGGGTACTTCGGCGCCGACTCTTCCCACGAGCCTGTCTGGTCCTCTCGGAGCCGAGGGCTGAGCTTCGGATCCGAGGGTTTCAGTATGCCTTCGGCGCCGACCAGGTCGGAGCATACTAGGCTGTCGGATCAGATTGCTTCGGTGCCGGCACCGATCCGCCTGTCTGATCCGAGTGAGGGCCCGCTCTCTGATCCCAGAGAGAGCGACTCTCCCTCGGCGTTTGACGTGGTGGAGAGGGCTCTGTCGACTGCTTCCAGGCCCCCGTCCTTGCCACAGCTACGCCCCACACTCCTTCTCTGTTGGGTCTGACTTCCATCACCCGGCCCCAGGTACAGCCTGCTTCAATGTCCCAGGTCGTTCCCTTGGAACAGGATGTTGCTGGTGAGGCCTCCTCGGACAGCCCCCCCGAGGAGATCCCCCCACAAGCAGAAGTGCAAGAGGAGGCACTTGGACTCCCCTGAGTCCTTAACCGAAGACATGGATTTGGAGGAGGGGGAAGGCTCCCCAAGGTCACCCCCCCAAGGATGTCCCCTTTGGGGATATCATGGAAATGCGTAGGATCAGAGGGGGGTGGTCTGCCCCAAAGCAGACCTCGGACGAAGCCATGTTCCTGGAGGCATTTGAAGCAGGCCCTTCTACCTCTTGGGTGTCCCCTGGCCGACCCCCTGGTGGACCTGATTACCACCAGGGTGTGGAAGGAGACGGACACTGTGGAGCCAGTCCCGAAATGCCCTGACAGGATCCTCAGTCCCCCTGCCGACAGGCCCCACTGGAGCAAGGGTCCCCCGTAGATGCCATGTTGATGGCGGTGGCCACTAAGCGGGAACTAGCTCAGGAGAGCCCCTCGGTCCACCCCCCGGGCAAGGAGTCCCGAGCGATGGACTGCTTAGGGAAGCGGGTGTTTAGTTCAGCATCCTTCTCGGTGAGGTCACTGAACTACATGGCACACGTTATTCGGCTGCAGCGGGATCTTATTAAAGAATACGCTGCATCGCCCCCGGAGTCCATGTCGGCGGTTGTACTCCACCCGTATGGCCACTCTTAAGGTCCATTTCCAATACCTCTATGCGGCTACTATCCCATGCCATGGAAGGAGCAGCTAGAGCCAGCAGAGCAGGTCTCGTCATGAGGCGTCAGGCCTGGCTCCGGCATTGTGATTTCGCGGAACCCTTCAAGGCGTCTTTCGCAAATGCCCCCTTTGATGGTTCTGCCCTATTTGGGAAGACCGTTCGCGACACCTTGGTCCAGAGTGAAAAGGACGGGAAGACGTCTGCCGTCGGAGTCCGCTTCTCTGCTCCCCAGAGGTCCTTCTCCAAAAACCAAAAGGGACAGAAGATGTGGTTCTGGAAGTCGCAACAATCCCAGTCCGCTCTGGACCCCCAGTCCTTCGGCAGAGGAGGACAGGGAGGACGCCGCCCTAGAGGCAGAGGGGGCCCGAAGAACTTTGGGTCCAGAGAACCGTTCTCTGATTGGCCCACGCAACAGCCCTGAAGGGTTGCCCGACTGCTACACTCTGGAGGCAGTCGGGGGCGTTTCTCGAGGCACCTGGCAGCTTGGGAGTCTATCACGACAGACCACTGGGTGCTTCGCATCATATCCAGAGGTTACCAGATTCCCTTCTCTTGCCCTCTTCTCTTCCCCAAACACCTCCCCGATGTCCCACCCGATCAGAGGGAGGTCGCAGCTGCGGAAATCTGGCAGCTCCTAGAAAAGAGCCATCCAAAACATCCCCCCAGACCAGCTCGGATCGGGTTTTCACTCCAGGTTTTTTGGTGCCAAAAAAGACGGGGGACTTAAGGCCAATCCTTGATCTCTCCCTTTTGAACCTTTCAGTAACCAAAGAAAAGTTCCAGATGGTCACTCTTCAATCTATTCTCCCCCTATTACGGGAGAACGATTGGATGTGCTTGATAGACCTCAAGGATGCGTACTAGCATATTCTAATGGACAGATGATCCAGGTGGTTTCTCTACTTCTGGCTAGGGGCCAGTCATTACCAATTCAGGGCTCTCCCCTTTGGTCTCACCTCAGCCCCCAGGGTGTTTACCAAAGTGTTAGCAGTGATAGCCCACCTGAGGCTCCAGGGAATACAGGTTTTTCCGTACCTGGACGACTGGCTCCTGACTGCCTCGACAAGGCATCTACTCTGTACAGCCAGGGATCATTTTCTTCGCCTTCCTCCCTGGCTAGGGATCACAATAAATATAGACAAATCTGCTCTCACCCCGACCTGAGTCATAGATTTCATCGGGGCCAGGTTAAACACAATCAATCTTGTAGCGTTCTTAACCCCAGAGAGGCTTCGAACCCTGAGGTTTCATGTGCATGCCATCCTTCTATCTTTATCTCCTCCTGCGAAGTTGGTTCTGAGGGCTCTAGTCTCGATGGCAGCGGCAATCAACTTGTTACCTGTGGCATGTCTCAACATGAGGGTCTTACAGTGGACCCTCCAAGTCCAGTGGTCTTTTCTTCACTACCCTCTGAGTCATCCCAGTTCCCTCAGCAGGGCTTGCAAGAGGGCTCTCGTGTGGTGGCTGCAATATTCGGATCTCCACACGGGATGCCCCTTCTCTACGGCCCCTGCCCTGGCCACGGTGACCACGGACGCCTCTCGCCTCGGGTGGGGGGGTCACTCTTCGGGCAGGACTGTCCAAGGCACGTGGAACTATACGGAGACCTCTTTGCATATCAATGTCCTAGAGATGAGGGCAGTGCTGTTAGCGTTGCAAGCACTTCAAGACCTTCTTCCTGTAGGGACGATTGCGATCCAGACGGACAACATGTTGGTTGTCTGGTACATCAACAAACAAGGGGGAACCAGGTCTTACCCGCTCTGTCGAGAGGCCATGAGAGTGTGGGAATGGGCGGTCTCCACCAACCGTTTACTCATCGCAACGCACATTCCGGGACGGTCCAACATCCTGGCAGACAAACTTTCCCCTTACGAGTGGTCTCTCAATCCACACGTAGCGAATCAAATTTTTGCCAAATGGGGGCAGCCCTGTTGCGATCTTTTCGCCTCTCCCTCAAACACCAAATGCAACAGCTATTTCGCTTTAATTCCCCAAGTCGGGGAATCCCCGAGAGACTCTTTGCTGCATGTTTGGCCTCCCGGTCTGCTTTATGCTTATCCACCTCTCCCCCTGATGCTAAAGTTTCTACAGAAAGCCAGTCTGTTGGGGAGCAGGATTATCCTCATTGCCCCATTCTGGCCTTGTCAAACCTGGTTTCCTTACCTTTGGTCTCATCTGGTGAATCCTCCTTGGATTCTAGATCCCCTCCCGGATCTGATCTCCCACCCGCTGGGTCTCCCAATCCCGAACCTGGACAGCCTCAAGCTCACAGCTTGGCTGCTCCAGTTCCACTCCTAGCCAGGACTCCCGGCATCTCTTCCCCAGTCAAAGCTATTCTAGTTGCAGCCCATAAGCCTTCTACTAGGAAGGTTTACAGTAGCAAATGGAGACGTTTCTCTATCTGGGCAGAATGTCAAAACTTGGATCCCTTCACAGCTCCTTTACCTGTGGTGCTAGACATCAGGATTATTTCACCAGGAAGCTAGCTGTTCCACTGTCAAGGTTCAACTAGCAGCTGTCTCTCACTACCATGTCGGACATGATCTGCGTCCCTTGATCACTTCAAAGCTGTGCAAGACCTTCCTGAAGGGCACCTTCCTGCTCAGACCTCCGGTAAAGGAAGTGGTACCTCCTTGGGATTTGTCGTTAGTGCTTCAAGCTTTGACAGTTCCCCCCTTTGAGCCTGCAGCTTCATTGGAATTGTATTTGTCTTGGAAGATGGCCTTTCTCGTCACCATCACCTCTGCCAGAAGAGTTTCTGAAATTCACGCTCTTTGTGTCAAACCCCCGTATCTAACCTTCCACAAGGATAGTCTCTACCTCAGGACCAATCCCTCCTTTCTCCCTAAGGTTGCTTCTGAATCTAATATCAACCAGTCCATTAATCTGCCAGTCTTCTTTCCCAACTATCACAACAAAGGAGAATACAAATTACACTCGTTGGATGTGCATAGACAACTTCGATTCTATATTCACAGGACATCTGGTCATAGGCAATCCGACCAGTTGTTTGTCTCCTTTGCCAAAAAGAATTTGGGTAAATCGGTATCCAAAGTTACGTTGTCTCGATGGATCTCGCAATGTATTCTTTTGGCTTATGAAAGTTCTGGTAGGCCCGCGCCTCAGGGAGTCCTTGCCCACTCTACCCAATCTATGTCTACCTCTGCTGCTTTTAAATCCAGGGTTCCTTTAGATGATATTTGTTTGGCCGCCACTTGGGCCTTATCTCATACCTTTATCAACCATTATAAGCTGGATGTCATCTCCAAAGGGAGAGCATCCTTTGGCTCTGCAGTGCTCCGGAACATCCTTCCATGATGGCCGCCCAAGATTCAGGTAGCTGGGGACTCTGTCCCACAGGTTGCTGCACAAATGAAGTTAACTACTTCAGATTAAGAAGTTATGTACTCACCATAACGTTCCATCTGAGTAGATAAACTTAATTTGTCAGCAACCATCCCCCCTCCTTCCCCCTGACCTTCCATCATTCACTTTTGCTGTCTTCAGAGATGACATTTGAAATTGGTAAATCTGTAGCAGTTGCTGCTTGGGGACAAACTTGATCTGAGGGTCAGTCAGGGTTGGCAGGGATTTATGGGTAGAGGGAGGAGCTAGGAGCTCGGATCTAAGCTGTTGAAAACTGTCGGCTCAGATCCAAAGTCTGATCCGATACCCACAGGTTGCTGACAAATGAAGTTTATCTACTCAGATGGAACGTTATGGTGAGTACATAACTTCTTATTATGAAAACAACACCTCTCAGTAAAGCTGTGATGGATGTCATTTTGGAAGCCAGAAGGCCTAGTACTAGAAAGTCTTATGCTGACAAATGGAAGAGATTCTGTGCTTGGAATCAAGCACAGGGAACTGATACAGCAGAACCAAATATTCCTCAGATATTACAATACTTGACTGAGATGCTTGACAAAGGCCTACCTTTCTCATCAATAAAAATCCATGCCTCTGCCATTTCGGCTCATTACAATACAGAGCCACCAATCTTAGGAGCCAAAAATTTAAGACCTCCCAGATCATCAGCAATACCTGCATGGGACCTCAATTATGTGTTGGAAAAGCTCACCCTGCCTCCATTTCAACCAGCAGCTACTGCAGATATAAAGTTCTTATCATGGAAAACAGCTCTGCTTCTAGCAATTACTTCAGCAAGAAGAGTCTCAGAGCTACAGGCCCTCATGGCTGTGGAGCCTTTTATCATATTTTACCCAGACAGGGTGTCTGAGGACCAATCCTTCATGTATGCCTAAGGTGGTTTCCAGTGTGGCTCTTAACCAAACTATGTCAACCTTTTATCCAAATCTGAAGAACAAAGGGGAGAGAATTCTGCATTCCTTGGACGTACACGGACAGCTAAGATTCTACTTGAGCAAAGACTAAAGCTCTAAGAAAAACTGAGCAATTATTAGTGACATATGCTGCTGGATCAGAAGGAAAGGCCATTTCAAAGCAGACTATTTCAAAGTGGATAAGCCACTGCATTTGTTTCTGCTACTTACACCATGGCAAACCTGTGCCCAAGGGCATTAGGTCTCATTCCACCAGAGCCGCAGCTACATCTGCAGCCTTTCTCAGAGGAGTACCAACCAAGGACATTCTAGAGGCTGCTACTTGGAGTTCTGTTCACACCTTTACAAAGCATTATCATTTGCGCCTCTACTCTAAGTCCAGGGCAGGCTTTGCCACTGCAGTTCTACAGGGCCTGATAGCCGTACCTAATGCTGTTTAGCTCCAGCCTCCCATACCTAGCTTTGGGATTCTACCCAACTGTAATGACTGCAACATTGAAACACGAAGAACATCGTACAGTTGTGTACACTTATCATAAATGTAGATGTTCAAGTGTATTCACTGTTGCAGTCCAGGTTACCCGCCCGCCATCACCCCTTTCATTCTGGAGTTTATCTTTCCTTCTCTGTCTTCTACAACCTATGTGGTGTATTTGCTTGTAGATGAAGATAAAGTTTGTATTGACACATGTATATCTAGAATATATATATATATATATATATATATATATATATATATATATATATATATATATATATATATATATATTGCTACCTTTTGGGGGGCAATTAAAACTAAATAAAATGGCGTCTGCTGCCTATTTTATACCCCTGACAACCTGACGTCATGGAAGAGGAGACGGCAACCGACGCAGGACTCAAGACTTTGGAATTCAGGCCGACTGAGGGCAACCTGCCAGCAGATTCCCCAAATGTAATGACTGCAACAGTGAATTGGTAAGTGTACACAACTGTACTTTGGACGAGTAGGATCTGGTGGTTGAATGCTGTACTCCAGTATTCCCTCCTAAGCCTGAAGATTCTGAATCTGAAGAAAGTTTTGCTTCAGATTCCCCTCCAGAAGACTTTTGTCTAAAACCTTCATCTAAAATGAGAGATTTTCCAGTGGGATTGAAGTGAAATTCCAATTTCTCAGCAAATGTATTATGATTGTTACATTTGGATATTCCACTATCAGCAGCTGTTCCTTCTGTTTTGTCTGGTTTAGAGTGAATGTTTTGCCCCATAGCATTCAGTTTATCTGACCGTCAACCTCCTGTCCCTAGGGAAGTCAAGTTAGTTATACAGGGTACATCAGACTCTCAGATACTTGTTATCTAATCCTATCCTGTTCCCTCTGACAAGGATACGAAATAGTTCAATACATTTGGGAATTTATTTATACAGTGTTAATTAGGGTAGAACACTGATCCCATTGGACCAATTTCAGTCTTAGTCCAGAATGTGAACACATCAATTGAAAAAATAAAAATAATTTATACAATAAAAGAGGACACTAAGGAATAGTATACAATAGAAAACAATGATTTAAGAAGGTATGTTAGGAGTTAGAGAGGAGCTATAGTGAAAATGATAGGCAGTTTGTGTTTGAGATTAGGGAGACCAAGTTGTGACTAGAAGTTGACTAGAAGCAGAGCAATTATAAGCAGCTTGTGCAGTGAAATGTTCTTTAGTTTGTGCCCAAAAGGGATATTTGGAGAGGTCTTTAAGATTTTAAGGAAAGAGCCCTCCAGAGCTTGGGTACAGCTGAAGAAAGAGGGGTGGTTAGGGCACTGAAGTCTGGTTTTTGGTAAGTGGCTATGGGATGTAATATTATATGACAGAGGCTTTGTAAATAATCTAGAGGATAAGGGACAGGAGTTTTCTTTTAGGAGCAGGAAACGTTTGCAGCAGAGGAGTAGATCTGCTTGTTGCTTAACCAGCAGCCAGTTGTCTCTTGTTAGTATAAGATGGTAGTGGTCATATTTTGCTTGTCTGCCCATGGCTTTTCACTTTCTAACCATTCCTAAAGTTAAGCAGTTTATGAGAAGTTTGACGTATCAGTGCACCTAGAAAATGTTTTTTTTTTTCCCCTAGGATCTTAACTTTGTGCTCGAAAAGCTTACTCTATTTCCATTACAGACAGCTGATCAGGCTATATTGAGGTTCTTAACATTGGAAAACCTGCTGTGTTCATTGCTCTGACTTCTAAAGGGGGAGTATATGAGATTCAACAGACATATACTGCCTTATGGGCATATGGGTAGTAGTGCCATGCCACCATTTCTGTGGCAGGCTGTCAGACTTCAAAACTCCTCCCACTGCCTGTCTGAGGGTGAGGAATGGAGTAGGACAGTCCTTCACACTCAGACATGACTTTTAGTTTTCTTGTGCCACAGTCCGAGAAAGATATATTGGAATATTGGTCCTGTCAGACTAGGTGACATCCGCTACAGAGCTCAGATGAAACTCCTTTTGTGTTTTATTTCTTCTCTCTCCCTTTATCAGTGATTGAATAGTGTATTCTGCTGCTTTTGACTGTGTTTTCAGATTAGAAATTTGGTGTACGATTGTTTTTACTTTGACTAGCACAGTAGGGCCTGTCAATTAAAAATTCATTTGGAAGTTTTGACAGGAGAACTTGCTGATATAGCATTTTTTCCTCTGGTTATGATTATTTTATGTGAGTAGGATTGCAGCATTTTAAACAATTTTGCAGTGCAATTTTGGCAACATTTTGTATGTTAAACATTTCTGACAAACTTATTTTATAATTTAACACTGTTTTAGTCTATATCCATTCATTTTGACTGAAACTAGCACTTTTTTCAACAAAGCTGTCATGGTGGGAAAACCTTGCCTGATTTTCCACAGAGGTAAGCTTGAGTAAACGCACTTATCCTTTTGTCAGGTTGAAAGTGGTTTCAATCTTCACTTTCAGACTTTGTCTCCTTGTGTTATTTCCAGAGCCTAAGTGTAAAGGATTGGCATTACTTTACACGTTGGATGTGCATAGGCATCTCATGTACTACCTTGATGGAACAAATCCCTTTTAGGAAGGTCAAAAGACTTTTCTGAAGACACAAAAGAGCAACCTCTCTCTAAGGAATTCATTGCATGTGGGTTGCCCTCTGGCATTTTTTGTTACACCCACTTTTCATCCGAGCCTTTTCTTCATAAGTGACATTTTGGAAAGGAATTGACTCTAGCGGTTTTCTAGAAACAGGAACTGAATTCTCCATCCTTGCCACTTTAAAGCACTACAAAGTGGATATTTTTCTAGATCCAGTGCTGGCTTCATGAAGACCGCTGTCCAAATGCTCCTGAACCCTTATTCCTCCTCCTCCCAGGTCAGGTAAGTTTTGGGAATCTACCCATATGCCATTAAGGCACTGTATTTGTTGAAAATAGTACTGGCAGTACCCTCCCACCATCTCCCTTTTTGTTGGGTGCTGGTTGTAGAAGGTGCTGTTAACTTTGGATCTGAAGTAGTTTACTTCATTTGGTCTTCAATCTGTGGGATACCAGATCCGTATCAGATCCGAGCCGGCAATCTTACTAGCATCTGCTCCAAGCTCCTCCCCTTACCCATAATACACCTCCACTACCTTCCAACCCCCAGATCTCATTTGCCGAGGCTAGCTGAAGCATCGTGATCTCCAGAGCTCCTGGTAGTAAGTGGGTTTAAAGTCTTTAGAAAGTCTTTTTCTCTACTGTAATTAGGTTAGTGATAGTGTAGGATGTTCTTCGTGTTTCACTATTGCAGTCATCACACTTGGGTTATCTGCCTGCAGGTAGCTCTCAGTCGGCCCGAATACCAGAGTCTTGGGATTTCTGCATCAGATGTTGCTTCTTCCATGACGTCAGGTCGTCAGGGGTATAAAACATGCAGCCAACATAATTACATCAGCTTTTCTTGCTGAGCGGAGCCTGAAGCAGTTCGCAAGTGCCAGTTGGCTGCCTCCTGAACTTTGCGTTTTTCAAGTTTCAGACCTGAAGTCTTCTAAAAGATAAGTACCCCGTTGGGGATCTTTTTTTCTTGCTCTAACCAATGTCAGAAAAAATTAATAATTGTCTTGCCTGTGGAAAGCAAATACCTCAGAGATTTTCATTCTTACTGCATCACCTGTTTAGGCCCAGACCACGATGTTCCTCGCTGTTGGTTTTGTGCCCTGTTCAATGCCTGAACTATTAGTCATCTGACTATTTTTGTCGCTAAATTCTTTCACTCTGTCTCCTTATTCCAAAATGGCTTCGATAAGCCATCCGACTACTGATCTTCCAAAAAATGTAAGGATAAAGGCAGAGACAGACCGCATAGGTCCAAAACTGCCAACGACGCTTCCGCTAAGCTAGTTGCCAGTCTGCCGGTACTCAGTGAGGCACTTTCGCAGCCCCTGGTACCCACTTCTATAGATTCACAGGCCTCTACTGAGACTCATTTGGAGTGCAGTATTCCGCGAGATGCTTCTTTGACTATGGAACCTGCAGATTTCTCTACCTTGGATGGGTCTGGACCCGCTGTGAAGGCACCGGCTTCTGAGGGTGTATTCAGGCCTTCCAATGTGTATATTAAACCAACTACTTTGTTTTTAAACCAAAAATACCGAATTTCTCATGCCCATATTTTGCACTACGCCTAGGAAACCAACAACCATAGTGCATTCTCAGGCCCCCCATGCCACAGAAATGTTTAGAATGGCTGAATATCTTATTACTTTAATTAGGGGGGAAGCCAGCCGTCCCCTCCAAAAGACCAAGAACCGATTTTCCTTCTGATTCTTCAGATCATGAGTCCGATGACTCTGATCCTTCTGATTATCAGCGTACCTTTATCTACCTATGAGGATTCTGATGCAGAGGATTCCATTCCCCCTGCTTCCCCACTAGAGGATTTTTCTTTCGGTGAAACCCTGCATACTCAGAGCATTTCCGCCAGGAGTGCCAGGAGCACCCACAGTCCAAAAAGAGACTCAGGGAATTTTTAAAATTGTCTCAGCACAGGCCTCTGGCTATCCCTCCTGTTCTGGAAATTGTAGATGTCTTCATGGAATTCAGTCTTAGCCCTGATACTTTGCCACCAACTCCCAGGAAACCTGACAGATACTACAGAGTACCTGACTCTCTCAAATTCCAATTTAAGAATCCTACTGCGGATCCATAGACCATTTCCCAGGGACCTAAAGGCATTAAGGCTACTACAGCCAAAAACCCTACCCCTTCGGACAGGGATTCTAGGGCTTTAGACAGATGGGGTAAGAAGGTATATACCTCTGCTACTCTTGCTATCAGGGCTTTAAATTGCCAGTTTCACATGTTAAAGTATCAGCAACATATCATGGAGCTAATTAAGCAGAAAATGATGATTATTCCTGATTGTGCAGAACATAAAGATTTTCAAGAGTGAATGCATTCTGCTAACCAAGTTGGAAAACATACTTTGCAATGTGGCTTTGATGCCTTAGACACATCTTGCAGCGCTGCTGTCACTGGGTTTGTTCTTAGAAGGCATGCTTGGCTTAAAGAACAAATCTTGCCAGAACATGTCAAAGCAAAGTTATTAGATGCTCCATTAAACCATGAACGTCTGTTTGGCACTAAAGCAGAAATAGTCTTCAAAAAGATGGAGGGAAACCTAAATCTATGCAAACTGTTAAAGATTTCCTACAGGTACAGCTACCTAGATTCAGTAGGCATTGGCCTTCTAAAAACTGGTCTTTTCCAGTCCTTCCCAGATCTTCAGTCCAAACCAAGGGGCAGCAGACCACCAAGACTACAGTCTCTGGGTATGTACAGATCTAAACAATGGAGTGCTCCCACCTCAAAAACGTAGTAGTAAGACACCATCCTATGGAAAAAGTTTGCAATGACTTGTCCTTCACCATTCCAAGCCTTGCCCAAGTACTTGCATCCTTAAGAGGAAAACCTGCCCTGCATGCAAAAAACTGGGAGTACATTACCCAGGACAGATGGGGCTTGAATGTTGTATCCCAAGGATACAGATTCTGCTTCCACTCACTGCCAACCCCAAGCAGGTGGCCAGACCTCCCCCCAAACCAGTAGGCAGAGGCCCAAAAGCAAGTACTTTCTCTTCTCAGTATCAAGGCTATACAACCTGTCCCAGCAGAGCAAAGGGGGCAAGGTTTTTACACTAGACTGTTTCTGGTACCCAGAAAAGAAAACTCTTGGCGCCTTATCCTGTATCTGTCTATTCTCAACACCTTCCTGGTGGTTCCAAGATTCAAAATGCTTACTCTCCAATAGCTGCTTCCTATGCTAGCCAAGGACTCCTGGCTAGCCACCCTAGACTTAAAAGAAGCTTATCTGCACATCCCCATAAGGGAATTTTGCAGGAAATATCTACATTTCAGAGCAGGCTCTATGCACTATTAGTTCTTTGCACTTCCCTTTGGCTTATCTACTGCACCCAGGTTATTCACAAAATGCCTAGCTCTAGCCATTGCATATTGCAGGAAGAGAAAAATTCAAATTTACCCATACTTGGACGATTGCCTGATTCAGACGGACAGTCAGGAATTGCTATTTCAGCACCTGACATTTGCAAAGAGACTTCTGACTTAACTGGGGTTTACCATCAACCAAAAGAAATTGCATCTGGTACCTAGCCAAAAGATTGTATTCCTGGGAGCAAGCTTGAACGCAACTTCCCGGATGGCATTCCTCACTCCAGAAAAACAGATTTGACAAACTACTTCAATCTACTGGCCACCCAAACCCAGCTGTCTGCAAGAAAAATACTGCAAGCCCCAGGGTTCATGGTCTCTTGCATTCTACTAATGCCATATGCAAGACTGCATATGAGGAAACTTCAGTGGTACTTAAAAAGTCTCTGGTGTCAACATTCTCAGGATCTGGAAACAATGATTCCTATCATTCCTTGCCTAAAGACTGAGTTCTTTTGGTAGGCAGAGGCATGCTACCACAACAAGGGACTCCCTTTCACTCGGCCCTTGCTGCACAAACCCTAACAGATGCATCAGACTATTCATGGGTGGGCGCACATGGCAGAAAAATGCATTCAAGGCAAATGGAGTCCAAAGCAAATGCACCTGCATATCAGTCAAAAAGAAATGTTAACTGTACAGAATGCACTGACAGCCTTCAAATACCTTATTCTTCCAGGGTAACTATTGATAGACAAACAACACCACAGTTATGTGGTACATAAACAAGCAGGGGGGAAGCCATTACTACCCACTCTGCAGGTTAGCCATGGGTCTGTGGAATACAGCCTTGAGCAATCAGGTGCACCTGTCAGGCAAACTAAGTTCACTGGCAGACGACTTGAGCAGAAATCTCATGGACTCACACAAGTGGAAACTGGAACCCAAATCATTCAAGCTTCTGATCCACAGGTGGGGGGCACCAGAGGTAGACCTCTTTGCTTCCCCGCAGAACTATCAATTGAGCAAGTATTGCACCAGAACTCTCCACAGCCAAGCATGGAAAGTGGATGCCCTGTCCTTTACATGGGAAAACATATCAGTCTGTGCCTTCCCCCTCTGCCCCTCCTCCTGAAGGTTCTACTAAAGATCAGACAGGACAATCCTGATTTCACCAGACTGGCCACGCCAGAAGTGGTACCCACTTTTGCACAGTCTGACAGTAGTGCCACCATGGCACCTGCCTCAGACCCCTTCCCTGCTGTCCCAGCAGGAGGGCCAGATTTTGCATCCTCAGCTGCAGACCTGAACCTAGCAGCCTGGCTTATCACCTGAACACATCACCAACAACCACAGTAAACAGGTGCTGGATGTCATCCTTGAGGCAAGGAGGCCTAGTACTAGAAAATCCTATTCAGAAAAGTGAAAAGATACTGTTCTTGGAGCCAGTCTCAGGGAATGGACACAACCGTGCCCAACTTACCTCAGATACCAACTTGCCTAACAGAACTGCTCCACAAAGGCCTATCCTTCTCTTCAATTAAGATTCATGCCTCTGCCATCTCAGCTCATTACAATACTGAGCCACCCCTCTTCTCTCACTCTCTGGTCAAACCGTTCCTGAGAAGAGCCAAAATATAAGACCCCCCAGGAGAGCTTCCACTACTGGGATCTTAACTTTATAATGGAGAAGCTCACGCTTCCTCCCTTAGAACCTGCAGCTACAGCAGAGTTAAAATTCCTTTCTTAGAAAACAGCCTTACTTCTAGCTATCACTTCAGCAAGAAGAGTGTCTGAATTGCAGACCCTTGTGGCTGTGGAACCCTTCATTATCTTCCATGGGGGCAGGGTTTCCCCAAGGTGGTATCTAGTGTGGCTTTAAACCAGTCCATTCATTTGCCAACCTTTTTCCCTAATCCTCATAATAAAGGGGAAAAGATCCTGCACTCCCTGGACATGCACAGGCAGCTAGTCAGCTTTGCTACAGGGGCAGAGGGCAAGGCCATTTCAAAGCAATTAATTTCTAAATGGATAACACACTGCATCCATTTCTGCTACAAACACCATGGAAAACCTACCCCACAGGGGATCAGAACTCATTCCACTAGGGCTACCTCAACCTCTACAGCATTACAGCATTTCTCAGGGGAGTCCCTACCAGGGACATCCTGGAAGCTGCAACCTGGAGTTCTGTACACACCTTCATCAAACAGCATCACTTACCTATATTTTTTAAATCCAGAGTTGGATGTGCCACAACAGTCTTACAAGGCCTGCTGGCCAGCCCTAATCTTATTGACTACCTCCACCCTTCCTCAGCTTTGGGAATCAATGCAAGTGTGATGACTGCAACAGTGAAACACTAAGAACATAGTACAGTTGTGTACGTTTACCATTACTGTAGATGTTCGAGTGTATTCACCGTTGCAGTCCTGGTTACCCTCCCTCCAGCCCCCTGACTTCTCTATACCTTCTACCGATCTTTTTTTTTTTTGGCCATATCTTATAACAATGGTATTTACTTTTTACTAGGGGTGATGTCCTTCAAGGATGCATCTGCAGTCATCACATATGGGTTGTCCTGCCTCAGGCAGCCCTTCGGTCGTCCGGATTCCAAAGTCTGGGTCCGGCGTCGGCTGATGTCGCCTCCTCCGCGACGTCAGAGCGTCTGGGGTATAAAATAGTCAGCCGACGCCATCTTCCTCCGTCTTTCTTGCTGCGTGGTACCGAAGCAGAAGCAGTTGGCAAGTGCCGGTCGGCCAGCTCCTGTAATTCAGCTATCCGAAGACTTCAAAAGCTAAGTACCCCGTTGGGGACTCTTTCTTGCCTCAGCCGATGTCAGATCAAGTTAATAATTGTCTAACTTGTGGGAAACAAATACCTCATAAGGATTTCCACTCTTACTGCCTCCCCTGCTTAGGCCCAGACCACGACGTCTCGGCCTGTTCAGCCTGCGCTTCCTTCAACAGACGCACTCTTAGACGTCGGTCAGAGTTCGCAGAGGAGTTTTTTGGGGCTAGTTTTTCATGTAAAATGCCGTCGGAAACCCCGACTTCACATTTAACTAAGAAACGGAAAGACAAGGACCGACACACGTGGGCCGCGGTTTCGTCTGAAACCGCGGCTAGGCCTACCGCGAGCGTCTCGGTCACGGCTGATACCGAGTCCTTGGAACTTCCGAACCCTGAAACAGTACAACCGACAGCCTCGGCCCCGGAGGCTCCTACCGAGTCGGTTACAGAATTGCCTTCAGAAACTGGTGTTTTGGAATCTTCCGACTCCATACCTTTAGACAAAGCTACACCAGCACGTGGTGCAACCAGGCCTCCTGCATCCATGTCCATTAAGGCCTTCACCAGGGCTAAAGCTGCTAAACACAATAAAGCCATGCCTCCCGGGGTTATTCCTCAGGGACCCTCTTCTAGTTCACAGATTCTAACCTTAGCAGAGGACCTTATCTCTTTAATCAGGGGCTCTCAGCCCCATCCGGACAGGGGCTCCCAACCTCCTCTAGACAAAAGGCCCAGGGTAGATCCCCCTGATCCCCTATCCTCAGAGGAGGCCTCTGATGGCTCGGATCACTCTGACTACCAGGAGGAGGCTTATTCGGCCTACGAGGATTCGGATGCAGAGGAATCTATCCCCTCAGCCTCCCCTCCTGAAGAGCTCTCCTTTGGGGAGACCCTTCACTCTGAGAGAGCATTTCAAATGGCAGGGCCAGGAATATTCTGATTCCAGGAAAAGACTAAGAATTTTTCTTCATTTACCTCAGCATAGACCTTTGGCTATTCCTCCTGTTTTAAATGTCATTGATGATGTGTATTCTGACTCTAGTATGACCCCTGACACTCTGCCTCCGGCCCCTGTTAAGCCCGATAGGTATTACAGGGTCCCGGACTCGCATAATTTTCTTTACAAGGCCCACTCTACTGATCCTGAAACTATTTCACAGGGCCCTAAAGGGGTTGCAGCTGTTACTACTAAGAACCCACTCCCCTCTGCAAAGGAGTCCAGGGCTTTAGAGAGATGGGGTAAAAAAGTGTATACTTCTGCCACTCTTGCCATGAGGGCATTAAATTGTCAATTTCATATGATACAGTACCAAGAGTATTTGTTAGAAGAAATGCGTAAGAAACTGTCTTCTACTGAACCCCTTGACCGCAAATCCCTTAAGGATCTGTACACAACTCCCAGCAGGTTAGCAACCATTTCTTGCAGTGTGGTTATGATGCATTGGAAGCTTCATGTAGGTCAGCAATGACAGGTGTTGTCATACGTAGGCATGCTTGGCTGAAGGAACAATCTCTGCCAGACCATGTTAAAGCTAAGCTTTTGGATGCTTCACTGGAAAAGCAAAAGTTATTTGGTTCCACTGCTCAAGAAGTCCTAAAGAAATTTGAAGAAAAGGCAAAATCTGTACAAACAGTTAAGGATTTTCTTCAAGTCCAACCGCCAAGATTCAGCAGAAATTGGCCTTCCAAGAATTGGTCCTTTCCGGACACAGAAAGATTTCAAAGAGGCAGGAACAGGCGTGCCAGAGGTAGAGGGCAAGCTAGGGGCTCCTACAGAGGCCGTCAATGGCAACCTCCAATCCAGACAGGCAGTTCAGGACCTGCAACTGCTGCACAAGGACAAACTCAATGACTTTGCTTTGACTCCGCCAACCAGGGCTCAATTAGAAGCACTTTTGAGCGGAAAGCTTTCTTTATTCTCAAAAAATTGGCACAGCATTACAAGAGACAAATGGACACTCCAAATAATAGACAATGGATACAGGTTCCATTTCCACACATTGCCAAAAAGAAAAGGCATGCCAGGTCTGCCACCAAATCAAAGGGCAGAGGCTTTGAAACAAATCTCAAACTTACCACAAATGAAAGCCATAGAAAAAGTTCCTATTTCAGAACAAGGCTTTTCCTTGTTCCAGGAAAAGAGCATCAATGGAGACCAATTCTCGACTTGTCCGCACTGAATACTTATCTCATTGTGCCAAAATTCAAAATGCTGACTCTACAGCAACTCCTTCCCATGCTGGGCAAGGGGTCTTGGCTGGTGACTCTAGACCTCAAGGAGGCATACCTGCATGTCCCTATCAGACAAAGTTGCAGAAGACGCCTCAGATTTCTTGCAGGGTCAGAGCATTATCAATTCTCAGCATTGCCCTTTGGCTTATCTACTGCGCCCAGAGTATTCACGAAATGCCTGGCATCAGTAATAGCACACTGTAGACTTCAGGGGATTCAAATATACCCATATCTGGACGACTGCCTTATACAAGTGGACAGCCAACAAACTTTGATAAAGGACTTAAATTATGCCATCAATCTTCTACAGGCCTTGGGATATACAGTCAACATGCAAAAATCAAGACTTGTTCCATCCCAAAGAATAACCTTTCTGGGTGCGGATCTAGATACAACCACCCAAATGGCTTATCTCTCAGAAGAAAAACAGACAACTACCGGATTACTTCAAGAATCTGACAAGACAAACTCAGCTGACTGCAAGGAAAATCCTGCAGGCCCTGGGTTACATGGCATCGGTATTCTCTTGATTCCACAAGCAAGGCTACATATGAGAAAGCTACAGTGGTACCTAAGGAGTTTATGGACTCAGCACAGTCACAGTTTGGAAACTTTAATCCCACTCATTCCATGCCTTCAAAAGGAATTTCTGTGGTGGGCTCAGGCCAGCCAGTCCATCAGGGGGTTGCCCTTCACAAAGCCAAAAACCTCCCAAACTATCACAACGGACGCTTCAGACCTAGGTTGGGGAGCACACATGGAGGGCAGAGGTATCCAAGGGCAGTGGTCATGAAAGGAGCTACGCATGCACATAAAGTAAAAATAAATGCTAGCAGTGATGCATGCAATCGAGGCCTTCAAACTCTTTCTGCATCAAGGCCACCTACTAATAAGGACAGACACCACAGTGATGTGGTACATAAACAAGCAAGGGGGTACCCATTCCTACCCTTCTTGCAGACTGGCACTGAATCTATGGGAACTTTCCTTGAAACTCAATGTACAGCTACAAGCTCAGTTTGTGCCAGGGAAAGACAATACACTGGCGGACAGCGTAAGCAGAAATATCATGGATGCGCACAAATGGATGCTGCATCCAGACATCTTCCAACAGATAACACAATCTTGGGGGAGGCCGGACATAGATCTATTTGCATCCCCCCACAATCAACTGAAGAAATTCTGCTCAAGGACATACCACCCACAAGCGTGGAAGGTGGATGCCCTCTCTTTCAGCTGGAGAAATCTAACAGTGTATGCATTTCCACCTATTCCATTAATGACCAAGGTGTTACTGAAGATCAGGACAGAGCAGCCAAAAGTGATTCTGATAGCCCCGGACTGGCCAAGACAGCACTGGTACCCACTGCTAAGGAGCATGTCACGTACGAAACCATGGCCTCTGCCTCTATGGCCACTTCTACTGACACAGCACAGATACAAAACTCTGCATTCCAACCTAAAAACCTTGCAACTAACAGCGTGGAGAATACCTTGACTCCTCCTCAGGATAAGCTATCCCAGAGAGTGAAGGATGTTATTATGGAAGCTCGCCGCCCTTCCACAAGAAAGGCATATTCAGCAAAATGGAAATGATTTCTCATCTGGAACACCACAAAGGGCTAGATGCGACAGTGATGAACATGGCACATATCCTGTAATATTTGGCAGAAATGTTCCACAATGGTCTGTCTTACTCTTCTATTAAAATCCATGCTTCAGCAATTTCAAGCAGAGTACAATACTGATCCACCTGTCTTTTCTCATCCTCTACTAAGACAGTTTCTAAGAGGAATCAAAAACATCAAACCTCCTCGGAAAACACCTCTACCTGCTTGGGACCTTAACTTTGTGTTGGAAAAACTAACACTGCCTCCATTTGAACCAGCAGCATGTGCAGATCTACAGTACCTTTCATGGAAGACTGCCTTCCTTCTGGCAATAACCTCAGCAAGAAGAGTTTCGGAGTTGCAGGCCTTGATGGCAGTGCAGCCATTCATTATTTTTCATCAGGACAGAGTTTCATTGAGAACTAATCCTACATTTATGCCAAAGGTGGTATCCAGGGTTTCCTTGAATCAAGCTATTCACTTGCCTACCTTCTTCCCAAATCCACAAAACAAAGGGGAGAAACTGCTGCACACCCTAGACATTCACAGACAGTTGTGCTACTACTTGGACAGAACTAAAGGTTTCAGAAAAGCTGACCAGCTGTTGGTAGCATATGCTGCTGGTACTCAAGGAAAAGCAATTTCCAAACAAACTATTTCAAAATGGATAGGAAATTGCATTCACTTTTGTTACTCCTTTCATGGAAAGACTGTACCACCTAACATTAGACCTCATTCTACGAGAAGCCACAGCCACCTCCACAGCCTTCTTAAGAGGGGTGGCTACCAAGGACATTTTAGAACCTGCCACATGGAGCTCCGTGCATACATTTGCCAAGCATTACAATTTACCTTTATATTCCAGATCCAGAGCAGGCTTTGCTACGGCTGTCCTGCAGGGTATCTTAGCTACACCATCCTTTTCTTAGTTCCTCCACCCCCAGATTGGCTATGGTATTCTACCCATATGTGATGACTGCAGATGCATCCTTGAAGGACATAGTACAGTTTTGTACCTACCATAAATGTAGATGTCCGATAGGTATGCATCTGCAGTCAGGTTTACCCTCCCTCCTTCCCCTCTGTGGTATTTCTTGGGTACTTACCCCTCTATTAGCTAGCTGGGGGGATCTATTATGGTGCATTTGTTTTTTATATACATATATTATTGCAAATGTTTGGATTTTTATTGCATTTCTCCAAATTTAGCCTTCCTAGAGGGCACCTGGCATCTGGGGCAAGAAAAACTGAGGAAGATGGCGTCGGCTGACGCTTTTATACCCCAGACGCTCTGACGTCTGGGAGGAGGCGACATCAGCCGACGCCGGACCCAGACTTTGGAATCTGCCTGAGGCAGGGCAACCCATATGTGATGACTGCAGATGCATACCCATCGGACATCTACATTTATGGTAGGTACAAAACTGTACTTTCCACTCCATGTAATTGCTTCCTATTTTGGGGGCACCTGACATCTGTGGCAAGAAAAACTGATGTAATGGAGTCAGCTGCATGTTTTATACCCCTGACGACCTGACATCATGGAAGAAGTGACAGCATCTGATGCAGAAATCCCAAGACTCTGGTGTTCGGGCCAGCTGAGGGCTACCTGGAGGCAGATAACCAAAGTGTGATGACCGCAACAGTGAATACACTTGAACATCTACATTTATGGTAAGTGTACACAACAGCATTTCCCCCTTCTCCTCCCCTCGCTTTGTGTGTTATCTATCTTTAGTGTTTAGCTTAGTTTTAGTAGTTTCAGTGTGTTGCTTTCCCTCCCCCTCTGCGTGTTCTGTGTGTGTGGTGAGTAGTGTGTTCAGTGAGAAAAATACTTGATGTTATGTGATCCTATCTCGCCTACATTCTGACTGATGGGTTCGGAGCCGATCCCAAGTCTCTTATTGGCTGAGCTTACTATATCCCAGGATGCACCACTACCAGTCCCCCAGATCTGTTTTTTTGCTTCCCTGCGAAGACGTGGTCTCGAGCTGGCTGGGCTGAGTAGTTATTTTAACTAACTTTTTCTGTCAGTTTTTTGCTGTTTTTTGTCTCAAAAGCTGTTTTAACAGCTAACGCTTTATTGTGTGTGTTTGGATTGTTGAAGACTTGTTGTGTGATTGGGTTGAGTTTGATTTCGGCCCCCCCTTCATCTAGGGCCTTCCCGGTCAGTCAACCCTTCTAAAAACCTTACAGGGTTTTCAGAGTTCCCTGTCATTTGCGCTCTTAAGCGATAACTGTAAGCCTAATTTTTTTTTAGGTTTGTCATCAGTAAGTCAGAGTTACTGAAATTGTTTACCATAATGTCTCAGACTCCTAGGCCTTCGGGTTTTAAAAAATGTTCGAAATGTGGTTTCAAAATGTCTATTACAGACGATCATTCGCTCTGTGTATATTGTTTAGGTGCAAAACACTTGCAGGAGTCATGCAGTGTATGTCACGCTTTTTCCTCAAAGGTCCCTCAGGAGAGGAAAAATAAATTGATTCTAATTAAACCTTCCTTTGAAGAAGCCTTGGCATCCTCTCCTTCTCCTAAGAAAAAAGGCGTCGGTTCCGACCAGTCCGGGAGGGGTTGGAGCAGTCTGCCGATGGCTGGGGCATCGAGCGCGTCATCGCCGTCGGCTCCACTGCTTCCAGGGCCGACAAGGGCCGCCCTCACAGACTTCCTCCTCGGGCAAGTCGCCCCGCCGGCCCGATGGAATCTGGTGTGTGTATTCCGATGTCAGATTCTGATATAGACAGGGTGCTCCAAAGACTGTTCCAGTCCCCAGTCTTCCAAAATTTGTTTCGGTTCCGACCCAGTTGGCTTCCGATGACCCACCCATTGCCATTCCTCCTCCGACTGCTGGAGATCTCAGGTGGCTCGCGACCCTTACTCCAACCAGCCTCGGGGGTCCAGTTTTGGTACGGGACTTTTCGGCTGGACCCGGGGTGATGTTTGGGACCTATGCTGGACACTCCCAGGATTCTGGGGTCCGGCTTTCAGGGCCATGAGGAGTGCCTTGGCCAAGTCCTGCCATCTCTCCGGCTTTACCACCTTCCCTGGGCGTGGAGACTGGGTCTTTGGCAGTTCCTGTCCGTGAGTCAGGAGCCCCGAGGCCTGAGGTTACCCCAGTGGGGTTCCCTCCTCCAGAGGGTTCTTCGGAGTTGGCTTCGGAGGAACCGACAAGGAAGAGATCGTGCAAGAGGAAGCACGTGGACTCCACCGACTCGATTACATGAGACACTGATATGGATGATGCAGAGGATGATGTCTCATTTGCAGACATCTTAGAGATCCTCAAACCTGGATATCCAAACCCCTCTGCGGACGAATCAGTGCTCCCAAGGCCTGCTCAGAGCCCTCCGCCTCCTGGGTGTCTCCGCCGAGCTTCTGGATTTAGTTTGTGAACCAGTCCTTAAATAAATTTTTGTCTGCTCCCCGAGAAGGAGTTCCTTACTAAAGGCGTGGCTGTAGATGCCATGGTGGTGGCATCTGCTACACAACAGGACGTGGCAGAGGCTTCAACGTCCGTCCATCCTCCTAATAAGGAGTCTAGGAGTATGGACACTTTAAGGTCTCTGAATTATTTGGCACATTTTACCAGGCTTCAGAGGGATCTGGTCAAGGAGTTGTCAGATTCCCTCTCGGTAACCTACCTGAGCAGCTAGCCCAGTCGGTTAGCTCTCAGTTGGCTATCCTTACGTCAATTTCTAACTCGTCCATGAGGCTCATTTCGGCACAGGCGTGGCTCTCGTGACAAGCCTGGCTCCGCTTGTGTCAGTTCTGCGGAGGCCTTCAAGTCTTCCTTTGATGGGTCCTCATTGTTTGGACCCAAGGTTAAAGACACCCTTACCCGCTGTGAGCAAGAGGGAAAAACTTTATCTGCGTTATTCCACTCCAAGTTTTTCTCCCAACAGCAGGAAGATTCCCTTCCAGAGGCAGAGGACGGGAAATTTTGAGTCCTTTCGTGGCTCTTCAGCCTCCCACCGTCATGAGGGATTGCCCGGCTGTGCTGCTCGGAGCCAGTCGGGTGTCGTTGCCAAGCACCTAAAAGCCTGGGAGTCAATCACTCAGGACAGATGGGTGCTCGGATCATTGCCGGAGGTTACACCATCCCATTCACATACTACGCCCAAAAGAATCCCGGACCCACCACCCAGTCAAAAGCTTTAAAGCTGCTAGAAAAGGAGTCATCCAACCGGTCCCCACAGACCAGATCGGATCAGGAAATTACTCCAGGTTCTTTTTAGTGCCAAAAAAGACAGGGGACCTGAGACCAATATTGGATCTCAGCAGACTGAGCCAATCCGTCAAGAAATCCAAATTCCGAATGGTCACGTTACAATCCATTCTCCCATTGTTGGAGAAGGATGTTTGGATGTGCTCCATAGACCTCAAGGACACCTATTATCACATACCGATACATCAGGCGTCCAGAAGGTATCTGCGCTTCAGCCTGGGAGTCAGTCATTACCAATTTTGCGCTCTGCCCTTTGGTCTCACCACAGCCCCCAGGGTGTTCACCAAGTGTTTGGCAGTAGTGACGGCTCACCTGAGAAGTCTTGGATTCCAAGTGTTTCCCTATCTCGACGACTGGCTCCTGACTGCCACCACCAGGCATCTACTAATGGACAACCTCAAAGCCACCATCTCCCTGGGTATTACCCTGGGGATTACATTCAATTGGTCAAAGTCTGTCTTGCTGCCTCTCAGCGCATAAAGTTTATAGGAGCAGAGATAGACTCAAGATTGATGCTGTCTTTCTTCCTGCCGAAAGGATCCAAACTTTACAGGGCCAAGTTCAAGCTCTGATCTCGAGATCCAAAGCCCCAGCCAGGATGGTTCTACAAGTTTTAGGCTCAATGTCTGCCACGGTTCTTTTAGTTCCTCTGGCAAGATTACACATGAGGATTCTTCAGTGGCTATTGTCAACTCAATGGTCCTTTCAGGATCTTCCCTCAATCATCACATCATGATTACGGATATATGCAAAGGGACCTTCGCTGGTGGCTTCAGACATCCAATTTGGATCAAGGAAAACCCTTTGTTCTTCCCTCTCCAGTGGTTACCCTGACGACAGATGCCTCCCAGATAGGGTGGGGGCATTGTCTGGGCGGGCTACTTCAGGGCTCCTGGCTTCCAGGCGAAGCTCTTCTCCACATCAACGTGTTGGAGATGAGGGCTGTACTTCTATCCCTACAAGCCTTACACAAGTTTCTTCCTCAGGGCATCATCGCCATCCACACAGACAACATGTCGGTGGTTTGGTATCTGAACAAACAAGGAGGGACCAGATCATACCCCTTTGCAGAGAGGCCATGAGAGTGTGGGAATGGGTTGTAGCTACCAACCGCTTCTTGGTAGCGACCCACATCCCGGGAAAGTCAAATGTATTGGCAGACAAATTAAGCAGGACAATTCTCTCTCCTCACGAGTGGTCTCTAAACCACACAGTAGCAGCTCAGGTTTTCAAGAGATGGGACCTATTTGCAACTCCACAAAACACCAAGTGCCAAAGGTTCTTCTCCTTGATCCCACATCAGGAGTACCAGCCATGGATGCTCTAGCACAACCTTGGCCAACAGGGCTACTTTATGCCTTTCCTCCAATTCCACTTCTTCCCAAAGTTATTCAAAAGCTTCTCAACTGGGGTCTTCAATGATACTGATTGCCCCATACTGGCCTCGTCAGATATGGTTTCCTTACCTGAAGAAGCATGCAGTGGACGATCCGTGGACCTTAGACCTGATTCCGGACTTGCTAATCCATCAGTCGGGACATTGGCATCAGTCCCTTCAATCTTTGAAATTGACAGCTTGGCTCCTCCACTTCCGACCTTAGTTAGAAGGCACACACTAGACCGGAAGTTGTTCACATTTTATCTCCCACAAACCCACCACTAACAAATTGTACCTCAGTAAGTGGAAGAGGTTTGCTATCTGGGCTCAACTCAAGGGCTTAGACCCTATCACTGCTCCTGTCCCAGAGGTTTTGAAATTCTTAACATCCCTGTTTAATCAGGGATCTTCTGTCTCAACTATTAAAGTCCAACTAGCGGCTATCTCTAAATTCCACGAATCCATGGATCCTCCTTTGATGAGCAGCAGACTATGCAAAACGTTCATTAAAGGTGCGAGTCTATTAAGACCACCAATTTTTCATCCTGCACCTCCGTGGGATCTTGATTTGGTGCCATGCGAGTTAAAATATCTGTCTTGGAAAGCGGCATTCTTAGTTGCAATTACTTCTGCAAGAAGAGTTTCAGAGCTTCAAGCCCTGTCTATTAAGCCACCATACTTGATTTTCCACAAGGATAGAGTATCACTTAGGCCTAATCCATCCTTTGTCCCAAAGGTCTGTTCTAGTTTCTGTCTCCAACAATCTCTAGAGCTACCAGTTTTCTTTCCAAAATTCTCCAATGAAGCAGAATACACTCTCCATAAATTGGATGTTCACAGGCAATTACGCTTCTATTTAGACAGTAAGTCAGACCAGTTGTTTGTGTCCTTCTCAGATAATAAATTGGGCCAAACCATCACAAAAGCTACTATCTCAAAATGGATCAGAGATTGCATAACTCAGGCCTATTCTTCTTGAATAAGCAACTTACAACATCTATCAAAGCTCATTCTACCAGAGCTATGGCTACTTCTATAGCTTTTCATTCCAAGCTCGCTATATCGGAAATTTGTGCTGCGGCTACTTGGTCCAACCCGCACACTTTCATTTCCCACTACAAATTGGATGTGGCATCTAAAGGACGAGCATCATTTGGTTCCACGGTACTCAGGAGTGTTTTCCAGTGAGCCACCCAGGATTCAGGTGCTAGGACGCTGTCCCATCAGTCAGAATGTAGGCGAGATAGGATCACATAACATCTTTTAGTTATGTACTCACCATAACTTCAGATGTTTGGGATCCATCTACCCTCCTTCCCCTGCCTTGGAGATCAGAAGAGATTGAACGGTTTTGAGTTCAACTGTTTTATCTTGTTTCATCTGACGATGTTATATAAGCAGGGTATGCATGTGTGCATGTATGCGGACAAACTAGATCTGGGGGACTGGTAGTGGTGCATCCTGGGATATAGTAAGCTCAGCCAATAAGAGACTTCGCTCTTTGGCATAAACCCATCAGTCAGAATGTAGGCGAGATGGATCCCAAACATCTGAAGTTATGGTGAGTACATAACTAAAAGTTTTGTTTTTTCCACTGTTATGGCTGATGAGCCCATATTTAAAAGATGCACTGAGTATGGTCATAGGTTGTCCCCTGCAGATGGCCACACTTTGTGTAATGTGCTTGGGCGTGGCCTGCCTTAGCACAGACTGCACTATATGCGTGGGTTTTAACCCATGCGCAGTTAAGGACAGGAAGGCTAAGTTGGCCCTGAAAGGCCTTCTTCCCTCTTCTGAGGCAGTTGCCTCTTCTTTGGTTTCTGTCACAGTGGCTGCTGTGGCCGCCTCTCCTTCCTCCCAGGCTGGGACTCAACCTCCTGTGTCAAAGCCTGTGGAAGCAGAACAGAAAAGGGGCAGGGAGAAGGAGAGAGAGCCAAGACCAAGGTCTGAAAAATGCAAGAGGTCTCCGGACCTCCGTTCACCTGTTAAGACTCCTAGGATCCGTGACTCCCCTCGGCTCCAAGCTCCGATGTTTTCCCCGGAGCCGGAGGAGACGCGCTGTACTTCTAGGGCCTCAGTGCTCCGACCCGAAGGTCAGAGTCCGTGGCCACGTCTAGGTCCACCTGGTCCTTATTGGAAGTCGGCATGGATAAAACTATGAGGAGGTTCATTCATACTCTGATCCAGATGGGGGTCTTGCCAGCCCCCTCTCCCTATGAAGGGGGGAGCTCACTTCCTTTTATCAACCGATTTCTCCTTCTCAGATCCTTCCACCGGGTTCGGAGTACTTTGATCCGAGGATGGCTTTAGTCAGGGGGTCGGTGCCGACGGTACCTGTTCCTTGACACTGACAGCTGCCTGGCATGTGTCTGATCTGACCAGCTTGGGTCTGAGCCGGTGCTTGGGTGCCATATCCGAGGGAGTGGAACTTTTTTTCATCAGCTCCGCCTTTGTCAGGCCAAGTTCCCTCCCTTGGAGCTTTGTCCACTTCGGGTCCGTCTCAGATTCTCTAGTTAGTCCCGGGGAGACCGGCCTCCTTATTGGTTCCACAGGAGGTTCTCTCTCCCTTTGCATTCAGTGTGGTAGAAAGGGTTCTCTCTGCTGGATCGAGACCCCTGACTGTCCCCTCGGACTTCGCCCAGACCCTCTCGGCTCTTTCTATCATTCCCATCATTTTACCAGAGGGACAGCCCGTGCTCGAGGAGCCCCAGACTGTTCCCCCTGAGGAACAATTGGCTTGTGAGTTCCCTCTGGAGAGTCCCACCGGGGATGTGCCTCGCAAGCATACGTGCAAGAGGAGGCACTTGGACTCCCCGAGTCCCTCACCGAGGTTATGGACTTGGATGATGGGGAAGGTTCCTCCAGGTCACCTCACAAAGATGTCTCCTTTGGAGACATCATGGAAATCCTTCCCCAGTGGGGAGGTTCGTTTGCCCCCAAACTGTCTTGACGAGTCCGTGTTCCTGGAGGCATTCGGCACAGGCCCATCTACTTCCTGAGTGTCCCCTTCCACAGATCCCTTAGTGGACCTGGTGACCTCACGGGCATGAAAGGAACCAGACACCGTGAAACCAATTCCCAAAAGGCCTGACAAGATTGAGTCCACCTTCTTATAGGCCAGCATGGAACAAGGGTTCCCCCATAGATACTATGGTGGTAGCAGCAGCCACAAAGAAGGAACTAGCCCAGGAGAGTTTCTCTGTTCATCCTCCTGACAGAGTCGCGGATGATGGACTGCTTAGGGAAGCGGGTGTACGCTTCAGCTACCTTTTCTATTTGGAAGCTGAACTACCTGGCACATCACGAGACTCCAACGCAACCTGGTAAAGGAGCTGGTGGTGTCTCCCCCTAAGTTCATGTCGCAGGACGACATGGACTCGTTCTCTGTGAGGATGGCCACTTTGAAAGCAGTCTCCAACACGTCCATGCGACTCTTTTCACATGCTACTATAGGAGCGGCTAGGGCATCTTGGTCCGGCATGTCCATTAGGTGCAATGCCTGGCTCAGACTGTCATTTCTCGAAATCTTTCAAGGTGTCCTTTGCCAGTGCCCCTTACGATGGCTCTACTCTTTTTGGTAAGACCGTCAAAGAGACGTTAGTCCAGAGTGAGAAGGACTGGAAGATACTGTCTGCTGTCAGGATCCGCTTCTCTAACCCTCAAAGGTCAAAGTGGGGCTTCCTTTTTTTCCCCCCTTGCATTTTTCCTTTTAGAGGACCACTATATTCTCAGATGTTCTTCAGGCTGCTGGCTTGGAGATGGTATGAGGATTTATGCTCGTATGTCTTTCTTACCTGTATATTCATGAGCTGAGGTCATACATCAGACATATGACTCAGTCCAAGTTTTTAGGAATTGGTACACCAGCAGGACGTCAGTGGTGGAAACCCATCTGTTTGGATTACAGTAGTGAAGAAGTAGAACATCTACTTTCACACAAGTCCTTTCACAACTGTATTTTCATTAATTCTAATTTTTTTTCTCGACAGTCTTGACTTATTGCAATTTCTCTAAATGCTGTGGCTTCACAGTAACCACTCTTGATTTCAGTAGTGCCTATGTACATCTCATGTTTTTATTTGACTCTGTAGTGTGTGGATTGTATTGAACACACTATTTCTGTTTTTCATTTGCCTGCAAAGCGATTCTTTGTACCACAGCATCTGCAAAACTGATTAAATGATGTATTCGATGTCTGTTCTGTCTGGCTTCAAAGCCTGGTTTATCAGATCAGATGTTGGCCAAATCTTCTAGACTTCAACTTGCCAGGCTCCATCTCCCCTACCCAAAATCTCCTGCTCATATCTGACAGGCTTGTGCTTCATCATCAAAGATACCCTCCAAGCCCCCATTGGTGGCTTCATCCGCTTGGTTATCAAAGTCGGTGGGCAGTTTCAAAGTGTCAGATTTGGAGCAGCTGATGAGGTCCTTCTTGCACACTCAGATGCAGTTAGGTTTTAATTTCTTCGAGTCAGGAACTCTTCCCCGGTACTTCAGCTCTGTTAGCCTGGTTTCCTCAATCTGGCCCTTTGGCTGTGAGGTCCTCGGTCTTGTCTGTTTCCACCTTTAAGGTTGGATTTGATGGTTTGGCCGTGTTCTGCTCTAACTCCCACTTTAGCCTCATTGACTCCAGCAGCATCAGAGCTGAGGGGACCTCAGTGCCGTGGAGTCAAGGCTGGTGTTTCCAGGTCAGTTTCGACTGTCTCACTTTCAGGTTTGTCCTTGTTGCTCAGACAGTTGACCCTTGACAGCTCTGCTCTGGTTTCAGTGTCAGGGCAAAGTATGGCTCCCCTGGGTTCGGCCACATCTTGGGCTTTTTCTGATCTTGGGACTGTCTGCTCCAGCTGGCTAGCTTCCACCTCTAAAGTCATGGAGAAGATGTTCCCCACACAGGAGATGTCGGTCTTCCTCAGCCAGTGTCCCATCCGCTCCTGTGGCCAGTCATCAGTCTGCTTTTGGACAGCCTATGCTGACTAGTCTTCAAAACATTCCTCTTGCTGGGTTTTCTCTTCCCTCTCTTCTGGTTTCGCTGGAGTGGGAGATTTCAGGCAAAAGGTGGTGCAAGAGGAAGCACCTCCACTCCTGCGAGGAGTCTCTCACCAAGGATGCCACTCTTAAGGTAGTAGAGGGGTTCCCCAAGTTGCTGTGCCATGACACCTTCTCTGGTGATCTGTCCAAGTGTAGAGGATTTGGCTAGCGTCTGATCGTAGTAAGAGCCGATAATCCACAGGATGAATCAGATTGACAACAATGATCTAATGTTATGGTAAGTACATAATTTTCATATTTTTTCTTATGTTTATGCCTACAGACAGTAACTGAGGCTTACATTTCAACAATACTTCCTGAGCCTCACTGCTGTCATTTTCCAGCGCATTTTCACAAAAAAAGTGGTTAGTCATCAGTCCACTATGTTGTTTCCCTTCCTTGTGACTTGCAGGGAATACATTTTGCGGAGGAACTCTGTCAGATACATCCCATCTTGTTCCAGTTGCCGGTTGTGAATGGAATTGCTGCTTTTTGCTGAATTTGTAATTGGCCTTCCTAAATTTCCTAGATATATCGTATTCCTGGAGGTTGTCCAGAGGTGTGCGGAAAGCCTTTTCTGATTAAATATTTCACATGCAGTTCAGTTCCTCTATTTTAGGGAGGAAGACTTGTCTTTCTGCAAACAACTGTGTATGTAGCATTTAGGAAGATTTTTAACTGCCAGTAACTGGAGTCTCAGGGCTGCCTTAGATTTAAAAATGTCGTCTATAGAGATAACTTGCATTTAAATACATACCCTATCACATGACATTGAGTGTTAATGTCATGTGATAAGGTATGTATTTAAATGTAAGTTATGTCATGGTGGTTTGTATTCTGAGGAAGTCAAGCTGTAAAGCGGTCAAAAGCTCTAAATAAACAGTACTGGTACACCCGTGAGCTGTATTGCTTTTCTTTCTGTTTCAATAGTTCCTGGTGTTTTGTTTTGGTTGCAACATCTGTAGAGACTTTGGTATAGGTCAGCCATCTACAAGTTGATTCCTCTGTGTCAGGCTTACAGCCAAGCTTTTGGAAGAGAAGTTGGAGCGGACATGCACTATTGCTGCACATCAATCTAGGGGCAAAGTGTGTGAGGCTTTAGAGACTTCAAAGGTTGTAAGAGGTCTGCTGACTCTGTTCCAGGCGATAGCTACCAGTATTTTGCTGAGGAGGCAGTCCTTAATCAGACTACAGCTATTACCAGCAGATGTTAAGGGACAGTAGGTGGATGTGCTCTTAGGCAAGTAGCAGGTGTTTGGTCATTATTTCAAGAAGTATTTGTGCATGTCTAATACATTTTCACCGTCCTCCAGTGCTACAGCAGAAATCACCCTAGTAAATATGGATATTTTTAGATGAGATGCAAACTAAATTAGATCAATGTAAATTAGAAAATATGATTTAGAAAAAGCAGGCATGGTTGAAGTAACAGCTAGGAATGGGTAGGAGTAGAAAAGTTCCTCTCAAGAGCCCCATGATCAGTACTATCACTGTCCCCTTCCCTCCTCTATCTTTTCCTCCTCCTCACCTTTCGGGCTGCAGACTGACATCTAAAAGTAAAAGGCATAGTGTCTTGGGGGTTATATTCCTTTCTGTACCCCCATTTATATGAATGCACCCAGGTAAGATTTATTTGATGCAGATCTTACAGCACTGAGCCAGATTGGAGGATGTTCTATGCCAGGCTGTTCATTGTTTCCAAGAAGAATGGATATTTGAGATTTAGTTTTGGCATTTAACTTCTGTCACATTGCATGAAAGTTCTGGAGAGGGTGCTAAGCAAATATTCAGAGTAGTAGAAAGTAAGATGGGAGATGAGCAATTTGGATTCAGAGCAGGATGCAGCACAACTGAATCAGTCTTTGCAGAGAGACAAGTTAAAGATGAGGAAAGAGTCCAACTGGGCATTCCTAGACTTGACGAAAACATGAAAAGATCCAAAGAAAGCTGATTTTGGCAGTACTCTGGTCATTAGAAGTCCCAGAAACATTGTAATTATTGCAGGTTATATAGAAGGACACAATGACTCCCAGTGGGTGTGCATCAGGTTTCAGCTCTGAGTCTACTGCTGTTCATACTAGCGATGGAATACATCCGTAAACAGGTTGGAGGGGTCTATCAACAAAGTTGCTGTATGCAGTTGATGACATTACAGGCACATTCTGAGCAAGAACGTCACATTCTGAGCAAGAACGTCATTGAAAGATAGGGGAATGGATTGCAAAACCGAGGCACATGGGATGAAACTGAGTTACACATAAGACAGTTGTAATAGCAGCAAGTGGGGCAAATCAGAATAAGCTGAGAATTGAGATAGAAGGGAAGATAGTGGAACCGGTAGATAGTGGAACAGGTTAATAGCGTCAGGTGTCTGGGAGGGTGTGGATGAGGAGAAGATTGAGGAGGTCAGAATTTGAATCAGAGGGGCTGCAACTGACTGACGGTGACAAGGGCAGTGTATGGAAGAAGCAGCCAAAGAAGCTGAAAAGTAACAGTGTACAAAACAATGGTGTCTCCAGTACTACTGTATGGTACAGAAACATGGACAGTAAAGACAGCAGATGAGGAGGCTAGAGGTAATGAAGTGCTTGAGACAGGTGGTAGGATGCACGCTGTGGGGCAGACCATGCAATGAGTACATCACAGCAGAAACAAAGTAGCTTCATTTGCAGAGAAGGTCAAAGGGAACAGATTACAGTGGTTCAGACATGACTGACAACAATCTGGTGAAGATGATTTGGGACAGACAGGAAGAAAGCAAGAGGAAATGAGTGTCTGGCAAAGAGATGGATGGATTGTGTGAGACCTGTGACAGTCTATAACTGTCAAAGAAGGTAGGAGACTGGCATTGAATGAAGGGAGAGAGAGATGTCGACAGTTGACATGGCACTCCGACCCCATGTGGAAAATGGGATAAAGGGTAGTGGTGATGATGATTTAAAGGATGAATGAGTTCTTAGATGTCAGAAAATTCAGATTGCTGAAGTTACAGGGTATTGCTACCTTTGTTTTGCATGGTGACTGGGCTGGTCACATGATCTAAAGAACACTTGCATCTGTCTTCCAGTTCAGAATTTTAACAGCCAGTTTCTGAGATTCAGAGTGGAGGAGAAATGCTTCCAGTTCGCTTTTTTTGTCTTTCAGTCTCCACTGCACTAAGGATATTCAGCAGCTATCTGGCTCTTAAAGGACGTCAGGGGTCTTAGTCAGCTGTTAACTCAGTGACTGTCTGATTCTGGTTCCATCCTCATAGGGCCTGTTAACAGTTCTGGGCACAGAGAAGGGCAAGCTCCTCCTGTCAGTGGAAATAGCCATATTGCTGAAATTCCTGGTTTTGATCTTGCAAAAAAGGGAGTTTCAAGTCGGGAAGTGCAGAGAGTATGGGGAACATGACTTCATGGTGCTTTGTAGGTAGACTGCAAGAGGAAATTCCCATGGTCTTGAGTGGGGCAACAGCACTGCCCTTTCACTTTGTAGATACCACTTATCACAGTCAAGAGAAGTTGCTATACTGAGCCAGTCTAGTGGACTTCATCTTAGGCAAGTCAGTGACACCTCCCCAGTTGGTAAACAGACTGTAACTGTGGATGTATCATGATTGTATTTTTCTCACCTCGGGGTGAGTAAAGCCAGGGGAGGGACTAAGCTAGACATCACTTACATACCAAGAAGACAGTAGCCCTCTTTCTGACTTTGAGAACATACAAAATTGAGCTATAGCTAGGCTCGTTGTAGGTGGTGGTAGACAAATGTCATAGTAATGTGATATGTGCACAAGCAAGGAAGCACGCATGCTCATTTAACAGCTGTGGAGGTTGGCCAGCAGTGTATGTTCTTCTGCAGAAAACAAACATTTGCTGTTAATAAACTCTTGCAAGCGTGAAATGTAGAACAGTGACATGGAAAGATTCTAACTTTATTATTAAATCAAAATTAAATTTCAGTGATTAGTTTCATTTAAGGTTATGACAAGAAAAACAAAGTAGTAATTTAACACTGCATTTTTGCAGCTGTATAAATTAATCTTAACTGTTGAACTTTTTACATTTACTCTTGTGACACTCATATTTTAACAGACTATTATGTGAGTGAAACTCCACCCACTGTCTCACCATAACCGTTTCTTTAGCTGACATCATTTAACTTTTCAGTACTTCTGATTGCTGCAAGAATTTGTCATTGCTGTCTACAATTTTCTTGGATAAATAGTAAAAACTGTAAATGCATTAAGTTGATCTTTACCATGCTGCCTTATGGCATACAGTACTGTCCTTAATTCAGTTTGCTAAGTTGGTTGTAATCTGATTTTTGTGTGTTTGGTAAACTGCAATTTCTGTATGAAGTACATACAATCTTAAACTGATTACACAAATACATTTATTACCAGATTTAAACTGATTGCGGAAGTTTATTTGTCTAGTTTTCCTAACATAACAGTTGAACCTGTGGCTTCTTGATGCACAGTATTTATGATGTACTGTGTTTATGCATAGGATTTGAACTCTTGACTGTACTGTCACTTTTACAATGTAACATTGACTTTTGCATTCTGTAAACTAACAAAACATTATCTAATGTTTGCAAATTTGTTTTGTCTCTTTAGTAAGGTATTGTTTAATGCTTTGCAACATTTTAACACAAAGCTCTTAACTAGTGACTGCTAAACAGGACAATAACACCAAAGATTCATTTGCCAAATCTGTAACTGTAAACCCTTTATTCTGCAAATTGACTGTCATTTCTGGTATACCTTACAAGACATAGTTGCATACGGTTACTCTTTTTCCTAACTAACCACACCCAATGTCTTTCTGAGCACTTTATCTGTGTCAGCTGAAATGGAATTTATTTTATCTTTAAACCATAAAGCTGCATGTTTCTGGTAACCAATTTTTCAAATTCTGTACATTTGCAAAAATCTTGTTACTAAAGTCTAAAACAGCATATAACTCTGACATGTTCATACCTGGTACGGAGCTGTTAAACTTTGAACTGTTAGCTGCTGTAATCTTTGACCCTTTAAACCCTGGCAGAACTGCATTTGTGTCCTCAAAGTTCTGTGTGTAACTGAAATTGATTTGTCTGTATTAATCAGTACATTGTTCCATAATTTTTTATAAACCATGAAATATTGTCATTTTTTAACCTTAAACAATGACAGATAAATGCTCTGCGTTGGTACTGGACTGCCACACCCTTTATAGATGAGCTGAAAATCCTTTGTTATAGAACTCGCAACAACACTGACTATGGAATGTGTGATTTCTTTACTTTGCTCTGAAACAGTAGTTTGCATTGAAGTCTGTATTACCCCTCAGTGCAAAACTGATGTGAAGTTGTTCAATCTCGCCTTCATTCTTACTGATGGGTTAGTCGGTCAATTTGCAAAGCTCGAGGTCTCTAACAGCTCGAGGCCAAAGCCCTATCCCACAGTGCACCACTACATTCCCCAGATCTAGTTTGCCGCTGCAATTAATTGTGCGTTTCTCTACAGCTCAGGCCGTTGGAGAGATAAGTTTACTATTTTGTGCTAAAAATTTCAGAATAATCCTATTTTTTTTTTTATTAATTAGTGTTTACATAGGCTTGCAGTTAGGACAGTTTATCTATTTATGGATTATATCTCCCTTTTTGAAATGAACCATCTCTTCTAGTTTGTTGGGCGTTGGTCCCTGTTTTTCTTTTGTCTGTGTTTAGCCGTTAGGCTTATTTGCCTATCCTTAGCCGAGTTAGGCTTTTGCAGTTTTCTGCAATTTTTTGTTAGCTGGTTAGGCTCTTAGCAATTTTTTAGGCTGTTTTCTGTTATTTACCTTTAGCCTGTTAGGCTTATTCTGTGTTTGCTATAGACATTAGGAATCCGCTACAGTAAGCTGCCTTTTTGTATTTGTAGCCAGTTAGGCTTAGTTTCATTTTCTGACAGTATATTGTTTTTTTTTGCTAACTACTGTATTGATTGTCTGCTTTTCAATCAGACTTGGATTCTGCTACAGGAAAACCAAAACCTTCTTCACCAGCTTCTTCAACTAGTTCGGGACCGAAGGGCTCTTCGGTTCTGAAATCATCCAAGAAAGCTACTGTCTCGGCTGCATTGTCATCGGAACTGACTGTACAGGTAGTTTGTAGGAGCCAGTCTCCAGTCTTGGAGCCAGTATATCCTACCTTGAGATCCCCGATTCTGGGTTTACCGGCTCCGTCAGTGGTTTCCTCTCGGGCTTACAGAGACTCTCTGATTCGGACGTGGATCAGATGGTACGGAGACTTTTACAGGATCCAACGCTAGCTAAAATTCTGTCTGCTTTGACTCAAGCAGCTTCAGAACCTGTTGTTACCGCTCCTCCTCCGACTCTAATCGAAACATCAGAGCCGGAGGAGGCTATTCAGTCGTTTGTGGAACCGTCGATACTGACACTCACCGCTGACCTGTTGGTACCGACAACCCTGATGTCCTGTGCTCCGATGGCAGAATCTGGGAGCTGACACTCCTGTTGGTTCTGGGGGGGTTCGAACTGATATGTCAGTTCTGACTCTCCCCCTTGGGGCTTCAGCACGAATGAGTTCGGCTCCTACCTCTGGCTCAGAGCCGGCAGTTCTGGTGCAGGAGGTGTCTTCGGACCTGGGTGCTTCCTCACATCAGAGCCATGGTGCCATGAGGAGGGTTTTGTCCCCCCGGACTGTCACAACCTCTGATATGGCTACCTCCTCCTGAAAAGCGCCTGAATGTTCTCCGCTACCACAGATTCACCATGAGCATAGGGACCCAGAGCCTCAGGGCGCCCCTTTGGGGGGAGCCCTGCTCTTCTGAGACCTCCTCAGAAGTTCCTACTGAGGAGGTCCCTCAAAAGAAGTTGTGTAAGAGGAGACATTTAGATTCCCCCCAGGAATCCATCATGTCGGACACCAATTTGGAGGAATCGGAAGGGTCCACAAGGTCCCCCTCCGAGAATATCTCATTCGGGGGTACCCTTGAGATCTTTAAGCAGAGGGGTGACTGGCAGCCCCTAAACCCTACCGAGGACAAATTGGTGCTCCTGAAGGCTTTCAGGACCCGACTCTCCACCTCTTGGGTGTCTCCGCCCTTCAATGAGTTGATGGATCCTTTGTCTCGAAGGGCATGGGAGTCACCAGATTCTATGGTGCCTGTCCCTAGGAGGCCCAACAAATACATTTCAGCACCTCAGGATAAGTCCTCCTTTTCCAAACGCTTACCTGTTGATGCTATGGTGGTGCTGGCAGCCATTAAAGAGATGTACGAGACTTCTACGTCTGTCCATCCTCCTAATAGAGAATCTAGGATCATGGACAGATACCGAAGCGCATGTTCAGTTCTATAACCTTTGCCTTTCGCTTATTGAACTATCTAACCTACTTCACAAGGCTTCAGAGAGATCTCTTGAAGGAGCTTGGAGGTACTCTGCAGGGTGCAGTAGCTGATTCAGTGGTGGACAAAGTTACATCTCGGCTTGCTACCCTCAATCCATCGTAAACTCTTCCATGCACCGCGTCTTACGCAACTGATGGAACGAGTAGGGCAGCTGGTACAGGAATTGCTTTGCAAAGACATTCCTGGATGCGCTTACGTTCTTTTGCGGAACCTTTTAAGTCGTCATTTGTGAATGCCCCCTTCGATGGTTCTTCCTTGTTTGGACCAAAAGTTAGAGACCCTCACCAGATTTGAGCAAGATCGTAAGACTCCGTAGGAGTCTGTTTTTCTACCCCTACTAGACTTTATGCCAAAGGTCAACAGGGAGGGAAAATGTGGTTCCGTAAGACCCAAGGAACCTTTTCCGAACTCACAAGGTGAAGTCTCCTCCAGGGGCAGAGGGGGGTGTAATGGTGGAAGACAGTGCTCACATGGCAGAGGGGGTCCGCAGAACCAGGGAGGGAAAATGTGGTTCCGTAAGACCCAAGGAACCTTTTCCGAACTCTCAAGGTGAAGTCTCCTCCAGGGGCAGAGGGGGGTGTAATGGTGGAAGACAGTGCTCACATGGCAGAGGGGGTCCGCAGAACCAGGGTGACCGGAATCAGTTCCTTGGGAAGTCTGATCAGTGCTCTTGAAGGGAGGCCTAATTGTTCTGCTCTAGAGGCAGTCGGGGGGGCATTTGTCTTTGTACCTAGGCAACTGGCTAAAAGTCCGATGGGTAAAAAAACGTTATATCCAGAGGATATTCCATCCCCTTTCTTTCACAGCCCAGACCTACAAAAGGAATCCCAGATGTTCCACCTAGTCTACGGGATGTGGCATCCGTGGAGGTCTAAAAACTATTGCAAAAGAGTCATCCAGCCAGTCCCAGCAGACCAGCAAGGATCCGGAACTTACTCAAGATTCTTTTTGGTACCAAAGAAGACAGGGGACTGGAGACCTATTTTGGACCTCAGCAGACTCAACAATTATGTGGTAAAGATGAAGTTCTAGATGGTCATGCTTCATTCCATACTTCCGTTTTTAGGGAGGGAGGGGCAATTGGATGTGCTCTATAGATTTCCAGGATGCGTACTACCATATCAAAATGGCCAGGCCATCCAGGGATCATCTGCGCTTCAGGCTGGGAGCCAGTCACTTCCAATTTCGGGCCCTGCTCTTTGGTCTCACTACAGTCCCCTGTGTCTTCACCAAATGCATGGCAGTGGTAATGGCTCACTTGAGACATTTAGGAATCCGGGAGATGTTCTTTGTGTTTCACTGTTGCAGTCATTACATTTGGGTAATCTGCTGGCAGGTTGCCCTCACTCGGTCTGAATAACAAAGTCTTGGGTCCTGCGTCGGTTGCTGTCTCCTCTTCTATGGCATCAGGTCATCAGGGGTATAAAACATGCAGCCGATGCCATTTTAATCCATCTTTCTTGCCACGCGGTGCTCGAAGCAGAAGCAGTCCAAGTGCCGGTCAGCTGATTCGTATTCGAGTTTCAGAACCGAAGTCTTCAAACTAAAGCCAAGTACTCCGTTGGGGAAACTTTTTCTTGCTCCTTACTGAGGTCAGTAAAAGTTAATAATTGCATTACTTTGAAAGAAAATACCGCATAAGGATTTTCATTTGTACTGTATTCCTTGCCTGGGCCCTGATCACAGCGTGCCTTGCTGTTAATTTTGTGCTAAATTTAACCAATGCACTATTAAGCATTGGTATATTTTTGCTTCTAAATATTTTGGTTCAAGGTTCAACTACCCTGAAATGTCGTCTGTTAGCAATCCGACTACCAGAGTTCACAAAAAACCGCAAGGAAAAAGACACAGACCCTCGACAAAGCTTCTCCTAACCCAGTCGCCGGTTCGCCAGTACTCAGTGAGTAGCTTTCGCAGCCCCTGATACCCACTACTTTTGAGTCGCGGACCTCTACTGAGACCCATTCGGAGTCCGATATGCCACGAGATTCGCAAAGTATTGAACCTGCGGATGTCTCTCCTTTGGATGGGTCCGGCGCCGCTGAGCAGGCACCGGCTTCTGAGGGTGTTTTCAGGCCTTAACATTTTTGCATTAAACTGACGCCAGCAACAAAAGCAAGGTCAAAAACAACTTCTATGTCTAAAAAACGATGCATGAGCCGCATGCTCGGGACCCTATGCCTAAAAAACAGATTATCAAAAATGGCTGAGGATTTAATTACCTTGATCAGGGGTTCCCAACCCCCCCTCCCCCCCCCCCCTGCTAAGAGGCCTAGGCAAGGCACTGATTATGAATCTTCAGATCGGGTTTCTATTTCTTCTGATTCCTCTTCTGATCAGGAATTTTCTATTCCACCCTATGAGGATTCTGATGCAGAGGAATCCATCCCATCTGCATCTCCTGAGGATTACTCTTTTGGAGAGACTTTGCATACTTTAAGGGAACATTTTCAATGGGAGAGTCCTGACGCCTCTGAATCAAAAAAGAGGCTTAGGGATTACCTTCTTCCTCAGCATAGGCCTTTGGCAATACCTCCTGTATTAGACATTGTTGATGATGATTAAAAAGTAAAACAAAACACTCAGTGGAGCAAATGCCTCTCGCCAAAAAACATATATGAGTAAAATAACAAATAAGAAACTTATGGTGGAGGCAACCATGCTGTAATATAAAGGTACTCAATAACGAACGAACATAGACAAAACACTTTAATGGTGTGCACAGGTGAGCGCTTTCACATTTGCTTCATCAGACCAAAAAACATTGCACTGTTAACCACTCCTTATATAGTCTGACTAATTATGATGTAAAAACTGTGTTAAAACAAAAAGACAGACTATATATCATATACAACAAGCAGATAAATGCATGTAAATCTTATTAAAATGATGAATAAAAGTCACATATGCATGAAATGAAGCATTTAGTGACACTTCATATAAATATTTATGCTCAATATACTCGAAAAGAAACCCGTATAAACTGTTTAATAAAAGGCCTAAATGAGTACTGTATTTCTATATATCATAAATATTACACACAATTAACTTTCTATGAAAAAGATAAAACCATGTTTCTGACATTGAAACCTGAATAATAAGAATATAACTTTATTATAGTGTGTGATAAACCAATTCACACTTAGGAATTGCTTCACTTAAAAGAACCACTCATACAGACGCATAATTGCAAAAAGGGCAAACCTAAATATCAGTGTAACATCAAATATACAGGCATAATAGAACACACTAATAATATAGTATTAAAATACTTTAAATATACAACCCCAAACATTGATATCTGAAACACAACAAATAGTTATAAAACAATCATATCTTCTAAATAAACATACTAACACCAGTGTGGTATGACAGACACAGTGAAAAACTGTTGTCTGAAAGTAATTGATATCTACATCATAGAAGTCTATCTACGGGATTTTAATATGGGCTTAAGAGAAGCCCTCTCATTTAGCCCCCTACCCCTGTCAGCTCTAAGCTTTAATATCCAAGTGACTTCCCTCCTCTCAGTACCATTCCTGATATCACCTTGTCTAATAATAGGCAAGACTACATCTATAGCCATAAAGGTAAATGTATGATGATCTCCTAAAGTCAAAACATGTTTAGCTAAAGCATTATTAGCATAATGCACCCTGATAGCATAAAGGTGTTCCCTTATTCTAGTGCGAAACGTTCTTAGTCTTCCCAATATAAAAGGAAGAACATAAATTACACTCAGGTAAATAGACAATATGTGCAGTATTGCAGTTCACATCTGCTCTAAACCTATAAAGTTTACCGGTATCTGGATGAGTAAAGCAACCACTGGTAATAATAAAGCTACAATAATTACGTTGTCCACAGGGGTAGTTCTTGCAGTACTACTAAAGGCACTATGTGTAGTCTGGCATAGTATTCTCTTAAGATTGGGTTTATTTTTATATCTGAAAGTGGGTCTTTCACCAACAATGTTCCTAAGGTTATCACTAGTGGTGAGAATCTTCCAATGATAATATAAAAAATTGCTCCATTGTTAATAGTATAAAACATGGGTATTTTAACACCCTGGGGATGTCCTTCATGGATGCATCTGCAGTCATAACAACTGGGTTGTCCTGTCGTCAGGCAGCCCTTCGGTCGGCCGGATTCCAAAGTCCGGGTCCGGCTTCGGCTGATGTCGCACTTCACCCGACGTCATCTCTGCTGCTCTTCGGGTATAAAGGCATCAGCCGACGCCATTTTCCTCAGTCTTTCTTGCCGCGTGGCGCCCGAAGCAGAAGCTGTTCGCAAGTGCCGGTCGGTCAGATCCAGAGATTACTACTACCGAATACTACTTCGAAGACTTCTAAAAGCTAAGTACCCCGTTGGGGACTCTTTCTTGCCTCAGCCGATGTCAGAAAAAGTCAATAACTGTTTAACTTGTGGGAAACAAATACCTCATAAAGATTTCCACTCTTACTGTTTGCCTTGTTTAGGCCCAGACCACGACGTAGCAGCCTGTTCGGCCTGTGCTTCATTCAACCGACGAACGCTTAGGCGTCGGTCGGAGTTTGCTGAACAGTTTTTCGGCTCAGATTTTGCGTACATTATGCCGCCGGATCGTCCGACTACCCAAATTGTTAAAAACGCAAAGAAAAGACCGACACTCGCGGTCCGCGGTTTCGGCGAAACCATGGTTAAGCAAACATGAGTGTCTCGGTTTCGGCCGAAACCGAGAAAACTGATCAAAGTACAGCTGAATCAATGACTACTGCTGAGGTTCCTGCTACCTTACTTGAATCGGCCTCAGAAATTTTACCTACAACAGTGGTTACTAGTGACTTATCAGACACCATCCCTTTGGATGTCTCTACCCCAGCACGTGGTGCTGCTAGGCCTCCTGCAGCCATGTCTATTAAGGCCTTTGCCAGGGCTAAAGCAGCCAAATCTACTAAATCAGTGCCTGTTAAACCCCCCTCAACCAGGCCCACTTCTAGTTCACAAATGCTTACTCTGGCAGAAGATTTAATATCCTTAATTAGGGGATCTCAATCTCATCCAGACAGGGCCTCTCAGCCCCCAGAAAAGAGACCTAGAGCAGAGCCCCCCGAGCCTGTGTCCTCTGATGATTCTGCGGATGACTCATATATTACAGACCAGCCAGAGGCTCCTTTCTCCAATTATGAAGACTCAGATGCTGAAGAATCCATTCCAGCTGCTTCTCCACCAGAAGAATTCTCCTTTGGGGAAACCTTACATGCCATGCGAGAACAATTCCAATGGCAGGAACAGGATTTTTCAGATTCCAGAAAAAGACTTAGGACTTTTCTGCACCTTCCACAACACAGGCCCTTAGCTATACCTCCTGTCCTCTCTGTTGTGGACGATGCGTTTAATGATGTCTGCACTGCACCAGATTCATTACCTCCAGCCCCTGCCAAACCAGATAGATTTTACAGGGTACCAGACACTCATCATCACCTATACAAGGCACCACTTGCAGACCCCGAAACTATATCCCAGGGGCCTAAGGCAGTAGCCTCGACCACAGCAAAAAACCCTATTCCTTCTGAAAGGGAAGCCAGGTCTTTAGACAGATGGGGCAAAAAAGTTTACACCTCAGCTACTCTCTCAGCTAGAGCTTTAAACTGTCAGTTTCACATGATACAATACCAAGAGTTTATGCTTGATCATTTAACTAGAAAGCTATCCTCTGATGACTCTATAGATAAGAAATATGTATTAGAAATGGTAAATAACATACAACAGGTTAGTAACCATTCCTTAAAATGTGGCTATGATGCACTGGAGGCTTCATTTAGATCAGCCATGACTGGCACAGTGATAAGAAGACATGCATGGCTGAAGGAACAGGTCTTACCGGATCATGTTAAAGCTAAGTTATTAGATGCTCCTATGGATAAGGCCAGTTTGTTTGGTACACCTGCCCAGCAGGTAATGAAGAAAATGGAAGAAAAGGCAAAATCTGTACAAACTGTTAAAGATTTCTTGAAGGTTCAGCCCCCAAGGTTTAGCAGAAACTGGCCTGCCAAAAATTGGTCCTTTCCTGACTCCACAAGATCCCAAAGGGGCAGGAATAGACGTTCCAGAGGCAGAAATCAATCCAGAGGGGGTGCCTACAGAGGACGACAGTGGCAAGGTAATAACAGAGGCACAGACACAGCCACTACCACTACAACAGCACAATCACAGTGACTTGATTCTAACTCCGCCTACCAGGGAACAAATAGCAGCACCATTAGGCGGAAAACTAACCTTATTTTCGAAGAACTGGCACTATATCACAAAAGACAAGTGGATTTTGCAAACCATAGACCAAGGTTACCGGTTCCACTTCCACACTTGACCAGTCAAAGAGGAATGCCAAACCTGCCTCCAAATCAAAAAAACAGAAGCTCTACAGCAGATAATGCAATTAACAAAGATGAGAGCTGTGGAAAGAGTACCAATAACAGAGCAAGGCAAAGGATTCTACTCCAGACTATTCCTAGTTCCAAGAAAGGAAAAAAGTTGGAGACCTATTCTCGACCTGTCCACCTTAAATACATACATCATTGTCCCAAAATTCAAAATGCTGACCCTACAGCAACTTCTTCCCATGCTGGGCAAGGAGTGTTGGCTGGTAACTCTAGATCTCAAGGAGGCATACCTGCACGTCCCCATTCGACCAATTTGCAGAAGATACCTCAGATTTCTTGCAGGATCAGAGCACTATCAATTCTCAGCATTGCCCTTTGGCTTATCTACTGCGCCCAGAGTATTCACAAAATGCCTGGCATCAGTAATCGCCCACTGCAGACTACAGGGAATCCAAATTTATCCATACCTGGACGACTGCCTGCTACAAGGGGACAACAAAAGCAAGCTGACAACAGATTTACAAAGGGTCATTTACTTGCTACAAGCACTGGGATACACAGTCAATTTACAAAAGTCAAGGCTGATACCATCCCAAACAAGGACTTTCTTGGGCGCGGAATTGGACACAGTAAAACAAATGGCATTCCTAACTGCAGAAAAACAAAAAGAACTCCCTCTTTACTTCTTGGCACTAACAAGACAGAACAAGCTAACAGCAAGAAAAGTTCTGCAGGCCTTGGGCTTCATGGCATCATGCATAATCTTGGTTCCACATGCCAGACTACATATGAGAAAACTACAGTGGTACCTAAAGAATTTATGGTCCCAACACAGGCACAGCCTAGAAGCAGAAATTCCACTAATCCCATGCCTAAAACAGGAGTTCCTATGGTGGGCTCAAGCATGCCAGTCAAACCCAGGCCTACCCTTTCACAACTATCAAGCAAGCCAAACCATCACAACAGACGCCTCAGACCTAGGATGGGGGGCTCACATGCTGGACAAATGCGCAAGGATTGTGGGCAGGACCAGCTTCACCTGCACATCAACCTAAAAGAAATGCTGGCAGTAAAACTGGCAATCCAAAAATTCAGACCATTTCTCAAAGAAGGCCATTTGATGATAAGGACAGACAACACCACAGTCATGTGGTACATCAACAAACAGGGAGGCACTCATTCATATACCCCCTATGCAGAATGACTTTGGACCTTTGGAACCTGGCACTCAGCTACAACATCCAGTTACAGGCAATATTTGTACCGGGAAAGGAGAATACTCTAGCAGACATGTTAAGCAGAACCACCTCGGATGCTCACGAATGGATGCTACACCCGGACATCTTCAAGACCATCTCAAAGAAATGGGGAATGCCACAGATAGATCTATTCGCTTCCCCTCACAATCACCAGCTCAGAAAATTCTGCACAAGGACATTCCACCCACTTGCATGGAAAGTGGATTTGCTCTCCTTCAGCTGGAAAGGTCTGACAGCATATGCATTCCCACCTCTTCCCTTGATACACAAGGTATTACTAAAAATCAAGGAGGAACGTCCAAGGATAATCCTGATAGCTCCAAACTGGCCAAGACAACACTGGTACCCATTGCTGAGGAGCATGTCTCTGGACAAAATGTGGTCAATACCCCTGATGCCTTTGATGTTAACTCAGAACAACTACAGCATCATGCACCCAAACCTAAAAACGTTGCAACTGACTGCATGGAACATCTCATAGCAGCAACTAATCCAGAACTTTCCCAAAGGGTTAAAGACATTATCCTTGAAGCCCGCAGACCTTCAACAAGAAGGAACTATGCAGGAAAATGGAAAAGGTTTGTCATTTGGAGTGCTGAAAGAGGAAAAGATGTGTCGAATATAGATATTGCTAACATTCTGGAGTATTTGGCAGAGCTTCTACATACAGGCCTGTCCTATTCCTCCATCAAGATACATGCATCAGCTATTTCAGCAGAATACAGCTTTGATCCACCTGTCTTTTCACATCCTTTACTCAGGCAGTTCCTCAGAGGGATCAAGAATGTAAAACCTCCTAGGAAACCACCATTGCCAGCTTGGGATTTGAACTTTGTGCTAGAAAAGTTGACACTCGCACCTTTTGAACCGGCAGCAACAGCAGACCTACAGCATCTATCGTGGAAAACTGCCTTCCTACTGGCAATAACCTCAGCAAGGAGGGTTTCTGAACTTCAGGCCCTAATGGCAGTACAACCCTTCCTAATCTTCCACCAAGATAGAGTGTCCATGAGGACTAATCCTACATTTATGCCTAAGGTGGTATCCAGAGTGTCTTTAAACCAGGCAATCCACCTACCTACCTTCTTCACCAACCCACAAAACAGAGGGGAAGGAATGCTGCATACCTTGGATGTACATAGACAGCTACGCTACTACCTGGACAGAACAAAAAGTAACAGAAAAACTGACCAGCTTTTTGTAGCCTATGCAACAGGAAGGGAAGGAAAAGCTATTTCCAAACAGACAATCTCCAAATGGATAGGAAATTGCATACGATTCTGTTACTCCTTCCATGGAAAACCAATTCCACAGAACATAAGGCCTCATTCTACAAGGGCAACAGCCACTACCACAGCCTTCTTACGAGGAGTGGCAACCAAGGACATTATTGAGGCGGCTACTTGGACCTCCGTGCATACATTTGCCAAGCATTATAATTTACCTCTGTATTCCAGATCCCGAGTAGGGTTTGCCACTGCTGTACTGCAAGGGATCCTAACCACACCATAATCTATTCTTCCTCCTCCCCTAGTTGGCTATGGTATTCTACCCAGTTGTTATGACTGCAGATGCATCCATGAAGGACATAGTACAGTTTTGTACCTACCATAAATGTAGATGTCCGAACTGGATAGCATCTGCAGTCAGGATTACCCTCCCTCCTTCCCCCTCTGTGGTACTCCTAGGGTATTTACCCTCCTAATAGCTAGCTGGTGGGGGGAGTCTCTTATGGTGTATTTGTTTGTATATATGTACATACATGCTTATTTTTTTGTGTTTGCCTTCTATCTTTTTGGAAACATTGGCATTTATCCAAAATTTAGCCTTCCAAGAGGGCAACTGGCATCTGGGGCAAGAAACACTGAGGAAAATGGCGTTGGCTGATGCCTTTATACCCGAAGACCAGCAGAGATGACGTCGGATGAAGTGCGACATCAGCCGAAGCCAGACCCGGACTTTGGAATCCGGCCGACCGAAGGGCTGCCTGACGACAGGACAACCCAGTTGTTATGACTGCAGATGCTATCCAGTTCGGACATCTACATTTATGGTAGGTACAAAACTGTACTTTCTTGCCTTGTTACACCAGTAAATGTGGTTTGGTTAGAAAAATATGGTGCAGCTCTATCCTCTCTGTCAAGATCAACAAGGCCTCTTTCAATTTCTCCTTTGTTATAACCTCTAATAGTCTATTCTTAAAGTCAACCAATTCATGTTGGTAACCTGCATCTGTAGCATTTAGACATGAAATTCTCATTCCTTGTCCCCTTTTAATGTTCTTAAAAATATAAGGGGGATGCATACTACGTCTATGTAACAGAGGGTATTCCTGTGACACGTCTTCCTATAAACTCCAGTGTTGACAAAGGTGTCCATAACATTTTCTACAAACACATCTAAGTATTCTATATATGTGTTGGAATAGTTGTGTGTAAACTTCAGATAACCTGTCAATCTATTTATATTAAACACAAATGACTCTAGGTCATCTACTTCACCATTCCAAATAAGGAAGACGACATCAACAAAATGACGATAAAATAACACGTGTTTCTTAAACTGATTGATATTAAATAGACAATCTTCCTCCCATAGAGCTAGGTCCATGTTGGCGTAGCTATTGGCACAAGAAGTGCCTGTAGCTACGCCATCAAACTGAAAGTAATAGTCCTGCTCGTAGATAAAAATGTTATTTTCTAAGATGACCTCCAAAAAAATACACAATAAATCTATATGTCTGCTGTCATTACTACTATGTTTAAATACTTTTTAACCGAATCACTATCCAAGTCATTTGGAATGACGGTAAATAAAGACTGCACATCAAGGGTAACAAATAATATATTAGAATTCAATGTATGCATATTGGTAAAACTGTATAGATCTACCAAAAACCTGTTTAGTGTCTTAATATTCTTGTCCAATACTGGTCTCAAAGCCTTCTCAACATATACTGAGAAGGGTTCGGTACACCACCCCTTACCAGAAACTATAGGTCTCATCGATGGATTTGCACTGTCTTTATGGATCTTGGGTAGCCCCTGTATAATGGGGGCCATAGGGTATTCTACTACTAAGAAACTGCCTAGTTCATGTGTAATATCAAAACTCCTGACCAAATCTTCTATTAAAGTAGATGTTTTGTATTTGATCACATCCACCATATCTCTACTGATCATTTTATGATGTTTATCATCACTTAACATTTTTATCATGGCCTCATGATAGCCCTCATGATCCATAACCACAATGGGGCCACCTTTATCCGCTGGTCTTATAGCTATGGTGGAACCATTTTGTAGTCTGTACATAGCATTCCTGTCTCTAATGGTGAAATTTTTCATTTTAGCTTTCTTTTGACACTTACTGAAATTACCTTCTCCATAAAAGACATGCAAATCATCTTCAACAAGTCTATAGAAAGCATCAGTTAAAGGGTGATTATTAGGCATATAAGTGCTTGGTTTCTTACATAAAAATTTACGTTCACCAATACAATTCCCAAATTCATACTGTAACATGACGTTCCTTAAAAACATCTTGACATCAATTAACACATCTGTTAGACTGTTATTACTAGTAGGAGTGAAGTTTAGACCTTTAACACATTTAAGTCATCAACGTAAAGTCCTTTTAGAAATATTCCAAACTAGGCTGTCCCCATCTGTTGCCACATTTTTTTGAGACTCTGATTTGATTGTCTCTCTATTGAGAGTTTCCGCTTTGATCTGCCAAGGCTAACAGAGCGGTCTCTCTTGACCCCCTTCTCCATGGATATGGGAAGGGGGAACTGAGGAAAACCCATAGTATTAGATTGAACGCAGTCATTACTATTTCTAGTACTTTGAGGAGACTTTGTTCTAACCACTGGTTTGATTAGTGCATGATGCATTAGTAATAATGTCATTATTATTTAAGGGCTGTTCATCATGCCAAACAGTTTGTGATGGTGTACAGGAATGTATACCTCAGTAGGAGGAACACTTACAGAAATGCTGTTTCTGATTGACTAGGCATTGGATGAATGATGTTACTGTTAGAGGTCGCTATAGGATATATAGAGACATCAGCTCTCTTTATTAATTACTTTACTGCCTTGGACCTCGTTACCCAGCTGATAATCTCGAGAGATATTAGCCATATTAGCTCTACCATCATTAGCCTGTCCAAAGCCATGGTTCATTCTAGGCCAAATGAAGACAAGGCCTTCCCTAAAGTCTTTAGTGTCTCTGTCAATTTTGCTGTGCTTCTGCTGTAGCAAACACCTTTCATAAAGTAAAATACCATCTAAAACCGTGTGTAAGACACGGTCTACTGTGGCAGGTGTGAAGCGTTTATAAAGGGCTTCCTGCTGCTGTAAAATGGATATCTTCAAATTTTCTTCTGGTTTGAAGAAGTCAGTTAATAATTTAATATAATTCAGGCTCACCTCCAGATTTAACTTTTGCCATTTCACCAAAAGTTCTGGATATAATTCTCCGTAGGTGGGCATCTTCAAAATTCATAGACCCCTCAGTACGATGCCTCTACTGATACAGACTTCAGAATGTTGTCATTGCTCTAGAAGGCGCTTGAATTTCAGAGAGTTCCCCTCTAGCCCTCTAGATGTTCATCGTGTTACACTGCTGCAGTCATTACACTTGGGTTATCCTGCCATCAGGCGGTCCCGCAGTCGGCCAGAGTTCCAGAGTCTTGGTCTGGCGTCGGTTGCTGTCGCTTCTTCCCTGACGTCAGTGCGCCAGGGGTATACAAGATGCATCCAACGCCATTTTCCCCAGTCTTTCTTGCCACGCGGTGCCTGAAGCAGAAGCAGTTCGCAAGTGCCGGTCGGCCGACTCCTGAGATTTTTGAAGTCGAATTTCAGATCCAAAGTCTTCAATAAAGCTAAGTACCCCATTGGGGAAACTTTTTTTCTTGCCTCAGACCGATGTCAGAAAAAGTTAATAATTGTATTTCTTGTGGGAAGCAAATACCTCATAAAGACTTCCACACTTACTGTATTCCATGCCTAGGCCCTGATCATGACGTCACTAGTTGTCGGTTTTGTGCTATATTTAACAAACGCACTATAAAAAGACGTTTTGATTTTGCTTTGCACTACTTTGGCCGAAGGTTCAACTGTACTATGCCGTCGGATCAACCGATGACCACAATACCGAAAAAACGCAAGGACAAGGATAAAGACAGGCATCCGAGGTCCAAAACCGACGAAACCTTTTCTAGGCCAGTCGCCGGTTCTCAGCGAGGCATTTTCGCAGCCCCTGACACCCGCTACCTCAGAGCCACAGGCTGCCTCCGACTCCCACGTGGAAACAACTAGGCCTCTGGAAACTCAAGGTACTGGGCCTACAGAAACTAATCCCTCAGATGGGTCCGGAGCCGCTGAGCAGGCATCGGCTTCTGAGGGTGTTTTCAGACCTTCACAACTTACCAATAAAATGACAGCCAAGACAAAAGTACCATTAAAGACAAAGAAACAAGTACAGCATTCTCCTGGACAGTCCTCTATGCCTAAAAAACAGATGCTTAAAATAGCCGAAGACCTCATTACTCTAATCAGGGGTTCCCATCCCCCTCCTGAGAAAAGGCCTAGGCAGGAAACGGACTATGATTCTTCTGATCAGGTTTCCATTTCATCTGATTCCTCTTCAGACCAGGGATACTCTCTACCCCCTTATGAGGACTCTGATGCTGACAAATCTATCCCTTCAGCCTCTCCTCCTCAGGATTACTCTTTTGGGGAAACTTTACATACCATGAGGGAGCATTTCCATTGGGAAAGTCAGGATTATTCAGAATCCAAGAAAAGGCTCCGGGATTTCTTTTTATTGCCTCAGCACAGGCCATTGGCTATTCCGCCTGTGCTTGATATTGTGGATGATGTGTTCTATGAATCCAGCTTATCTCCTGACTCTTTGCCACCTGCACCAGCCAAGCCAGATAGATATAGAGTCCCAGAGTCTCACAAGTTTCTTTATAAAAACCCTTCGACAGATCCAGAAACTATTTCCCAGGGTCCAAAAGGGGCTAAGGCTTCCATTGCAAAAAATCCAGTACCCTCTGACAGAGATGCCAGAGCTTTGGATAAATGGGGAAGAAAGTGTACACTTCTGCATATTTACCAGTAAGAGCTTTAAATTGCCAGTTTCACATGTTTAAGTACAAACAATATTTAATGGCACAGTTAAAACAGAAAATGCTTGCAAGCTTAGAAGCTCCTGATTGTAAAGAAATGCAAGATTTATTGCATGCGGTTGAACAGGTGGGAAAACATACTCTACAATGTGGTTTTGATTCTTTAGAGGCCTCTTGTAGGGCCGCAGTTACAGGTTCTGTGATTCAAAGACATGCTTGGTTAAAAAAACAGAGTTTACCTGATCATGTTAAGGCAAAATGATTGGATGCTCCTTTACAGCATGATACCTTGTTTGGTGTTAAGGCAGAAGAGGTGTTAAAGAAAATGGAGGATAAAGCCAAATCTATGCAAACAGTCAAGGATTTCTTACAGGTACAGCCACCTCGATTTAGCAGAAATTGGCCAACAAAAAATTGGTTCTTTCCAGTGTCAGACAGGCCACAGAGAGGCAGATACAGACGCCCAAGAGGCAGATCTCAAGCCCAAGGCTCAAACAGACAACGGCAGTGGGGCACCTCAACCCCAAAAGGAGATGAGGACAAGTCTCAACCTTACAGGAAACGGTCACAATGACTTTCCCTTTCATACGCCAAGCACTTCCCTTTTGGAAGCCCTCTTAGGGGGAAAACTAGCACTTTTTTCTCAAAACTGGCAAACAGTCACCCAAGACAAATGGGTTCTGAATATTGTGTTTCAAGGCTTACAGGTTCCACTTTCATACTTTACCAAGGCTAAAAGGAATGCCAGACCTGACACAAAATCAATCGGCAGAGGCACAAAAACGAATATCAACCCTCATGGACATGAGAGCTATTCAAAAACAACAGGAACAAGGACAAGGATTTTACTCAAGACTCTTCCCGGTCCCCAGAAAGGACAAGGCCTGGAGACCCCATACTAGACCTTTCAATTCTAAATACTTACCTGGATATTCCGAAATTCAAAATGTTGACATTACAGCAGCTTCTACCCATGCTGGGCAAGGTGGCTTGGCTTGTTACTCTGGATCTCAGAGGCATACCTGCATGTCTCTATCAGACAAAATTGCAGAAGATACCTCAGATTCAAAGCTGGTACAATCCACTACCAATTCCCTGCACTGCCCTTTGGCTTATCTACTGCGCCCAGGGTCTTCACAGAGTGCCTGGCACCAGTAATTACATTTTGCATACAAAAAGGAATTCAAATATATCCATACCTGGACGACTGCCTCATTCAAGCAGAGACAAAGGACATTCTTCTGCAGCATCTGGCGTTTGTAAAAAGGTTAATTTTTCTAGGGTACAAAGTAAACGAAAATAAGTCAAAACTAGTGCCCTCGCAACAGATTATATTCCTGGGTGCCACCTTAAGTACAACGGCCCAGATGGCTTACCTCACGCCAGACAAACAAGTTCAACTAACTCATTATTTTCAACTACTGGCAAAAAAGTCCCGACTCCTTGCAAGAAAAATTCTGCAGGCCCTGGGATTCATGGCATCCTGCATACTACTAATACCATATGCCAGACTGCATATGAGGAAATTAAGTGGTACCTAAAAAGTGTTTGGACGTAACATTCTCACAGTTTAGAAGCAGTAATACCAATGATTCCCTGCCTACAACAGGAGTTTCGATGGTGGGCACAGGCATGTCACCTAAACAAGGGTCATCTTTTTACCCTACCCACAGCCAGGCAGACTCTACAGATGCGTCTGATTACGCCTGGGGAGCACACATGGCAGGAAAATGCATTCAGGGCAAGTGGACCACAGACCAGATGCATCTTCACATCAATCAAAAAGAGATGTTGGCTGTTCAAAATGCCCTAACAGCTTTCAAGGACCTTCTGCATCCAGGACAATTATTATTAAAGACAGACAACACCACAGTAATGTGGTACATAAACAAGCAAGGGGGCACGCTTTCTTATCCCCTATGCAGGCAAGCCATGACCTTGTGGAACACAGCTCTAACATATCAAGTTCACCTGCAAGCACAATTCCTGCCAGGAAAGAAAAATACTCTGGCAGACTATCTAAGCAGAAATATCATGGACCCTCACAAATGGAAATTGAATCCACAAATTTTCAGCATGGTAATGCAAAAATGGGGATGCCCAGACATAGATCTTTTTGCCTCCCCCACTGAATTGCCAACTACAAAAATTCTGCACAAGGACTTATCACAAGCAAGCATGGAAATTGGTTGCTCTATTGATCAGCTGGAAAAACCTAAAAGTTTATGCCTTCCCGCCGCTGTCTCTCCTTTCAAAGGTACTCCTAAAAGCCAGACAAGAAAAAAACAGATTATCCTGATTGCTCCAGACTGGCCACGCCAGCACTAGTATCCTATCTTAAGGAACTTAGCTCAAGGCCCACCATGGATTTTGCCTCAAATTCCGCACCTTCTGACTCAACAAAACAATCAGATGCTGCACGGTCAGCTCAAAACCCTAAACCTGACTGCATGGCAGATTCATTAGTCAAACAGACAACACCTCTCTCTAAAGCTGTCATGAATGTCATTTTGGAGGCCAGGAGGCCTAGCACCAGGAAAGTTTACTCAGAAAAATGGAAGAGATTCTGCGCCTGGAACCAGGCTCAAAACCTTTACCCTCTTGTTCCAAACATTCCTCAGATTTTACAATACTTAACTGAGATGCTGGACAGAGGTCTATCCTTCTCATCAATTAAGATCCATGCCTCTGCGATTTCAGCACATTCCAACACGGATCCTCCTTTATTCTCTCATCCCTTGCTAAAACAGTACCTCAGAGGGGCTAAAAACATAAGACCACCCCGGAGAGCACCAACACCAACTTGGGACCTCAATTTTGTTTTGGAAAAACTAACCCTGCCACCTTTTGAGCCAGCCAATACAGCCGATCTAAAATTTTTATCATGGAAAACAGCTCTGCTCCTAGCAGTAACTTCAGCACAGAGAGTCTCAGATCTACAGGCATTAATGGCAGTGGAACCTTTTATAATTTTTCATCAGGACAGGTTTTCTTTAAAGACAAACCCTACCTTTATGCCAAAGGTGGTATCTAGTGTGGCTCAACTTTTTATCCAAACCCCCAGAATAAAGGGGAGAAACTTCTGCACTCTTTGGACATACACAGACAGCTATGCTTCTACTTGGACAAAACAAAAGCTTTCAGGAAAACTGAGCAACTGTTTGTAGCATATGCTGCAGGATCACAGGGCAAGGCTATCTCAAAGCAGACTATATCCAAATGGATAGGACACTGTATACATTACTGCTACACACAGCATGGAAAATCCATCCCAAATAACATTAGGCTGCATTCCACCAGGGTCACATCCACTTCCAACAGCCTTTCTCAGAGGAGTACCTACCAAGGAAATTTTGGAGGCTGCAACTTGGAGTTCAGTGCACACCTTTACCAAGCATTACCACCTGCCTCTTTACTCTAAATCCAGAGCAGGATTTGCCACTGCAGTTCTGCAAGGCCTCCTAGCCAGTCATAACTCTTTGTAGACCAGCCACTCAACCTTAGCTTTGGGATTCTACCCAAGTGTAATGACTGCAGCAGTGTAACATGATGAACATAGTACAGTTTTGTACCTACAATAAATGTAGATGTTCGAGTGTTCACACTGCTGCAGTCCAGGTTACCCTCCCTCCATCCCCTTTGAACTAGCTGGGCTTATCTATACCTTTCTGTCCTATACAACCTTTGCGGTGTATTTGCTTGTAAACAAAGGTATTGTTATTTTTATATGTATATTTTTTATTAGCAATATGTATTGCCTACCTACTTGGGGGCACCTAACATCTGGGGCAAGAAAAACTGAAGAAAATGGCATCGGATGCATCTTGTATACTCCTGGCGCACTGATGTCAGGGAAGAACCGAAGCAACCGACGATGGACCAAGACGTTGGAACTCTGGCTGACTGCGGGACCGCCTGACGGCAGGATAACCCAAGTGTAATGACTGCAGCAGTGTGAACACTCGAACATCTACATTTATGGTAGGTACAAAACTGTACTTTTGTCGATTGCTGAGAGTAACTCTTCAAACTCAGCTGTGTTATTAGAAGCTGCCAAACCTTCACAATTAGCCTCATATAGGAACAAGGGATTACTGTCATTCCTTAAGCAGGTCGTGAACTTCTGGAATAGGGTTTTGCCTCCTCCAGATGACGCTGTTGGTGGATAATCCATTTGGGTGGACCCGATTGGTCTATTCCCTTCATCTGCTTTTTCAATACTTATAACCGGCTCGGGAGGTTTGTAATCCAGTTCAAGGTTAACGGTATTAACGGAGCCGCCAGCCATGTCCCCAATGAGTGTAAATGAAAAAGTAATAATGATTAAAAGTAAAACAAAACACTAAGTGGAGCAAATGCCTCTCGCCAAAAAACATATACGAGTAAAAGACTATACAAGGAGTGGTTAACAGTGTGGTGTTTTTTGGTCTGATGAAGCAAATGTGAAAGCGCTCACCTGTGCACACCATTAAAGTGTTACGTCTATGTTCATTCGTTATTGAGTACCTTTATATTACTGCATGGTTGCCTCCACCATAAGTTTCTTATTTGTTATTGATGAGGTGTTCTCGGAATCAAGCATGGCTCCTGATTTCCCTGCCTCCGGCTCCTAGTAAGCCAGACCGATATTACAGGTTTCCTGACTCCCACAAATTTCTTTTCAAAAATCCTGCTGCTGATCCAGAGACTATTTCTCAGGGTCTCAAGGGTGTTAAGGCTTCTACAGCCAAGAATCCTACCCCTTCTGTTAGAGATTCCAGGGCGCTGGATAGATGGGGTAAGAAGGTTTATACGTCTTCAACCTTGGCAATCAGGGCTTTAAACTGTCAGTTTCATATGCTTAAATGTCAACAGCATGTTATGGGCTTACTGAAACAGAAAATTATGTTGATTTCTGATTGTGTGGAAAGTAAAGAATTACAGGATTGTTTGCATTCAGCAGAACAGGTTGGAAAACATACTTTGCAATGTGGTTTTGATTCCTTGGAGGCGTCTTGTAGGGCCGCTGTTACTGGATCTGTGATTAGAAGGCATGCCTGGCTCAAGGAGCAAAATCTGCCTGATCATGTTAAAGCTAAATTGTTGGATGCCCCTTTGCAGCATGATACTCTGTTTGGTAATAAGGCAGAAGAGGTTTTAAAGAAAATGGAAGACAAAGCTAAATCTATGAAAACTGTAAAAGATTTCTTGCAAGTGCAAGGTTCAGTAGGCACTGGCCTACTAAAAATCGGTCTTTTCCTGTGTCCAACAGAGCCAGTCAGGGCAAACCCAGGTGCTCAAATGGCTCCAGATATCAATCACAGAGTTATTACAGGTCAAAGCAATGGGGTGCCTCCACCTCCAAATCTGGAGGAAACAAAGCACAACCCTACAGTAAGCAGTCTCAGTGACTTCCCTCTATCATCTCCAAGCACTTATCTTTTGGCAGCCCCCTTGTGGGGAAAGCTAGCACTTCATGCTCAAAATTGGCAGTTAATTACCCAGGACAAATGGGTATTAAACATAGTATCCCAGGAGTACAGATTTCATTTCCATACTTTGCCAATTCCAAACGGATGGAGGGATCTGCCACAAAACCAGTGGGCAGAAGTCCAGAAACAAGTTATGTCCCTCATGGATATAGGGGCTAGTCATCCGGTACCAGAAAAGGAGAAAGGACAAGGATTTTATTCAAGACTTTTTTCCTGGTACCCAGAAAAGACAGTTCATAGCGTCCAGTACTCAGCTTCATTTCTGAAACATGTTCCTGGACATTCCAAAATTCAAAATGCTGACTTTACAACAGCTACTGCCTATGCTAGGCAAGAATGTTTGGTTAGTAAATTTAGACATAAAAGAGGCATACGTGCATATCCCAATAAGGGAATCATGCAGAAGATACCTCCACTTCAAAGCAGGTTTTTTGCATTACCAATTCCCTGCACTGCCCTTTGGCTCATCTACTGCACCCTGGGTCTTTACAAAGTGCCTGGCACCAGTAACTGCATTCTGCAGACAAAGAAACATTCAAATGTATCCTTATCTAGACAATTGTCTCATTGAAGCAGAGGAAAAGGACACTCTTCTTCAACATCTGGCGTTTGTAAAAAGGCTTCTAGAATGTCTAGGGTATACCATAAACAAAAATAAATCACAACTGGTACCTTCTCAAATAATTACATTCCTGGGTGCAAGCTTGAATACAACTGCCCAGATGGCTTATCTCATGCCAGACAAACAAAGGCAATTGACAACATACTTCAAACAAATGGCAACAAAAACCCAGTTATCTGCAAGACAAATTCTGCAGGCTTTGGGGTTCATGGCATCCTGCATTCTACTAATTCCATATGCAAGACTGCATATGAGGAAACTTCAATGGTACCTAAAAGTTTATGGAGTCAACATTCACAGCCTGGAAACAATGATTCCTCTCATTCCCTGCCTACAACAGGAGTTTCTTTGGTGGGCAGAGAGACGTCGCCAGAACAAGGGACTGTCTTTCTCTCTACCCCCTGCCACCCAAACACTAACTACAGATGCATCAGACTATGCTTGGGGGGTGTCCACCTGGCAGGGAGGTGCATTCAGGGCAAATGGAGCCCAAACCAAATGCATTTGCATATCAACCAGAAAGAAATGCTAGCTGTTCAGAATGCTCTGACAGCCTTCAAGGACTTACCTCATCCAGGACAACTACTGATAAAGGCAGAAAACACCACAGTTATGTGGTACATAAACAAGCAGGGGGGTACACATTCCTACCCCCTTTGCAGACTAGCCATGGCCCTTGTGGAACACAGCCCTGACTTACCAAATACATCTTCAAGCTCAATTCCTGCCAGGAAAGCAAAATACTCTGGCAGACGACAAGCAGAAATCTTATGGACCCGCACAAATGGAAACTGAATCCACAAATCTTCGGCATGTTAACACAGAAATGGGGGAGCCCAGACATAGATTTATCTATCAGATGGACAAATTCTGCACAAGAACTCATCACAAAAAAGCATGGAAAGTGGATGCTCTGTCCTTCAGCCTATGCCTTTCCTCCTCTGCCTCTACTCTCCAAGGTCTTACTAAAAGTCAGACAGGAAAAAACAAAAATTATCCTAATTGCTCCAGACTGGCCTCGCCAGCACTGGTACCCGCTTCTAAGGAATATGTCACTCCTACCTCCATGGTACTTGCCTCAAACACCTCATCTACTATATCAGCAGAACTATCAAATTCTGCACACTCGGCTCCAAACTCTGAATCTTGCAGCATGGCTAATCAGCTAATTATTCCAAACCACATCTCTCCGTAAACATGTGATGGATGTCATTTTGGAAGCCAGAAGGCCTAGTACTAAAAAATCTTATGCTGATATGTGGAAGAGATTCTGTGCTTGGAACAAAGCACAAGGAATAGACACAGCAAAGCCCAATATGCCTCAGATTTTACAATACTTAACTGAGATGCTTGACAAGGGCCCATCTTTTTCTTCAATAAAAATCCATGCCTCTGCCATCTCGGCTCATTACAACACAGAGCCTTCCCTCTTTTCTCATCCACTGCTTAAACACTATCTCAGAGGGGCCATATATTTAAGGCCTCCCAAGAGAACACCTACTCCTGCATGGGAGCTCAGTTTTGTGCTGGAAAAACCCACCCTGCCTCCTTTTGAACCAGCAGCTACTACGGATATAAAATTTCTATCTTGGAAGACAACTTTTCTTTTGGCAGTCACTTCAGCAAGAAGGGTTTCAGAATTACAGGCTCTCATGGCAGTGGAGCCTTTCATTATATTTTACCCGGACAGGGTGGCCCTCAGGACCAATAATTCTTTTATGCCTAAGGTGGTATCCAGTGTAGCTCTTAACCAGACCATTCACCTGCCAACATTTTTCCCAAATCCGCAAAACAAGGGGGAGCGGATTCTGCATTCATTGGATGTACACAGACAACTAAGATTCTACTTAAACAGGACAAAATCTCTAAAAGTCTGAGCAACTACTGGTAGCATTTGCTGCAGGATCAGAGGGGAAGGCTATATCAAAGCAGACTATTTCTAAATGGATAAGCCACTGCATTTGTTTCTGCTGTTTGCACCATGGTAAACCTGTGCCCAGATCCCATTCCACCAGGGCTGCCTCTACTTCAGCAGCTTTTCTCAGAGGGGTCCCAACCCAAAGACATTCTAGAAGCTGCTACTTGGAGCCTTGTTCATACGTTCACAAAGCATTACCATTTACCTCTGTTCTCTAAATCCAGGGCAGGCCTTGCCACTGCAGTCCTGCATGGCCTTATAGCTGCTCCTAATGCTGTTTAGTTTCATCCTCCCATCCATAGCTTTGGGATTCTACCCAAATGTAATGACTGCAACAGTGAAACACAAAGAACATAGTACAGTTGTGTACACTTAGCCATAAATGTAGATGTTCGAGTGTATTCACTGTTGCAGTCCAGATTACCCACCTGCCAGCCCCCTTTCTATACCTTTTCTTTCCTTCACTATACTCAAAAGCCTTTGTGATGTATTTGCTTTTAGTTGAAGGTAAGTTGTATGTTTTTTAAAGTGCATTTATATATTTACAGTTATAGATTTATATATATGTATTTTTTTGCTCCCCATTTGGGGGGCACTTGACATCTGGGGCAAGAAAAACTGATTAAAATGGCGGCTGCATGTTTTATACCCCTGACAACCTGAAGTCATGGAAAAGGAGAAAGCAACCGACGCAGGACCCAAGACTTTGTTATTCAGGCCGACTGAGGGCAAACTGCCAGCAGATTACCCAAATGTAATGACTGCAACAGTGAATACACTCTAACATCTACATTTATGGTAAGTGTACACAACTGTAATTTTTTTTACTTGGACAACTGGCTCCTCAACGCTCCCACCAGGCATCAACTTATTCGAGCAAGGGACACTGCCTTAGATCTAGGTTTCCAACTGGGTACTACGATAAATTCAGTAAAGTCTTCTTTATTGCCATCGCAGCGTACAGTATTTATAGGAGCAGACTTTGACATCATCAGTACGTCCCTGAAGCTCCCTTCAGAAAGAGTGCTTACCCTATGGCAACAAATTGTGGATCTCCTGTCAAGACAAAAAGCACCAGCATCACAGATTCTCAAGTTGCTCGAAACTATGGCAGCAGCGATTTATTGCAATACCCCTAGAGAGATCTCTCATGCACATTCTTCAGTGGCTGCTATTCACACAGTGGACATTTCAGGACTTAACTGATGAATCGCCCAGTTCTAATAACCAACTCTTGCAAGGACGATCTTCGGTGGTGGCCAATGTCCAAGACTGTGACTATGGGACGTCCATTTGTCCTTCTGGCTCCAGTTGCAACAGTGCCACAGATGCCTCCCTGATCAGGTGGGGGGGCATTATCAGGGACGGGACAGCCCAAGGTACATGGCGGGCTCATTTGCACATAAACGTCCTGGAGATGAGCGATTCTTTTTGCATTGCAGTCCTTTCAAGACTCTCTTCCTCTAGGCACGATTGAGATCCATTTAGACAACATGTCCATAGTCTGGGACATAAATAAGGAGGAACCAAATCTTACCCCCTATGTCGAGAGGTTCTAAGATTATGGAAATGGGCGGTCTCCACCCAGCGCTTTGTTAGCAATGCACATCCCGGGGAAATCCATCGTGATAGCGGACAGACTCAGCAGAGCTATTCTGTTGCCTCACAAGTGGTCTCTCAAGAATGAAGTAGCAGAAATGATTTTCCGCAGATGGGGCCAGCCTTACTGGGACCTTTTTTCCACCTCCAACAAACACCACGTGCAGCAACTACTTTGCCCTGATCCCTCAACAGGGACAACCCCCGAGGGACGCACTCGCCCCCGATTGACCCCTGGGGACTCCTGTATGCTTTCCCTCGATTTCCCCTGATTCCTAAAGTCTTACAGAAAGCCAGTTTTCTGGGCAGGACACTTATATTAATAGCCCCATATTGGCCTCGTCAAATTTGGTTCCCCTTCCTGAAGCCTCATCTACTGGAGGAGCCTTGGATCCTGGATCCAGTGCTGGATCTGTTGACACACACATCAGGAGCTCTTCACCCTTCTCTCCAGTCCATCAGACTGACAGTTTGGCTGATCCAATTCTCAGAATAGCCAGGTTCCAGAATTTATCAGAAGAGGCTCGACATATTCTCTTGTCATCACACAAATCTTCAACCAGGAAACTGTATCTCAGTAAGTGGAAAAGGTTTTCATCTGGGCTCAGCAAAATAACATTGACCCTTTTCTGGCTTCCATTTTGGAATTTCTAACAAAACTGTTCGATGAAGGAGCTGCAGCAGCAACCATTTGAGTGCAATTGGCTGCTATTTCTAATTTTCATATAGGTGCATCTGATAATGGTATAATGTCTAATAAGTTGGCTAAGGCTTTTTTGAATCTAAAACCACCGATCAGATTTCCTACTGCTCCGTGGAATTTGAACCTAGTCCTGTCCCAGGTTATCCCCCCCCCTTGAATCTGCCTGTTCTTGAGCTAAAATATCTTGCTTGGAAGACCATTTTCTTGGTGGCCATTACATCAGCACGCAGAATTTTGGAGTTGCAAGCACTTTCTATTAAGCAGCCGTACTTAATATTTCACAAAGATTGGGTTTCCCTCGGAACAAATCCGTCGTTCTTACCAAAAGTTTGTTCCGAATTCAAACTTAATCAGATGATTGAATTACCTGTTTTCTTTCCCACTCACTCAAATCAGTTGGAATATATACTTCACAAACATGACATCCATAGACAACTTCTTTTCTATTTGGACAAGACAAAAGACCATAGAAGGGCTGATCAGCTGTTTGCCTTCTCGGATTCTAAAAAAGGTGCACCGGTTTCCAAATCTACCTTGTCTGAATGGCTCTCTGATAATATATCCTTTATTTACCGTGAAGCAGGCATTGCATTACATGACAAAGTCAAGGCTTATTCTACAAGAGTGGTTTCTACTTCTGTAGCCTTTTTGACCAGGCTACCTGTTGATTCAGTATGTGCAGCTGCCACCTGGTCAAAGCCACATACCTTTATATCTCACTACAAAGTAGACGACCTCTAGGGACAGAGCTTCATTTGGGTCTGCTGTCCTTAAGTAGGTACTCCCGTGACCCTCCCAAGATTGTGGTGCTGGGGACGCCACCCATCAGTAAGAATGAAGGCGAGATTGAACAACTTCACATACAGAAGTTATGTACTTACCATAGCCGTTCCATGGGAGGAGTTCTCGCCTTTATTGTTATGACCCCCCCCCCCCACCTACCCCCATCCAACCTCTAGAAGTTCAAGAGGTTCTAGATTGGTTTTGGCTCTTCTGAGGAGTTTCCTCTCACAAGTTGTCTGTATGATTTCATTGAAATCTGGGGTAGATTTTACGCTAGCTGACAGTAAACAGGATCTGTGGAATGTAGTGGTGCATTGTGGGTTAGAGCTTTGGCCTCAAGCTTTGCAAATTGACTGACTCGGAACCGAGGATCAACTCCGAACCCATCAGTAATAATGAAGGCGAAAAGAACAACTCGCATGGAATATTATGGTAAGTACATAACTTCTTTTTTTTTGTCTGTTTGTCATATTGGTACGTAACTTTATACCTGGAATTACACGTAAACAAGAATGTATTACATTCTGAACGTTTGTATTTGAAACTGTATTGCAACTTAACTCTGTATGTTGAATTGTATGTGCTGAAGCATTTACACGAGTGTGTTAGTCTGAAACCGTACTGATAGAAGCTGCTTCATTATGCAAATGCTTTGCTGTAGACTGCTTCTGTGATTTAACCCTTTTGCTTTTAGTACTGTTTAACATTCCTGAGCTAATGATCTTTAACTTGAAAAGAACATTTCTGGAACACAGTTTTTTAGACTGCTTTACCCAGTTTTTAACTGTAAACCAAACATTTATTGATGTCCTAACTGTAGCGGTATTACTTGATGTGTTTATACAACAAGTATGCAAGTTATACAACAAGTATGCAAATGTAAGGTAGAAAGTAAAAAATGCACCAAGATAACACACAGCAAAACATTTAATCACAGCAAAGTACAAAGTGGTGAAAGCGCTTACCACTTTGTACTTTGCTGTGATTAAACGTTTTGCTGTGTTATCTTGGTGCATTTTTTACTTTTTACCTTTCATTTGGATTTATTTCTGCACCAAGGTTTTACTAAACACGGTTTCTTTGGTTTTCTGTTCAAGTATGCAAATGTCTTTTACTGAAGAATTTAAACTGTTTTGAGCTGTTAATTAAAAAGTCCATATAAAGTCTTGCATAACTTTGATTCTGGAAGAATGTGTCATGTCTTCAGCTTTTTAAATCTTTTTTTCTTCTTGGCTGTGCAACATCACTAGAAACATGAAAGTTTGTGGAGATGGTGAAGAGCTGTTAATTGGATAATATCTTTTATGTTCTGAATAATATATTTTATGTTCTGAAGGAACGCTACTGAAGTTTGTTGATTTAGTGCTGGTCTGTTGAATTTGTCTGAGGCTTTTTCTGAAGTAAACACTGGTGGTGTGCAGTTTAACAGCAAAAGGTCTGCTCTGTAATAAGAAACTGTAGTGCTGTCATTTCTGGTTATTCTGTATGGAGTTTACAGACTTTAGTTATGGAAAAACACTGGTGGGCTGCTGAAAATTCTATTATGAAACATTTGCTGTAGTTACTGATAGACTGGAAAAAGTGTCATTGTAAACTGTTAATGTTAAGTTAAGCTGACTGCTGCACTAAAAACTATACTTGAAAAGGTTACTTTGTACAGTGTCTGAAGTAGTGTTCCGAATGAACACAAGTACATGTCGCGCTGATAAGGTTGCAACACTGCTGATCCGTAGTTTACTCTGTACAACAGATGTAGTTGAACGAAACACTGCTATTCTGTAGATTTTTTGTAGAACACACGCAGTCTTACTGCTGATGGAAGGGTGCTGTGGGGTTTTGGGACTGTAACAGTTTTACCCCATTCATAGTGGCTAACCATTGAAAGAATTGATGAGATTGTACTATACTAGAATTAACTGGGAACTGAAATGAGACTAACTAAAGTCTTTATCTGTTAATTACCCAAGATCGCGCTGAACAGGTGCCAGTCTCTACTTTATGGGCCACGTCTTGTGTACTTTTCAGAATGAATTCTGCAAACACTGTAGTTCATTTAATAAGGCTTTATTTGATGCTCACAATATCCGAGTACTGTCTTCATTAACAGTGCTGATAAACAATAACAGTCTGTAGAAACTAGGCCTGTTTTACCTTTTAGTCTGTCTAATAACTACTATAAAGTGGAAGTCCCTAATCTAGCCGGCTGTGTGGGCCATAAAAGTGATGTCTGCACTTACCTTCTCCAGAACTTCGATGCCGCCAGTCGAACAATCCCTCATCCTGCCGTTTCTGCCATCAGATTCTGTAAGATAAGTACCCCTTTGGGACTTTTTTTCTTTTTCATTGATTTGGTCACTGTGTGACTGCCCAGGTTCATGACTGCCCAGGTTCATGTCATCCAGTAAAGGGAAGTGTAGGTTTTAGATGTCAGATCCCCCTGTAAGGATCAACATGAATTGTGTTCTGCCTAGAGCCCAGCCACAGCCATAAAGCCTGTGCGATTTATCAGGCTTTTGTTCCAAAGACCCTTCGAAGTCATCTGCATGCGCTTAATATCTGTTTAGAAAACCAAAGACTTTGAGTGTTTAACTCTTGCTATGGAAGGGCCATCTGGTCAAAGCATCATCTATGAAAAAGAAGGCCACAGTTAGCAGGTCTGAGCCTGTTGCTGCACCTCCTCCATCCGCCAGTCCCCCTGTGTCCGACATACGCCTGGAGGAACATACCGAATCAGCCAGTGCTGGAATAGTGGGCACCATTTTGGAGGCTACAGAACCAAAGCCTGTAAACACATCCGTGGAGGTTATGCAGACTTCAGGTACCAATAATGAGGTAGAGCTTCTGCTCATTACGGATGTCCAGACCTGTCTTTCTACTGTTGGGGGGCCGCCTGAAACTAGGCCCTCCTTAGGCCTTATGCCCTCTAGGCCTCTTCCTTTAAAAAGGAAGCAAAAAAACTAAACCTGTCTCTCCGCCATCTGAAAGCTTGCTGGATTGGCAAGCTTTTTCTCCGAGTCTGTTTAATGCTTTCTTGGCCCTCAGGCCCTCCATGACTGCTTCCCCTCTGGCAGTCCCTCCTGTTATCAGTCCTAGGCCTCGGACTTCAGATCCTTTCCCAACTGAAGCTGAAGATTCCTCAGATTCCTCTTCTGAGGATTCCCTTTCTTATGATTTCCATTTGCCATCCACTTTAGGTTATGCCTCACCAGAAAAGGATTCTACTGAAGCAGATTCCCCTGGAGAGGACCTTAATTTTGGAGAAACCATCTCTTGGATGAGAGAGCTTTTCAAATGAGAGACTACTGAAATGACATGCGCCCAAAAGAGGTGGTATGAGCTTTTACAAATGGGATACTCCTTCACCATCTGCCATCTCACCAGTACTTCCAGCCTTCTTAGATGTCTTCAATGCAGCTTCAAAAAATCCTGAATCCCAACCTTCTGCCCCTAGGTGCCCTGACAGATTTTATAAGTTCCCAGTAGGGTCCAAATTTCTGATAAAATGTCCTGTTGCAGACCCTGGTACTATTTTGGTCTCTGCTGACAAACCTTCCAGGCTATTACCAACAACCTCTGTTCTTCCAACAGATAAGAACAGTAAAACTATGGAATGCTTGGGGGGAGGGGGGGGGAATATACATCTCTGCTACCTTGGCCTTTTGGGCCATCAGCTACCAGACTCGCATGCCTAAGTTTCCTTGGCCCTTTTGTCTTGGGTTTCAAAACTCTTGGCTGATCTCCCAGATTTGTTCAATAAGTCACAAATCTTTAACCTGATCTCACTGTCTCTCAAGCACTCCAGTCCAGGAAATGTACACAGATGCTTCAGAACTGGGTTGGGGGCAACTATGGGCAGCTTGAAGGTGCAAGGCACATGGACAAGCCCCTTCAAGAGGGAACACATCAATATCAGAGATGAGGGCCCTCATCTTTGCACTGAGGGCCTTCCTAAACATTGTGAAGCAAGAGCCCTTGAAGTTCTTCAGACATTACTCTTCTCTGGTATATGAACAGACTGGGGAACAAGATCTTTCATGCTATGCAGACTTGCACTCCAGGCCTGGCAGTCCAGCATGGAGTCACCCTGCACGCGGTCTACATTCTCTCAGCTGAGAGCATTCAGGCAGACACCTTGAGCAGGTCCATGTCACCATCCCACGAATGGATGTTAAGCAGAGATTTGTTTCTGGACATAGTCCACAGGTGGGGTACGCCACAGACAAATCTGTTTACCTCCCTTCTGAGCAGACAACTTCCTCAGTTTTGTACCAGGACACCCAGCCCTCTGGCGAGGGCAACAGATGCCTTCTCTGTCTCATGGAAGGGGATGTTTCTCTTCGCATTCCCCCCTTCCCACTCTTACAAAAAGTCCTACTGAAAAATTCAGCAGGACAAACCAAAAATCTTGTTGGTTACTCCCTTTTGGCCAAGACAGCTTTGGTTCCTTCTGCATTGGACTTACTCACACAGGACAAGGGATCTCTAATCCACCCCCACTTGGAAACTCTGAACCTAACCAGCGGCTGATATGGTTTTGATCTCTTTCAAACACCTTTACACCAAGGACGTGCCTAATGTCCTGCAGGAGGCCAAGGAACCCAATGCTAGGAGATCCTATCTGTCCAACTAGAAAAGGTTCTCTATTTGATGTCTTAAAAGACAGCTGGACCCTTTTCAAGGAGAAGTCCCCCTAGTGCTGTCCTGTCTTTGTGAATTGTTGTAGGCACAGTTGGCATATTCTTCTGTTAAGGCCCACCTTGCTGCTATTTCAGCTTGTCTGCTTCTTGACCATTCACTTGCTTCCAGACTTCAAGTGAAGTTATTTGTGAAGGGAATACTACATCTCAGCCCCCCCCAGAAAGCCAGTTACACCATCCTAAATTGTGTGTTGGAGAAACTCACTGTTGCTCCATTTGAGCCAGCGGTTACAGCTTCTTTAAAATACTGCATTTGGAAAACTGCTTTTGGTGGCCCTGACATCAGCCAGGAAAGTGTCAGAGCTTCAGGTCCTTTTGGTCACTCCACCCTTTTTAATCTTCCACAAGGATAGGTTTAACCCTACAGACTTGACCTGTCCTTCATGCCCAGAGTGATCACTGAGTTGTCCCTTAACCAGTGTATCCACCTCCCAACCTATTTTCCATAACCCCAGAGTGACAGTGAGTGAGTCCTGCATGCCCTAGATGTTCATAGACAACTTGAATCTACCTAGACGAGACCAAATCCCTTAGGAGATCAGAGCAACTATGTCTTCTTTCATCTCAGGGCTCTGGGGAAGGCAGTGCCAAAGCAGACTGTTTCTGCCTGGATTTCCAAAGCCATCGCCTTCTGTTACACCTACCATGGCAAACAACTGGACAGTAAGATTAAAACCCATTCTCCTAGTCATGACCTCATCTGGAGCCTTCTTCAAAGGACTGGACACTGCTTCTATTCTAGAAGCAGCTACTTGGACATCTGTCTGTCCATACCTCCACCAAACACTACAAACTGGGCCACATCTCCAGAGCTAGAGTAGGTTTTGCTAGGGCAATCCTGCATGGATTTTTGGAGAATAGTTCCAAACCACCCTCTTCTTCCCTTTGAGCTATGGCACTCACCCAAAGATTATGAATTCTGCAACTTGCGAATAGAAGGACAAAGAACAGTTGTGTAAAATCTTACCATAACCATAGATGTCCTTCTCTTCCATGTTGCAGTATTCTATCTTACCCTCCTACCCCTTGAGTAAGCTTTGCTGGATGACTCAGGACTTGTGCAGCTATCCTGGGACTAGGGTCCAACTTGGGCATTCAGTTCTGCGGAAGGTATGTGCAGATGTCACTTTATGGCCCATGCACCCTACAGCCAATGTCAGACATCCCTACATACCTTGCGGTGACTAAAGCTTTTATATTCTGGCCGGATGTTCAGGTCGCTAGGAGGAGACTACCCCAAAGGTTATGAATACTGCAGTATGGAAGAAAAGGGCATCTATGATTATGGTTACGATTTTACACAACTATTCTTTCTCCTCCTCAGTTGTCTTAAGAAAAAGAATGGATGGAACTTTCATAGGATCTACACAAGGCAATTTTTTTCCGTCCTCCTTTCCTTTCGGCTTCCTCTTGTAAATGTTCCCATCCCCATGAGTCTCAATGCCAAACTTCATGAGAAGACACCAGTACTACCCAAGATCTCATTTTGGTCTCAACATGGTCACCCATTGAGCACTTAGACTTCACTACTTCCTTTTCTGAAAAGAGAGTTACATTGGAGGATCTCTCAGGTGCAGTTGAACCCAGGGACTACCCTTTAGACCACCTGTTCCCCTTCAGGAGCTGCACGCATGCATCAGATCTAGCTTGGAGTGCATGAGCAGGCTCCTTAGCATTTCAGGATCAATGGACCATCAAACAAAGGAAGAAAAACATCGGTGTGAAAGAAATTAAGACACTTATTCAGGATCTACAGGTGTTTTTGTACTTGTGGAATCCAGGACCTCTTGAGGGGGGGGGGGGTTCTACCAGGTATGCAGACTGGCTCTTCTGGTTTGGGACCAAGCTGTAAAAGCAAATCTGTCTCTACAAATAGTTTACTTTCCCTCGCAGGATAATGTTCATGTGGATTCTTTAAACAGGTCCCTGGCAGACCCTTGTGAATGAATGAATGCTGAATACTTAGGTCTTACTGCATATAGTCCACAAATGGGATATTCCTTGATAGACCCATTTGCCCCTACTTTCAACAAATAGTTCAGGCTGTTTTGTTCCAGGATTCCTTATCCCTAGGCTTGGCGGACAGATTCCATATCGTTTTGATGGGAGGGGAAGCTCTTTCATCCTTTCCCTAATTCTACAAGTTCTGTATATGATCCAAAGTAGCAGACCTAAAATATTGCAGGTGGCTCCCTCTTGGCCCAGGCAGCATTGATTCTTCATTCTTTTTCATCTGGCATTGGTCATCATCACAAGTTATCTCACAGATTGGTCTTTCTCACACAGAAAAATCGTTCTCTGCTTCATCCCAACTTGCTAGCCTTTCACCTGACATTGTAAATGATGGAATTCTAATCCCTTTCAGACACCAGTTTTCTGTGGATGTGCTTCATGTTCTCCATGAGGTGAGAAACCTGACCACTAGAAGATCTTGCATATCCAAATGGAAAAGGTTTTCTCTTCTCATGTCTGAAAAATGGAGAACTAGACACAGAGGGACGGACAGACAGACACACTGCTTTCATACTTGTTTAATCTCTTGAGAGCTGATATAACCTAGCCTATTAATATGTCAAGGCACACTTTTCTACCATTTCTGCATATATATGTCCCTTGATCTACCCTTGCTTTGTAGAATTTAGATAATGCAGTTTCTCAGGGATGTTCTTTTGAACCCACCAAGGAGGGCTATACCCTCTCCTTCCGACTTTAATTTTGTCTTGGAATGCTTACCTGGTCAATTTTTGAACTAGTGGCTTCTGCATCTGTAAAGTTTTGTATTTTGAAAACCATTCTGCAAGTACCGCTTATTTTTGACAGAAGGGTTTCTGAGCTCCAATCCCTAATGGCCTCTCCTCCCTTCCTTATTTTCTATAAGGATAGTTTGTCTCTTAGGAGATCAGTCCTTCATGTCTAAAGTGATTTGTGAGTTGCCTCTCAAGTAGGCTATTAATGCACCTACTGTCTTTTCAAACTGTCAAAATAAAGGTGAAAGATGTCTGTACTCCTTGGATGTGCACAAACAACTTAAACCCTGTTTAGATAAAACTAAAGACATTAGGAAGACGGGACCAGCTGTTTCAATCCTGGAGACAAAGCTTTGATAATCCCATCTCCAAGCAAACAGTTGACAGTTTTATCTCGAAGTCCATATACTTGTGGTGTTCCCATCATGGTTAAGTCCTTATCCTCTCCAGTTAAGGCCCCTTCCCATAGAGTAGTTTCTTCCTCTGGTGCCTTTTACAAAGGAATAGATTTCTATTTAACCTATTTTAGAAGTGGCCATTTGGTCAGTTGTGCAAAAATTTGCAAAGCAGTACAGAGTAGATGATTTAGATATTATTTTGCTAGAACTGTCCTTCCTGGATTGATTGACAGTTCTCCTTTTCCTGGTCCATTCTCCCTTTCTAATTGATAAGCTGTCAGAATTGCCCAGTAGTATCGGAATACTGCAACAGTGATGAGTAGGACATCTATTGTTAGGGTACTTTCTTCCAAGAATTGACCCGTCTGTGGGGAGCACCTCAGATAGGTCTATTTGTCCTCCACTCGATCAGTTGGCAAAATTGTGCTGCAGGACATAATGTAAGTCAGCCTGAAAGTCAGGTGCATTTTCTTTTTCTTGGACAAGAATGTTCCTGTATGCTTTTTCACCATTCCCACTAATATCTAGGGTTATTTTGAAGACTCAGGACTCCCTTCTGACCCAAGCAACAGTAGATGTTCGTGTTTCATTTTTGCAGTAGTAATTCCTGTTTCATGTTTTGGAAGCCCTTAGGCAGCCCAAATATCAGAGACTTTTTCTTTCTCCTGGGCTGGCGGATGACATCCTCCAATGTTAAGGTATAAGGATAACAGTTTTCTCAGTTCTTTCTTACCATCAGGGCGCAATGCAGATGTTTCATCTGTTTGTCTGAAGCTAGAGTTTGAACTGCAATCTGGGTGAATTCTGTGTTGGGAACAATTTTTATTCCTTCTCCAGTGTTGTATGTTCCACCCAGGCTCTTGATTGTTGGAGGAGGAATGCCTGCTCAGTCCCTTCCATCGGCGAGTGTGACCTAGACCTTTACATGACCCTTTGGAGTCCAATATGTCATCGGTCCCCTCAATGTCTGCATGGGCTAAAGGACTTTGCTCATTGGTTTGGGTCCATTTCATTGTGAATGTCTCTGCTTCCGACATAAGCACAGGCCATAGCCCTCTATCTGGTGCTTGGGCCAAGTACATTTACTGCCACCCCGAAAGCTGGACCAGAAGCCATACACAAGAAGGCTGTATCCAGTTGCTTCAGGCTAGGATGCTGGGGTCTTGCTTTTGTCAGGGCAGTCTTCAGTACCTTGTCAGGCTAACTGAGGATCTCATGGATATTAGAGATCCAGACAGCTTAGCCAAAACAGGACTCCTGCTACAGATTCTTCTGTGGTAAGAAAGGCCACCCCCCCCCCCCAAAGGAATCCAGTGATTCTTATGACTTCAGTGAAGGGATTTAAACTAAATTTCTTGTGGTTCATATGCTGACTTGGCATCAGATGAAAATCTTGCCACAGCTTCACTACATGAGGAAGTCGCCTGTGGGGAGACACTCCACAAGATAAGTTTTTTAGTTGGGTGGTTTTGGATTTCCCCCATCTAAGAAACTAGTTAAAGCATTTCCTAGGCTTCCTGATTGCAAACCTCTGATCATTCCTTCAGTCTTAGAGATAGTGATCAAGGTCTAGACTCTTCCTGGCAGCCCAACTCTCCCACCCACTTGCTCCCAGAAAACTAGACCATTTTTATAGGGTTCTGGATACCCACAAGCACTTTTTTAAGAAGCCTGTTGCAGATGCTTATGTGGTGTCTGTGTTCGAAGGGAGCCAGTCTAGTGCCTTTAGAAAAATGCCAACAGAGAAAAAGGGTTGAACCCTAAATAGGCTTGGCAAGAAAGTCTACCCTTTAGCTGCCCTGGCTATGAAGGCTGTCAGTTCCATATGGTTAAATACCAAGAAAACTCTCCTGTACCTATTGAAAGGCAGACTGGAAGGGATGGAAGAAGGAACTTGTGCCAAGAAATTTTTAGATCTGTATAACTCTCAGGTTGAAAAACATCTCCTGCATTGTGGCTTTGCTCTATAATTATGTAGCAGGGTAGCTGCTTCTGGATTTGTTAGAGGCATTCTTGGCAACAGAGCCATTCTCAGCATGTAAAATACAAAATCTTGGATGCTCTCCTCAATAAGAATTTTCTGTTCGGATCCAAAGCCATTTTTAAAAAACTGGAGGACAAAATTAAGTCCCCGCAGACTGTAAAGGACTTATTGAATGTTGAGCCACTGAGGTTTAGTAGGAACTAACCCACCAAGCCCTGGTCTTTTCCTGTCTTCCAGCCTAGACTATGAGGATGGAGGACAAGGAGAGAAAAACAGCCGAGACCACAAAGGAGATGGCAAAGCAGACCATGCCTACTGGACCCTGAACTGAAGAAACCAGCAGGAAGCCACCATTACTCAGCCATGTTACCTGCCTGTCCCACACCCCAAGCCCACCTTTTCCTCCTCCTTCAAGACTAAGAAGTAGGCTTTCCCTGTTTTGAACAACTGGCTACTTATTATCCAGCCCAAAATTCAGAATGTTAACTCTGCAAAAACTTCTTGTCATGCTTACTCCCTAGACTTAACATGGCCACCTAGATCTAAAGAGCATCTACTTCCATATTCACTTAAAAACACTTCACAGGAGGTACCTTTGTTTCAAAGCAGGTGGAAGGCATTTTCAGTTGTGTGTTGCCCTTTTGTTTGTCTACTGCTTCCAGGGTCTTAATGTTTGTCTCCAGGAGTTGCATTCTACAGGACAAATTGTATTTAGATTTACCCATATCTGGATGATTGCCTTATTTAGACAGTCAAACAAGGAACTGACAGCTTATCCACTCCTGAACAGGGACGACTTCTCAAACCTAGGTTTCACCTTCAATTTAAAGAAGTTGTATCTCACCCCCTCTGTGAGTATGGATTTCTTAGGAGCTCTTCTAGACACAGATGGCCTTCCGTCCGCAGGAGAAGGTAGCCTTCTTGACCCAATACTTCCATTCTACAACCTGAGTGGTAGAAATTTTATTAAAAAAAGAAACTGTGTGTGTGTGTGTATGTATGTATGTATGTGTGTATATATATATATATATATATATATATATATATATATATATATATATATATAATTTTTTTTTTTTTTTTTTTTTTTACTCCTTGAAAGCTTTATGAGCACTCATTTTTGGTATTTATAAGAACACCTGCTACTAAAAAATTGCATATTAAATAAAAAAGCTTTTCTAGTTGGTGCCAAGAAATTAACCAGCTCTCATTCAGGGTTAGTGTTTACTTGGATCTACATTATTTGAGAGTTACTATTCTATGGCATGCCTTAACTCTCAGTTTTAACATGTCTGCCCATTGATCCCCGTCCTTCAGTGCAACTTCAAGTGAAGGTGTTTCCAAAAAATAGGTGGCTTCACCTTGGGATCTTAATTTTGTATTGGGAAGAACTAACTCTTGCTCTAGTTGAGCTAGCCCATCAGGTTAACTTTATTCTTAACATGGAAAATAGTCTTACTAATTCCTCCGACCTTTGAAAGAAGAGTGTCTGAGTTGCAAACTCTCATGGTAGGACACTTTAATTTTCCCTAAAGATAGGGTTTCCTAAAAACTTACCACCATAGGCATAAATGAAGGATTATCAATTTACCTTATGTCAAGTGCTTGATCCCCTTGTCTTAATTCCAGTACCTAAAAATGAGGGAGAAATATGCTGGATTTCCACAGACAACTCTGTTGCTATCTTGACAGAACAACATCTTTCAGAACTTCTGATTATTTCTTGTGAAAGTTAAGAAAACATACTTGTGGAAGCATGGATGTGTTTAGGTGAAATGGCAGTGGAGTTTTTAACTAGATTGTTTAATGAAATCTTGGCAAGTGAGTGGATGCCTGAGGAATGGAGAAAGTGTTTTGGTACTGATTTTTTAAGAATAAGGGTGATGTGCAGAGCTGTAGTAACTACAGAGGGATTAAACTGATCAGTCACAGCATGAAGTTATGGGAAAGAGTAGTGGAAGCTAGGTTAAGAAGGGAGGTGATTAGTGATCAACAGTATGGTTTCATGCCAGGAAAGAGCACTACAGATGCGATGTTTGCTCTGAGATTGTTGATGGAGAAGTACAGAGAATTTCAGAAGGCGTTGCATTCTGTCTTTGTGGACTTAGAGAAAGCATATGACAGGGTACCTAGAGAAGAGTTGTGATACTTTGAGGAAGTCTAGAGTGTCAGGGAAGTATGAGTGTTACAGGATATGTACGAGGGGAAGTGCGACACCGGTGAGGTCTGTGGTGGGAGTGACGGATGCGGAGTTGGGATTACATCAAGGATCAGCTCTGAGCCCTTTCTTATTTGCACTGATGATGGACAGGTTGACAGACTAGATCAGACAGGAGTCCCCGTGGACTATGATGTTTGCAGATGACATTGTGATCTGTAGTGAATAGGGAACAGGTGGAGGAGACCCTGGAGAGGTGGAGATATGCTTTAGAGAGAAGAGGAATGAAGGTCAGCAGGACTAAGACAGAATGTGTGTGTGAATGAGAGGGAGGATAGAGGAATGGTGAGGATGCAGGGAGTAGAGGTGGTGAAGGTTGATGAGTTTAAATACTTGGGATCAACAGTTCAGAGTAGTGGTGAGTGTGAAAGAGAGGTGAAGAAGAGTACAGGCAGGATGGAGTGGGTGAAGTGTGTCAGGAGTGATTTGTGACAGACAAGTACCACTAAGAGTGAAATGGAAGGTCTTCAAGAGGGTAGTGAGACCAGCTATGTTATATGGGTTGGAGACAGTGGCAATGACAAAAAGGCAAGAGTCAGAACTGGACGTGGCAGAGTTAAAGATGTTAAGATTTGCACTGGGTGTGACTAGGGGGGATAGGGTTAGGAATAAGTATATTAGAGGGTCAGCCCAGGTTGGAAGGTTTGGAGACAAAGGCAAAGAGGCAAGATTACATTGGTTTGGACACGTGCTGTGGAGGGATGCAGAGTATATTGGGAAAAAGATGCTAAGGATGAAGCTGCCAGGTAAGAGGAAAAGAGGAAGGCCTAAGATAAGGTTTATGGATGTGGTGAGAGAGGACATGCAGGTGGTTGGTGTGACAGAGCAAGATGCAGAGGACAGGAAGAAATGGAAACAGATGATCCGTTGTGGCGACCCCTAATGGTAGCAGCCAAAAGAAGTAGTAGTTAACAGAACAACCTCTATCCAAACCGACTTTTTCACAATTGTCTTCTCATGTCATTACTTTGTTATACCAACCACAACAAAACAATTACTGTAAGAGTCTGAGGCTCGCTCTTCCAAGGCCTTGACTTCCATCTCTAGCATTTTGGAAAGGGTCGGATTCTAGAGGCAGCAACTTGGTCCTCAGTGCACTGGGTTTCAGACTTCTTTTTCAGCTTTACCATGTACCTGCTTATTGATTCCTTGTTTCTTCCTTTCCATCAGTCACAAAAAAGAGAATTTCTAGACAGCTTTTGCCTCTTCAGCACACTGCTACTTTGCCTCAGACATAGGTGATCCTGTAGTGGCCATTTCTGGTCCTCAGGCACTCCTGTTGTTCCTAGGGATGTTAATGCTGCAGTAGTCTTTGGGCTCTATGGGTTGATTTTTGCCTAAGAAACAGTAACTGGACAGCTTCAAAAAGCTGTGGCTCCCAATCCCACTTCACTCTGAATACTGATTGGCTAATCCCAAGGAGGGGGAGGTAAAGTGTCAGAATGAAGCTTTCTTTAGTAGTATGTCTTGAGACTAAGCATCAGTCAGCTAAGAGCTTTGCTTCTGGCAAAAAAGTCTTCGTTGGGGAACCTTTCCACTCAGAAGATATTGCCTTTTTAAGAAAAATATCCGGTGATTTTTGACTCTGACCATTGATTTTTTTATTTTTTATTTATTTATTTATTTAGTTTTTGTAAGCTAGAACTGTTTATGGTGTTTGGGAGCTAATTTTGAGAAATTATATAGTGCTTGTGTAAACATTAAAGTATGGAGGCACAGGCTGCAGTGTATTTCATTGTAATGGTTATGCACTCTTATGGATCCATAGCTTGTTACTAGACTAACAACCCAGTGGGCCTTCCTAAACCTAGCCAAGTTTTTCTGAGAGTAATGATTTCCTGTATCCAAATAGGACATTGAGGGCCAGGCATTTATAAAGCTACCTCTGTCTATAAGGGATATGGTTGACAGGCCTGTTGTACTTTTCTTATTCCCCATCCATTGTTCTAGGTTGCACTGAAACTGGGTAATAGACCAACTAAAATGTCACATGAATGGGAAGCCTATTCCATAGGAGGGGTAGTCTCTGGGACATGCATCTGGCTCTCCAGCATGTTCTGTTTAAGTTGCAGACAAAATTCAGGTCCTTAGATCTTGTATTTCTGGTACTGTTTGATTTACAAATATGCAGAAGATTCATAAGTGTGGAACCTCTGAGGTCACTCTAGTTGCTGTATTTTCCTGGTTAGGTACATACCGAAGGGAGCATTGTACTCTGATTGGTCTGATAAGGAGAGTACAGTGGGGATTACTCTTTAGACTTTGTAACAACCAGCCTGACATTTTGATTTCTGTCAGTGTGTTTGAAGAGTACTGACAAGGAAACTGATTTATTTTTTAAGATGAAGGACTAGGGAAAGTGTTTGAGTTTAAGTGCTTGTGAACACCTGGCGACATCTTGCCTTGCAAGTGACTCATTCTCAAGATGCTTCTCAATATAGATGCTTACCAGTATATGTATACTTGTGTGTCTCAGTCTGTATATATACAGCACTGTTTTTTTTTCCCCACATTTTCGAACATTCAGATGTTCAAACATATGGTCTCTGCCATATAAAAGTCGAATATTTTCGATTATGTGAAGTAGACCTAAATTTTATTTATATATAAATATATATATATATATATCTGTATGTGTGTGTGTGTTTTGTGTGTATATATATATATATATATATATATATATATATATATATATATATATATATATATATATAAAAATTTTTTGCTTTTTGCCTGTCTACGGCATGGATACTTAATACCAGACCAGCTGGTTCTTCTCCACATTAACTTACCAATGAGTCCTTGCCACTGTTGGCAGAATCAGTTTACGCCTCATCCAACAGTGGGTGAACCTGCAGTGGTCATTGGTTGTTCCTCAGACCACTCACTTAACTCTGTTTTCCTGTGCTGTATTCCTTTTGGCCAGCATGAACTAAGGGTCAGCCGTGTCCTCTGCAGCCGTTGCAGTGTCTGATACTGGCATGGGAGATCCATGCAAGTCTGGGAGACACTCCAATAGATCCTTCTTTTGGGGTAAGTAGGAGAAAAAAAAACATTAGACCAGCCAAGATGTTCCTCCTTTTGAGTCTCCTCTCCAACTGGAACTGTTAAGAAAAGTAATTAAGCACGGTTTTGGAAGAAGTTATTACTGTTATAAAAATGAGTTCCTTACCTTGGCTAAACAAACGTTACATGTAATAAATCTTGATATACAGAAGCCATTAAAATTTGGCATCCACTGTAAAGTTATTTTTGAGGAAGCAGGATCTGATGATTCTGACATTGACAGAACTGGGAATTTTTCAGCAGATTCCCAAGTTCAACTCTCTGGTTATGAGGAAAATTGTATTTCTCATCTTCCTTTTGTGGATTTTTTTAATGAGACCACTGTTAAGGATGAGTGATGTGTTTTCATGGGAGCAAATAGATGTTCCCCTTGAAATGAGGAGATACTCTGACAAGTTGTAAATGGATATACGTCATTCCTGTGGCATCCCTCTTATACTGCTAGCCCTGGAGGATCTGTTAATGCTGCTTAGACAATGGGCAAACTGTACATCAATATCCAGATTGGAGAAAGAGTGTTCTCCAGCAGGATATTAATGTACAAGTAATGCCCGCTGAGAAGAACAAGTCCGCTGCTTATCAAGCCGCCATAGAGCTCGGACTGAACAAACGGAACTGCCACCATTTTTTACGCTCTCTAAGCAGCGTTTTTTTCTGTTTAGTGAGTGTAAAATATTAAGAAGAGAAAAAGGTGTGTGTCTGCGTGCGTGTTTGTGTGTGTAGGCGTGAGTGAAAGTGAGCGAGCCGTTTATTTTACACACTGTAAGCAGCGCTTTTGCTGTCTAGTGAGTGTAAAATAGAAAAAGAAGAAAATGCAGCGTGTGTGTATGCATGTATGTAAGTGAGAGAGAGAGAGCGATCATGTGTGTTTCTACCTGCAAGTGTGTATGAATGGGTGCATTATAGCAGGGACTGTGTGTGTGTGTGTGAGAGAGAGAAAGCGAGAGTGATGTGTGAGTGCATGAATGTAAGCAGAGGAGACTGACAGATCAGATCGAAAGAGAGTGAAGCTGAATGTGTGTATGAATGAAAACAGAGGATGTCTGTGTGTGTGTGTGTATATGTATGTGTGAAAGCAGAAGAGACTGTGTGTGAATGGGAGAGAAAATGGGCTGTATGTATAATTGTTTAACTTTTTTTTTTTTTCTAAGGACTATTTTTTTCTTTTTATAAATATTTGATGTAAAATGCTTCCTCCAACACCATTAACATATATACTACAGCAAGTCTGGAACAATAGGCGGAGGAACTATTTTACATTAAAAATACATATAAAAAATAATGTAGTCAAAAAGAAACAGCAATTTTACAGTGAGCCCATTGTCTAAGTGCAAGAACACCCTCCAGGTTGTGTGTTAACACCCCTGGGCAGGCGTTAATTACACATTTACACACACCCTGGCATGCATTATTGCTTGTCTGTAGTCATCCTGGGAATGCTTTCTTCCACTTCTGCAGAAGAGCCAGTATCTCTACAGATCTGTCCCTCAAACTGATTCTCAACATTTCCTTTTGGCAAAACATTTTCAGACTCTCGGGTGTTAAAACAGGTGTGGGTTGGTTACAGATGTCACTAAATACAAAACCCTTTCACGAGAATACCTCCCCCACGCTGTGAACCAAACATTTTTTTTTGGTCAGGTTTTTCAGTCTTTATACACCTAAGGAGAGTCGTAGAATCAGGGCCCACAAGTTGGAGGAAATGTTTCTATTCTAGAATGTTTCTGTTACCAAGAAAGAAGCCTCTCAGAAACTAGTACTAGATCTTTATTTTCTTAATCACTTGTGTGAAAATTTCAAAATGTTGACCTGACAGAACATGCAACCTCTAATTCCATACGAGTTACTTGGTAACGCTAGATCAAAGTGATTCAAATCACATCCCCATAGCCATAGGCTTCATGAAACGTCTAAGGCTCTCTGTTTTTGCATCTGATTATCTGTTTTCTGCATTACCCTTTGGTGTTTATCTAGTATATATCTATTTATATAAGAAATGGCTGGAGGGAAAAACAAGAAACTCTGTGGGTCCTTTCAGAAAAAAAGGGACAGATTGACAGTACAGAATGACTATGCCAGCATTCTTCCCTCTTTTCTCCTCCAGCCAGTGTTTCTACAAACTTGTCCTCAACATCCCTGTTTGGCAAAAGTCTGTCTTGGGCTTTTTGATAAGTTGTACAAGAGGGTTGATGGCACTGTATACAAAAACTTTCTTTCGGGGGAATTCCTCCCCACTCTTTGAACCCAACAGAAAATTTTCCTCATGGTTTCAGTCTGTGCACACCTAAGGAGTGATGGAGTCAGGGCCTACAAGTCAAAGGGGCAAAGGATTATATTCTAGAATGTTTCTGGTACCAAAGAAAAAGGCCTCTTGAAAGTGACAATTCAAAATGTTGACCTTGCAGATCTGATTTCCCCTCATTCTTCCCATGAATTGCATGTAAACAACAAACTTAAACGATGCTTATCATATTACCATAGCCACAGGCTTAAGCAAATGTGTAGAATTATCTGTTTCTAGGTCATAATATTAGTTGTTTGAACTACCCTTTGGATTATCTACAGCTCCAGTGGTGTTCACAAAATACCTAGCACATGTCATGGGTTATTGCAGACCAAATGTCATTGACATATTTCATTATTTAAATGACTTTATTACCTTTGCAGTGTCTTTATTCGGATGCCAAGTGTCATTAAAAAGAAGTTATGTACTCACCATAATGTTCAATCTGAGTAGTTGGACTTCATTTGTCATCAACTGTTGGAATCTGATTCAGATCGGATTCGAGACGGCAGCTTCACAAACATCTAATCCAAGCTTCAAGCTCCTCCCCTTACCCATAATCCCCCTTCATCTCCTTCCTTCCCTCAGATCGAGTTTGCTGCATCAAATACATGAACCCAATCTGATGTACTGTACCAACAGTGAAAAACAAGAGAGCTGCATAGGCCCTCTCTCCTGCCTACCAAAGTAAGAGCATAATGAGAAGGTCAGGGGGAAGGAGGGAGGGACGGTTGATGAGAAATTAAGTCCAACTACTCAGATGGAACATTATGGTGAGTACATCACTTTTTTATCTGATGTAGTTGACTTCATTTGATCATCAACCTGTGGGACAGAGTCCCCAGATACCAAACTCTTGGGTGGCCCTCCTGGAAGGATATTTCGGAGCCAAAGGATGCTCTCCCCCTAGATGTGTCCAATTTAGAATGAGAAATGAAGGTGTGAGATGAGAACCAAGTAGCCGCCGAATAAATATCATCCAGAGACACCCTAGACCAAAAGGCCGCTGACATGGACCTGGTAGAATGGGCATTTATCCTACCCGGAAGAGACATGCCTCTGTCTTTGTAAACCTGAAGGATGCAAAGGGAAATCCATCTGGCAATGGTTACGTTAGAAACAGATTTGCCCAGAAAAGGTGTAGAAAAGGACATAAACAACTGGTCAGACTTGCGAAACTCCTTAGTCCTATGTAAGTATAAATGTAGCTGTCTATGTATGTCTAATAATTACAATTTATATTCACAACTGTTCTGAAAATTTGGAAAGAAAACAATTGATTATTTGTTTCAGATGCCACTTTAGAAAGAAAAGAAGGATTAGTACAAAGTGAAACCCTGTCTTTATGGAAAATCATATATGGAGGTTTGACAGATAATGGCTAGAGATCTGTCACTCTCCTAGCTGAGGTGATAGCCATTAGAAAAGTGGTCTTCCAAGATCTGTTTCATATCCACAGAAGCAGATGGCTCAAAAGGTGGTGCAACCAGAGCTTGTAAAACTAGGTTAAGATCCCTAGTTGGAGCAGGATCTTTAACCAGGGGTCTTGAAAGAAAGGTACCTTTAATAAAGGTTTTGCAAAGTCTGGCGGAAGCGAATGAAGCCATGTTCTCATCTATATGGAAACTGGAAATGGCAGGCAGTTGAACTTTTACTGTAGATGAGCTAGCGCCCTGCTGGAAAATGCATGCCAAGAAATCCAGGACTGCTGGGACAGGAGCTGTGAAAGGGTCCAAATCGCTTTGAGATGCCTGGATAGAGCAACGCTGCCGTTTGCTATGGTATAGTTTTCTGGTGGACAATTTATGAGCTGCCACCAGAATAGACTTGACCGGAAGTCCTAGCAATCAAGGGAACTGGAGCAGCCAAGCAGTGAGCTTCAGACTGACCAGGTCTGGATGAGGGACCCTCAAGGGGTGCAAGATGAGATCTGGTATTGGATCTAAGATCCATGGAGGAACTATTAGATGAGACCAAAGAAAGGGAAACCAGACTTGGCGAGGCCAGAATGGGGCAATGAGGGTTACTTTGCTCCCCAACCTGTGAGCCTTCTGGAGGAATTTTGTCATGAGAGGTAATTGGGTAAGCATAGAGAAGACTGGGAAGCCAAGCATGGACCAGAGCATCCCTGGGGGATTCCCCCTGTGGGGGGATCAGAGCAAAGAACTTGCTGCCCTTCACGTTGGAAGGAGATGTGAAGAGATCACAGCAAGGCTGACCCCACTCGAGGAAGATCTGCTCTGCTACTGAAGGATTCAGAGACCATTTGTAAGGCATCAGGATAGTCCTGCTCAGTTTGTCCGCCAGTATGTTGGATCGATCCCGAATGTGCGTTGCTACCAGAAAATGGCTGAACTAATGGCCTCATGACAAAGGTGGTAAGATCTCGTTCCTTCCTGCTTGTTGATGTACCAGACCACTGACATGTCTGTCTGAATTGCAATAGTTCCCAGAGGAAGAAAGGCTTGAGGGGCCTGCAATTCTAACAAGACTGTCCTCATCTCAAGAACATTGATATGAAATTTGGTCTCATTCAGGGTCCATGTGCCTTGGACTGTCCTGCCCGAGCAATGTCCCCCACCCTAGTTGGGAGGCGTCCATGGTCACCATGGCTTGGGGAGGGGCTGCAATAAATGTTCATCCCTCGACTAGTTCCGAGGAGTGTGTCCACCAGAGAAGGGACTTCCTGCAAGTGTTGCTTATATGAATAGGATGCATCAACAGCAGATCTAATAATGACCATTGGACCACTAGTGTCCACTGTAGAACCGCATATGTAGACGAGCAAAGGGGAGAAGAGTACTAGTGGTTGCTATGGAATGTAGGGCTCATAATACCACCTTGGCTGAAGGAAGGTGAGACTGAAAGATCATGGATGCATGGAGTTGTAGGTTTCGAACTCTCTCCAGAGTTAGAAAAACCTTGGTTTGCAACGTATGTATCCTCACACCAATATAGTCTAAGACCTGAACTGGGTTTAGAGAAGACTTGGATATGTTGATTTGTAATTCCCAGAAAGTCTGACAGTTTCAGGAAGTGGTCTCTGGCCTGACAAAGTAGACACTTGGTGGGAGCAGCAAGGAGCCAGTGGTCCAGGTACGGGTAGACCTGTATCCCCTGAAGCCTCAGTTGAGCCGCTACTACTGCCATGACCTTGGTGAGCACTCTGGGGGTTGTGGTGAGATTGAAGGATAGGGATCGAAGTTGATAGTGATTGGCCCCTAGCCAAAAGCAGAGGCTCCTCCTGGAGCATCTGTGCATCTGTATATGGTAGTACACATCTCGGAGATCTTTTTGAGCACATCCAGTCATTTTCCTGCAGGTAAGGCAGGATGGATTGTAAAGTGACCATCCGGAACTTCTCTTCAGCAACTGATAGGCTTAAGGTGGAAAGGTCCAGAATACGCTTTAGATCCCCTGTCTTTTTTGGCACCAAAAAGAACCTGACTGATCTCAGGGGGCAGGCTGGACAACTCATTTCCTCAGCAGCTTTTCTATTTCAAGCGCTGCTGCCTCCCTTTGCACAGGTGGCATGTCCAGGAGGAACCACAAAGGGGATGGTATAACTTCTGTGTATGATTTGAAGCACCCAACGGTCTGTTGACAGACTCCCATGTCATCAGGTGCTGCAAAAGGCGACCCCCGACTGCCTCCAGAGCAGTCAGGCAACCCCGCAGAGCTGCTGCATGGGCCTGTCCGAGCGGTTCTAGAGACCCAAAATTTCTTGGACCCCCCCCCGCCTATGTGCCAGCATCTTTCTGGTCCCCCTCTGCCTCTGGGGAAAATCAGTCTCGAGTGTCCCAGGAATACTGAGACTTCCGGAACCACATCTTTTTTTGTCCCTGCTGATTCCTTGAAAAGGATCTTTGAGGGTTAGAGAAGCGGATCCTGACAGCAGACAGTGTCTTCCCATACTTTTCACTGTGGCCCATCGTCTCACAAACTGTCTTCCCAAACAAGGAAGAACAGAACCATCATAAGGGGCATTCGCAAAAGACGCCTTAAAGCGTTCCGTGAACTGACATAGCCTGAGCCAGGTGTGTCGCCTCATGGCAACGCTGGACCTGTCTGCCCTTGACGCTCCTGCAGTGGCATGCAAAAGGGGTGCATGGACATATTAGAAACCACTTTGAGAGTAACCATTCATGCAGAGAATATGTGCATATCCTCCGGTGACATGGACTCCAGGAACAACTTGGCTCCTTGACTAGGTTGCGGTGCAGTTGAGTGACATGGGCCAAGTAATTCAGTGCCCTTATTGAAAAGGTGGCTGAAGCATATGTCCACTTTCCCAGATGATCCATCGTCCTGGTATCTTGGTCGGGGGGATGGACCATAGAACTTTCCTGAGCTAGTTCTTTCTTAGTAGTGGCCGTTACCACCATGGCATTTACTGGGAATCCTTTGTTCCAACTAGGTCTGTCTGCAGGAGGACTCGGAATCTTGTTGGGATGCTTCAGGATTGGCTCCACGGTGTCCAGTTCCTTCCAAGCCCGGGTGGTAATGCGTTCCACCAAGCGATACGTAAGGGGGGGGTGACACCTAGGAGGAAGACTGACCCATGCCGAAGGCCTCTAGAAACACAGACTCATCCAAGGAAGGTTTAGGGGTGGACCAACCCTCCCGTTGCCACAGGAGTTCCAAGGAGACATCATTAGGGGGTAATGTGTGGGAACCTTCCCCTTCCTTCAAATCTGTGTCCTCAGTGAGAGACTCTGGGGAGGAGTCCAAGTGCCTCCTTTTGCACGTTCGTCTGCATGGAACCTCCTCGATGGGGCTCTCATGAGAGGGTTCGCAAACTACATGTGGTTTTTCATGGGGAGCAGTTTGGGGCAAGTTGAGCACGGGGTGTCCCTGCATGGGCAAAATGGCTGAAGATGCACTCAGAGGCGATGGAGTCTGGGCGGAATCCGAGCAGATGGCCAGGGGCCTCAATCCATGGAGAGAACCAATTCCACCATGTCGAAAGCTGAGGGAAACTAATAAGGAAGCTGCTCTCCCCAGATCTAAAAGGGGATCGGATCAGAGATACCAAGGGGAGACCCCTGACCAAACAAAGTCGGCGCCAAAGGAGAAAAACCCAACCCCTCAGATCCGACCCCAGGCTTTGGCTCCAAGAGACGTTCTGGTCCAAACTAGTCTAGTCAGACATGCTCAAGGTAACGACTGACATCAACCCCCTGACTCCAGGACCTCTTGGATCCATAAACTCTGATACCGGGGGTCGGACCGGAGAAGGAGATATCGGGGCAAAAAAGGGAAGTGAGCTCCCCCCCTCCGGGGGAGAGGGGGTTGGCAAGACCCCCATCTGAATCTGGGTGCGAATAAACATTCGCATCATTTTGTCCATGTCTGCCTCACTCAAACTTCCAGTGGAACATCAAGAGGCTCCCCAACGTCGACCGGGAGGGTTGATGTGCAGAGGGCCCTGTAAGAAGGTCTAGGCTTCTCCAGCGAGAATCTGGGCGAGCAGAGCCAAGGAGTAACTGGCCTGGTAACTATCTGTTGCTTTGGAGGAGGACCCACCGGATCCGACCGGTCCTGGGATCTCTTCCTCCCTTTGTCACTTTCTCTTTTCCCTTCTCTTTCCTATTCCCCCTATTCGCAGACCTGTGAACAGGAGGTTGAGCCCTGGCCTGGGAGGGAGAGGAAGAGATCATGGCTGAGGAAGAAGCAGTCTTAGTTGTGACCGTAAGGGAAGCTGAGGCAGCCATCTCCATAGCAGTTAGAAGTCCCTTGGAGGATTAGTTTAGCCCTGTGATCCTTCAGGGCCCTAGGGTTAAACCCTGCACAAATAGAGGAATCTGTTGAAGAATGGGAGGCCCCCAAACACACCACACACACACACACACACACACACACACACACACACACACACACACACACACACACACACAGTGTGGCCATCAGCCGGAGACAACTTATGGTCGCACTCTATGCACTTCCTAAAAAACAGCTTTGACTGCTGATATGTCATGTAAACAAAGTTAAAGGCACAAGGCCCTAACCTGCCCAACCACGCAAACTAACTGACTAGCAAGGAGGGGGAAGGGAGAGGAGGTCTACTCTAACTACACCAAACATTTCTTTTCTACTTGTGTTACTTTAAAAAAAAAAAAAAAAAATGCAAAACAAAAGGGGAGGTTAAACAAGGGAAAGGGAAACCTACCTGTCATAACCAGCAACACAACACCCAAAAAACTTTCTGAAAAAGCACCTACCATGCCTGGAGCTGAGACCACGCTGCTTGACAAAGCCACAGCAAATGAGATTTGAGGGAAGGAAGGAGCTAGAGGGGGTATTATGGGTAAGGGGAGGAGCTTGGAGCTCAGATCAGATGCTGGTGAAGCTGCCGTCTCTAATCTGATCCAGATCCGATTCCCACAGGTTGATGATCAATATAAGTCAACTACTTCAGATCAAGGGCTGTGTCTCTTCTGACCAATCCTGGGCTTCCAGATAGATGATGTAGAATTCCTTTTGGCACCTCCTCTCAGGATTGTACTTCTCAGCTGCCTTCTAGATATCACTCTTCAAAAGCCTTTCTGACAGAAGAGAAGGTGGATTTTTATCAGAAATCATTCCTGAGCTTCACCAGTCAGTCTCAGACTTCTGCAAGAGAATTTTTCAGGATCCCAGGTTCATGACTTCTATATCCTCTGGCGCATCAAATTCCAAGTTTGTGATTTTTAAAAATGGAACTGCATTGGTGGAGATGACAGAGTTCTTTGAACCTAGATCTCTATCTCCTCAGACCCCAAACCAGTCTCTCAATACACATGCTTCAGGTTTGGCTTTGGGAGTAGTTTCTATTCTGGTGAAGGTGCAAGTACTGTGGAGTCATTCGGACAGTCCAAAACGCATCAGTATTAAGGGGATGTTGGCTGTGATCCAAACCTTGAAATCTCTCCATCACCTGTGGTCACCACTTCAAGTGATTGCAGACAATACCACAGCCATGTGGTACAAAAACAAGCAGGTGGGTACAAGGTTGTACTCCTTATGCAGATTGACTGATGGCATGGGAGGTAGTCCTAAAGCATTCCTTAGCCATCCAAGCATTTTACATTCGGTCAGAGCAAAACAGTGGCATTCAGGCTGAGCAAGACTGGGTTAGACTGTCAAGAATGGAAGTTTAATGAGGTATTCTTGCAAGAACTGATCCAGTTGTGGAGAGCACCTCAAATAGATCTGTCTGCTTCTTTCAAAATAAATGAGTTCTGCTGTAGGACTCCTTGCAAACAAGCCTGGAAAACAGAAGCATTCTCTTTCCCATGGATGGGAATGTTTCTTTGTTTTATCCCCCTTTCCACTGATGTCCAAGGTAGTGCTAAAGATTCAGAAAGATTCCGCAAAAGTCATTGTGGTGACTCCCTTTGATCTCGGGCAAGTTTGGGTTTTCCCTTTTTATAGAATGGCCAGAGGCAAATACGACATGCTTTCCTGATAGTGTATCTAGTCATAAAACATGGTGAGTTTGATATACCTCATTCTCAGTCAACTTCAGCTGACAGCCTGGATGATTCAGGTCAGCTGGATGATTCAGTTCTAATACCTTTTAGGAACTTGTTTCATGAGTGTGTGCAGCGGGTACTAAAGAAGGTAGGAAAATCTAGTACTAGAAAGTCACATATGTTGGTAAGTAGAAGTGATTTTCTAGTTCGTGTGTAGCCAGGGTCCTCTCAAGATTTTGTACCGTTTGCACTGGTGTGTGTGTGTGTGTGTGTGTGTGTGTGTGTGTGACTTTCCTCTGGCCCCTCTTTTCTGTAAATGTTCTTCTTGTGGCCATTTCAGCAAATCTGCCCATGGATCCTCCTCTTTCTATGCTGTTTGTGGTAAACCAGTTTCTGAATGGAGTTTTACACCAGAGACCTTATACCTTATAAACTAGTTGTTTCTACTTGAGATCTCAACTTTGTGCTGAAGAAGTTAGCGGTCATGCTTTGAACCTGCTTACCAAGCTGATTTACGATTCCTGACTTGGAAAGCTGTACTCCTTATTGCTCTGGCACCTGCAAGGATAGTCTGAGTTGCAACTATCATGGTGGGGTGAACCTTGCTTTCATATTCCACAGCAGTAGGGTCATATTAAGAATAAATCCCTCTTTTATGCCCAAAGTGTTTTTAGAGTTGACTTTGAATCAAGTCATCAATCTGTCAGTTTTTACCCATCTCCTAAAAAACAGGAAGAAATGATTATGCATACTCTGGATATCCGTAGAGGCAGTGGCTGTACTATCTTGACAGAACTAAGATTTTAGAAAAGCTTAACTGTTTTTTGTCCAGGAATGAAAAAGGGGCATTCTGTGTCTAAATAGACCATTTTTTGGTACCTCCAACTCCTTGTTGCTGCGATTCCTTTCCTTTTCTTAATGGGTGGTTTTGAAATTGACCCTGAACCATTCCATTCTCATCGGTGTCTTCTGGTAGCAGAAACAAGAGGTGAGAGAGGGTCTTTCTTGTGCATTCTTTCTTTTCCTTGAATTGTTGTTGTTGGGTTAATTAAACAGCAGTGGTATGCCTATCTGGCTGGCTCGCTGGGTTCAGGGAAGGAAGAGCACAGCATTTCCAAGTGGGTATTTCTCATTGGATTGAGAATTGCATTCTTTTCAACTTTTTTGTGGTTCCTTCCACTGTACTTTGCTGTTAAGTTTCTGCTCCACTCCAACAATAGCAGTTTCTATTGTTATCTTTAGAATGCATTACAGGAAATGTTGACAGTGGTACTTTGATCAGTGGTACTTTTGGTCCTTTCTTCAGGTGTTAGCGTCTGTGATTCAGACCTTTTTTGTTGAGAGGTTACTTTGAGGTTTCATGATGATAGTTCGAAGCAGCAGAGCTTTAGGGTTATTATATTATTTGTTACCTAGCTAAGCCACTGGGGAGAATGATCCTTTCTAGTGGTGACCAGGACCCAGTGCCTGGTTAAGTGGCTTGCTGTAGGTCACACAGTAGGCAAATTAGGGCTGAACGAATCAAATCTTTACCACAAGAGTTCCAGCTCACAATCTTAACCTCTGAGCATGAATGTGGAAAGATTCCAACTCTGCACCCTTACCACAGGAAGCATCTCATAAACAAGTCTGAGATTTAGTCCTCTTTCTGAACTGCCGGTGTATTGTTAAAAAAACTTGTTAATGTGTTACTTGATCTGCTAGAGGACCTCATGTGATGGGAGAGGAATACACTCTTGCCATCTTCTTGTGAAAGAGTGGCCACTTTTGCCAGTCTCCGCTATTGGCATTCCCTATAATTCAGCTAGATATATGCAGATATATCTGCTGTTAGAAGTCATGCTGCCAAATATTCATTATTGCTTCTTGATCTGTGGAAGGTGCTTATTAGTGGCTAGTGGACATGATGGGGAATGAGCATACTTTTGTTGTCAAAACATTATATCAGCATTTGCCATTATGGGCTTGCAGAGTGAAAAAAAGTCAATTCTGAAGAGAGGAAAAGATGAACCCAGCCATTCAGTCCACCACAGAAGGTCTTCTTAAACATCTACTGATAAGGAAGGAATGTATCTGTTGTTTTAAGGTGTTGAAGCAGCTGGCTGCATGCAGTACATAGTTGTGATCAAGAGAGGCTATAGTCTTTTATGTTGGCTGTCTGTCCTTTGAATGTTGGGGAAAGTTTTGTATCACCTTGAAGTTTGCAGTGACAGTAGCATGGAGACGATAAATGCACTTTTATTTGCTTTTTGGGTACTGTGGTGAAATTAGAGGTGTTGGAGTTGCTGTGTTCTTTTGATACTTTTGTATTCCTCATTGAAGAGCAGTTCGTAGTAAATGAATAGCTGTACCACAAAATTGTCAAGTGCTATGCAGAGATTGTTGGCGTGACACAGAGTATGTTAAACAAAAATGTTGATAGATGTACCATGTTCTTTCAAAAGGCAGCTGCTTTTAGTCATTTATTGCCAGTAAGAATGTGTCTAAAATTAATGGACCCTTTACCAGTGGTGTTTGTTTAGCAGTTTATTTTAATATTCTTAAGAAGTGCCACACACAGAATGACATGCTTCTGTTTTCACTTTAAGGTGTGACAGCACAGAAAAGTTAAAAGCACAACTACCTAAACTGGAACAAGAGTTAAAAGAGCCTGCAAGGTATAAAGATTTTTACCAGTTTACTTTCAATTTTGCAAAGAATCCTGGACAGAAAGGTCTAGGTGAGTATTTGTACAATTTAAAAAAAAAAATGGTTGACTATTGTGTAATAGTTTTCTTTTCTTTTCTGGTTTTCCTTTTTTTTTTCATATAGGTAGTCTGGTTTTGCCCAGGGTTCTAGGCTATAAAAACTTGTATGTATGGGCAGAGAAGTGCCATTGCCTACTTAAATTGTTATCCAAATTCCATGGTGATTTGGTGTTGTTGATGTCATGACTCAGTAACAACAAAGAATCTGCTTTCTGAATCTTTTTATGACAAAAATTAATGTGATTATGGTAACAAGCTAGGTGTGGGCATTTGAATCGCTGTTGTAAGATCAGAAGTCAGGCATGGGGGGGGGGGGGTATTTCCTTCCTTTGCCAGTTCACCTAGTAGCTTGATGCTCATCAGCAGGGAGTGCGAACATTTCTTGCTGGCCCTCCCAAATCAGCTTTCAATTTCTCAGTCCTGCCTTTGCTACTGCTGGATTTGGCCAGTTCAGCAGGTGGTGGCCATTGAGCCATCTTCAACAATAATGCAGGCCTCATTTTGGTATTTAGTGCATGACCCAGTGCTATCCTCTTCTGAACATGTACCACCTTTGATTTGCAGTTCCTAGGTGCCATTTAATCATGTCACACTTTAATTCCAACTCATCCCCGGAAGCTTAACTTTAGCTCATCCCCAGAAGCTTTTCAGAATGTACTTCCATCATAGAAGTTTTACCATCCCTTGTGGAAACACATTGGGACAAGAAAATGTTTACTCGTCCATAGCTGAAGTACTGAATTCTTTAGCTGGTCCCCTAGAGGAGGAAGAAATGCACAGAAGAGTAAATTTCTAGATTTCTGTTCTCCATAAAACATTTGTTTCTTTTGAAAGCAGATGGATGATTAAGCCGCAGATTTCTCTCCTTTTGAAGCCATTTCTGAAAAAAAATTATACAGAATTGGTAGCTTGTGGCCCATCATTCCTAAAGATGCTGCATAATTGTCCTGATCCTCACCTGAATGGTTTTCCTTTTAGACAGGCACTCAGAATCATATCCCTGTTATCCTTCCAGCTTAGCACATTTCTCTCTGAAGTATTTTTCCCCAGACCGAATACAGGGCTTTTGACCGGTTTCATAGCACATCTGTCACATTGGACTCTAGAGCCTTCATCTTTGGATCTCATCTTGCAGTCTTCTGAGAGTCAGGTATTTGGGCAACTGTCCTCCAGTAGGGACAACATTAATCCATTTCTGTAAAGAAGCTCCTGTGCATGACTTCAGAAGTGGGTTTCCATGTAGTCCATTTGATCTTTGATACTGTGTGCCTGTTGAAGGCTCTCTGCAACAGATTTTAGTTGCCTTCTTCAGGGTGAGTTGCACTTTGGGGACTCTTGAATATCCTGAGTTTCTAAACTGGACCCTCCCCCGACACACACATTAAGCTGGCTTCTCATTTTAAAGTAAGAAGTGCCCATGGGCTAAAAGTAGTAGACTGACACGTTTATCCTACAGAGGTTTTGAAGCCAGTTCACATAATATAGCTGTGGTTGCTTTTAACCCTTAGCAGTCCTGGCAGTATCCCATGGAAAACATGTATAGGAGATCCGTTTTCCAGCTTTGCCACAGTTTTAAAAAAACTGATCATTGTGACAGTGTTGTGGACATTACTGAAATGATCCAAAAATCACTGGAACTTGCAGGGGAAAGGAGGCTTAATGAACAAAGAACCAAAAGAAAAGAAAAAAAAACACACTATGTAGACCACTGAAATATCTCATGAAGTTTTTGAAACTGGGAAATAAAAGTGATTCATTAATAAAGGAGCTGTGGATTTTATTTGGTGGTCCAAGTTTTTTTTTGTACATTATTGAAATGGCCTTGCTCTTAAATTGGTCATACTGATGTTAATTTTTATTCCTCCTCGTTTGATGGTTTCTGATCTGAGGTTTCTGGTCTGACTCGGACGCTTGTAAAAGCTCGTGGCAATCCAAAACTCTCATGCTTTTTCCTTACCACAGTGCACCCTCCCCATGACCTCAGATCTCATTTACCGCCCCTAGGTGAAAGACGTGGTTATCTCACTCTTGAGCTACTGGGATAGATAAGTGTATTTGTTTTTTCTACTTTAATTTTTCTTAAACTGTCTTAAATTTCTCTGCCTTTGTACTAGCATATTCTAGATACTGTCATTAGTATCTCTTCTCGGCCATTCTCTCTCCCTTACCTTCTATGTTTAACGTAGTCTTGCTACCTTTGTAGGTAGTCCCTTTTTCTCCTTTTCTTCCCTTACTTGTTTATAAAAGTACATGTATATCATAAAAAGATTTTCTTTCTTTCGTTTGTCGTCATTTTTGTTGAGTTAGTCTTTCCCTGTACAGTATTATTGTGATTATCATGGCTGAAAAAGAGAGAACACCAGCAGGGTTTAAAAAGTGTGGGAAATGTGGGCAAAAGATTCCCTTTTATGACACACACATTGTGTCTACTACCTTGACCCCTTTCACCTGCAAGCGAGTTGTGCGACCTGCCATGCCTTTATTCCTGAGCATTGGTAGAGCGCAAGAATAAATTGGTCTTGAAAGGGTCTTTTACAGTCTTCTTTTGGTGATGCTGTTTCTGAAGAATCTTCCAATAAGTTGCCTAAATCATCTCAGAGCTTGGAGAAAGCTCCAAAAATGCCTTCATCAGATCCAACAGTTTCTACAGATCTGTCTAATAAGAAGAAAATTCAGTCCGACCCCTTTAGATCAGACAAAAGTAAAAAGTTTCTCTTTAGATAGGATGGTTTCATTGGATCCGAGCTCTCCAAAAACAAAGGATTCATCAGCTCTGAAGACCTCAGATCCTCCTACAGTGTAGGGTACACTGCCTAGGACAAAAGTACTCCCCATCTGTGAACCCTTTCCCATCAAGGGTGTTTTCTCCTTTTCTTTACAGACCAGACTCTGCTTTCAGGCACACTTATTCCTCTTCTAGGAGCCTTGGGGTAAAAGATGTGGCAAGGGTAGTGAGACGGATGCTTTTGGCGCAGAGCCTTCCAGTTGTTTCAGCTCCTACCTCCTTTGGGTCAGGAAGCTCTTATATCTAAGACTCCACCTTTAATTCTCCCTCCTCTGACTCCCTCCATGTGTTGGATCTGAGTCATCCATGCCAGTTGTCTTCTGGTCCTAGGATCGCTGTATCCCCTGATCAGAAGTTTGGTTTGAGCTCCTACACACAATCTCATCTGGAGAGCTCTCGGAGCCATTTCTACCCTGTCGGATCCGAGGTGTTTTAGTAGACTCTGAGGGCTTCAGAGCCGTCTGCACCTTGGAACTTTGGCTAGGGTTAGTTCGGCTCCAACTTCTGCCTCTGGGTGGCTTACCTCAGAGCATGGTGGGACCAGGGATCAGAAAGCTCTCCTGTTAGACCCAGGTTCCTATCCCTCTCCGGAGGGTCAGCCTTTAGGACCTTGGGGAGAGTCAGCTTCCATGGAACAAACTGGTCTTATCCCTTCAGGTTCCATATCTTCTCCTGCTGTGCATCAGGAGTCTCTGCTAGCCCTCCCACAAGGGTGGCCGGTGCCAAAACCTCAGGACACCCAATTGGGTATTTCTGTCTCCTGTGATACCTCCCCAGATTATCCCACTGAAGAGGTCCTTTGGAAGAGAGGGCATGTAAGAGGAAGCAAAAATTTCCCTAAATCTGTCAGACCCAGATTTTGTGGAGGATGAAGGATCCCCATTGGTCACCTCCTGCGGATGTCTTCATCCTTGAAATCTTAAAACAGTGAGGTGACTGGGAAGCCCAGCAATCCTTCACAATAATTGTGCTGCTGGAAGCATTTGGTACCCAGCCCGTTTGTCTTGGGTGATTCCACCTGCTGACGAGTTCCTCTATTTGGTCTTGTGATGGGCATGGAAGGAGCCTGGGCCCATACCAGAGAAGCCTGATAAAATTATGATCCCTCCGGAATGCAAACAGTGCTGGTCCAAAGGCCGTCCTGTTGATGCTGTGGTCATAGCGGCAGCCACCAGGAAGGAACTAGCCAAAGAAAGTTCCTCTGTTCATTCTCCGACAAGGAGTTGCAGGCCATGGACAGGTTTGTGAAGCATGTCTACGCTTCAGGGACCTTCACCTTGAGATGCCTGAACTACCTGTCACATTTCAGCAGATTACAAAGGGATCTGATAAAGGAACTCTCAGATACCCTTGCAGAAACCATGTCTGAGGAGGTTAAGGCCTCAGTCTCCTCACAGCTGGCGACCCTTCAGTCAATATCAAACTCGTCTGAGGCTCATTTCCAATGTGGCAGAAGGAGGTGATATGCCTGGATGCTTTTGTATGACTTCACTGAGCCTTTTAAGTCTACTTTTATCAATGCTCCTTTTGATGGCATGTCTTTTGGCCCCAAAGTAAAATATACATTGTCCAGGTGTGAGAAGGATAGAAATGCCCCATCCTCTGTTAGTGTGTTTTTCACCCCCCCCCCCAAAGATCCTTCTGAGGAATCATTGGGGAGGTGAACAAATTTGGTTCAAGAACTGACAAGGATCTTTTCCAAGAGATGCATGGAAGGTCTTCCTCCAGAGGCAGAGGGGAAAACTCAAATGGTAGATGTCGCCCATGCAGCAGAGGGGGCCCACAACAACAAGGGTCTAGAGAACCATTCTTTGGCAAACCCTTCCAGTGCTCCTGAATGGAGGCCTGATTGTTCACTTCTGGAGGCAATTGGGGTCGTTTGTCCCTCTACCAGAGAGCCTGGCTAGAGATCAAACATACTTGGGTGCAGGGGATCATATTCAGAGGATATACAATTACATTTTCCCTTCCTCCTCTAATTTCCAGGAAAATTCCCAATATTCCACCTGGAGGAATCACGCAGCCGTACCAGTACAAAAGCTGCTAGTTAGAAGTCATCCATGCGGTTCCCCCAGACCAGAAAGGATTAGGAACTTAAGATTATTTTTAGTACCAAAGAAAACGGGACTGGAGACCAATTCTGGATCTCTGCGATCTAAACAAATTTGTTCGAAAGACAGTTCTGGATGGTCACGGTTCAGTCCATTCTTCGTTTCTGGAAAAGGATAACGAAGTGCTCAATAGATCTCCAAGATGCTTACTATCATATAAAAATAAACAGGCGATCCAGGAGATTCTTACACTTCCGGCTAGAAGCAAGTCATTATCAGCTCAGAGAACTGCCCTTTGGTCTCACCAGAGCCCCAGGGGTGTTCGCAACTTGTATGGCAGTTATAGCAACTCACTTGTAACTGCAAGGATTCCATGTGTTTCCATATTTAGATGTTTGGCTCATTACCACTCCGGCCAGGCATCAGCTCATTATGGCCAAAGAACAGCTCATCCACACTTGCACAAGGTTAAGAATAACCAAAAATTTTGAGAAGTCAAATTCTAGAATTATACAAGCTCTACTAGACACAAGGTCAACAGTAGCCTCCCCTCCCCTTCCCAGAGTTCAAACCTTAAGGTCACAAGTCAACAAGATACTTTGCACTGTCACAGTCTTTGCCTGCCTAGTATTACAAGCTCTAGGAGCAATATCAGCTGCGATAACCCTTGTTCCGTTAGCCAGGTTTCACATGAGAATTCTCCATTGGATGCTGGCATCTCCCCTGTCAGCCCCAATACAAATTAGAAACTCATGTAAGAAGTATGATTTTGGTGAATCCAATCGGATCAGTTGCTACAGGGTCATCCATTTGTCTCCTCACAGCCCAACGCCATAGTGACCAAGGATGCTTCCCAGCTAGGGTGCAGGGGCATTACCCGGGAAAGACAGTCCAAGGCATGCGGTTCCCAGAATAGGCTAATTTGCATAATAGTGTACTGGAGTTGAGAGCAGTGCTTTTAGGATTACTAGATTTTCAGGATGCTCTCCCTTCAGGAACAATTGCAATTCAAACGGACAATATGTCAGTGGTTTGGTACATCAGCAAACGAGGAACCAGATCATAGTCCCTGTGTCAGGAAGTGCTAAGGGTATGGCAGTGGGCATTGTCTTCCAACTGCTTTCTTTTATCAGTGCATATTCTGGGGAAGTACAGTGTGCTAACAGACAAGCTGAGCAGGTGCATACTGTTACCTCATGAATGGGTCCGTCCGTCAGAAAGTGGCAGAACAAATTTTCCACAAATGGGAGACATCCATGCTGCTGCAACCTCTTTGCATTACCTCTAGCCAATAAGTGCAGCAGCTATTTTGCCCGGATCCCCCCCACAAGGGGAGTTACCGAGGGATGCTGATGTTCATCATGTTTCACTGTTGTAGTCATTACACTTGGGTTATCCTGCTGGCAGGCTACCCGCAGTCAGCCTAAATTCCAAAGTCCTGGTCCGGCGTCGGTTGCTGTCGCCTCTTCCCTGACGTCAGCACGCCAGGGGTATATAAGATGCAGCCGACGCCATTTTCTTCAGTCTTTCTTGCTGCGCAGTGCCCGAAGCAAAAGCAGTTCACAAGTGCCGGTCGGCCAACTCCTGAGATTTTCGAATTCGAATTTCAGATCCGAAGTCTTCATTAAAGCTAAGTACCCCGTTGGGGAAACTTTTTTCTTGCTCCAGACCGATGTCAGAAAAAGTTAACAATTGTATTTCTTGTGAGAAGCAAATACCTCATAAGGATTTTCACTCTTACTGTATTCCTTGCCTAGGCCCAGACCACGACGTTACTTGTTGTCGGTTTTGTGCTAAATTTAACCAACACACTATTAAGCGTTGGTACGATTTTGCCTTTCATTACTTTGGCCGCAGATTCAGTTATACAATGCTGGTGGAACAGCTGATGACTGGAGTCTATAAAAAACGCAAGGATAAAGACAAGGACGGATATCAGAGGTCCAAAACTGACGATGAGGCTTCCTCTAAGCTAGTCGTCTGTTTGCCAGTTCTCAGTAAGGCGCTTTCGCAGCCCCTGACACCCGCTACCTCAGGGCCACAGGCCACTTCCGACTCCCACGTGGAGCCGACTGGGCCTCTGGAAACTCAAGGTATTGGATCCTCGGAAACTATTTCCTCAGATGGGTCGGAAGCCGCTGTGCAGGCATCGGCTTCTGAGGATGTTTTCAGACTGACAGTTATTCTATTCAGCTTGTGACTTCCTCTTTCTATGATTTTACCTCCTATTACCACTACTTACTTTGCTTATGTTTTACCCCCTATCACCTCTAAGATGCTAAAAAAAAAAAAAAAATGTTTTTATTCTGTATTATAATACTGCTCTTATTGCTGTGTGTTTTTGTTACACTAATTGCTTTTTTGTTCTGTATTCTAATTAGTTACTAACTCCTGCTTAGTAGTTTTAGTTAAACTCTTGTATATATTTTTTTCTTAAGTGTGTTACCATAGACTGTTACAATGGAGCTTTTCTCCTCGGGCCTCTACTGAAAATGGACATGTATCCAGTTAGACTAGCCCGGTCAACAAATGTAAAATAAATAAATAAATATGTAAAGCCATCTTCAGCTTCAAAGCCAAAGACTAGAGCAGCTCTAAAGACAAACAAGTAAAGCATTCTCCAGGACAGACTTCCATGCCTAAAAACAGATGCTCAAAATGGCCGAAGACCTTATTACTTTGATCAGGGGTTCCCATCCCCCTCCTGATAAGAGGCCTTAGGCAAGAAACAAAATATGAATCTTCAGATCAGGTTTCCATTTCCTCTGATTCCTCCTCTGATCAGGAATACGCTCTTCCTCCCTATGAGGATTCTGATGCTGAAGAATCTTTTCCTTCAGCTTCTCCTGAGGATTATTCTTTTGGGGAAAATCTGCATACTATGAGGGAGCACTTTCATTGGGAGAGCCAGGATTATTCACAATCCAAGAAAAGGCTCAGAGATTTTCTTTTACTTCCTCAGCACAGGGCCCCTTGCTATTCCTCCTGTTCTGGACATTGTAGATGTTTTTTCAGAGTCCGGCCTGTCTCCAGACTCTATACCCCCCCTGCACCTGGTAAGCCAGACAAGGTACTACAGGGTTCCAGACTCATAAATTTCTATATAAAAACCCTGCTGCTGACCCAGAAACTATATCTCAGGGTCCCAAAGGGGGGTCAAGGCTTCCACTGCAAAAAACCCTGTTCCCCCTGATAGGGATTCTAGAGTACTGGACAAGATGGGGGGAAAAAAGTTTACACTTCTGCTGCCTTGGCTGTAAGGGCTTTAAATTGTCAGTTTCATATGCTTAAATATCAGCAATACTGAATGTCGCTGTTAAAACAGGAATTGTTGACAAATACTGAATGTGCTGAAAACAAGAAAATGCAGGATTTATTGCATGCAGCTGAACAGTTGGGAAAACATAATTTGCAATGTGGTTTTGATTCTTTGGAGGCCTCTTGGGCCGCTGTAATGGGTTCTGTGATTAGAAGGCATGCTTGGTTAAAGGAACAGAATCTGCCTGATCATGTTAAAGCAAAATTATTAGATGCTCCATTACAGCATGATAATGGAAGATAAAGCGAAATCTATGCAGACAGTTAAGGATTTCGTACAGGTACATCCACCCAGATTTAGCAGGAACTGGCCTTCAAAAAATTGGTCCTTTCCAGTGTCAGATAGGACACAGAGGCAGATACAGGCGCTCTAGAGGCAGATCCCAGCCCCAAGGCTCATACAAGCCTAAACAATGGGGTGCTTCTACTTCCAAAAGTGGAGAAGACAAATCTCAACCTTATAGGAAACGGTCCCAATGACTTTCCTCTAACAGTACCAAGCACTTAACTTTTGGATGCTCCCTTAGCGGGAAAACTAGCCCTTTTTTCACAAAACTGGCACATGATCACTCAGGACAAATGGGTCTTGAATTTAGTGTCTCAGGGTTACAGGTTCCACTTTCACACCCTGCCAAAGGCAAAAGGCATGCCAGACCTGCCACACAATCAATGGGCAGAGACACAAAAGCAAGTTTCATCCCTCATGCACATGAGGGCCATTGAGCGAGTACCACTACAGGAGCAGGGACAAGGATTTTACTTGCGTCTTTTCTTGGTACCCAGAAAGGACAAAGCCTGGAGACCAATACTGGACCTGTCTATTCTAAACACTTTTCTGGATGTTCCAAAGTTCAAAATGTTGACTCTGCAGCAGCTTCTGCCCATGCTGGGCAAGAAGGCTTGGCTTGTAATCTTGGACTTAAAACAGGCATACCTGCACATCCCAATCAAACAGTCTTGCAGAAGATACCTCAGATTCATAGCTGGCTCAATGCACTACCAATTATCTGCACTACCCTTTGGCTTATCTACTGCGCCCGGGGTCTTCACAAAATGCCTGGCACCAGTAATTGCTTTTTGCAGACAGAGGAATTCAAATATATCCCTACTTGGACGACTGCCTTATTCAAGCAGAGAACAAGGACATTCTACTAAAGCATCTGGCGTTTGTAAAAATATTACTAATTTGCCTAGGGTACACAGTAAACGAAAAGAAATCAAAACTAGTAACTTCTCAAGAGATATTCCTGGGTGCAAGCTAAAATACAACTGCCCAGATGGCCTATCGCACGCCAGACAAAGGCAACTGACTTCTTACTTTGAAATGTTGGCAACAAAAACCCAGTTATCTGCAAGAAAAATTCTGCAGGCTTTGGGCTTCATGGCATCCTGCATTCTGTTAATTCCATATGCAAGACTGCATATGAGGAAACTTCAATGGTATCTAGAAAGTGTTTGGACTCAACATTGCTACAGCCTGGAAAAAACTTAATACCCTCATTCCCTGCCTGCAACAGGAGTTTCAGTGGTGGGCACAGGCCTGTCACCACAACAAGGAACAGCCTTTCACTTTACCCACTGCCAGGCAGACATTAACAGATGCAACAGATTATGCTTGGGGGGCCCACATGGCAGGAAAATGTATTCAGGGAGCATGGCCCACAAGCCAAATGCATCTTCATATCAATCTAAAAAAAATGCTGGCTGTCCAGAATGCCCTGACAGCATTCAAGGATCTACTTCATCCAGGACAACTGCTGGTAAGGACGGACAATACTACAGTCATGTGGTACATAAACAAGCAGGAAGGCACACACTCCTACCCCCTCTGCAGACAAGCCATGATTTTGTGGAACACAGCATTGACTTATCAAGTACACCTGCAAGCACAATTCCTGCCAGGAAAGACAAATACTCTGGCAGACAAACTAAGTAGAAACCTCATGGAACCTCACGAGTGGAAACTAGATCCACAAATCTTCAGCATAATAACAAGGAAATGGGGATGCCCAGACATGGATCTATTTGCCTCCCCTCACAACTGCCAACTACAGAGATTTTGTACAAGCTAGCTTGGAAAGTGGATGCTGTATCATTCAGCTGGAAAAACCTTACAGTATATGCCTTTCCTCCACTGCCTCTCCTCTCCAAGGTACTCCTCAAGGTGAGACAAGAGAAGCCAAAAATGATCCTGATTGCCCCAGACTGGCCACGCCAGCACTGGTACCCAATCCTAAAAAGCTTGTCTCAAGACCCAGCCTGGACATTACCTCAAATTCCTCATTTACTGACCCAACAAAGCAATCGGATACTGCACAACCAACTCAGAACCCTAAATCTGGCTGCATGGAAGATAACGTAACCATTCAGGACACACCTTTCTCGAAAGCAGTTATGGATGTTATTCTGGAGGCCAGGAGGCCCAGCACCAGAAAATCATATGCAGAAAAATGGAAAAGATTCTGTGCTTCGAACCAGGCACAAGGAATTGACATGCTTGTACCAAATATTCCTCAGATTTTACAATACCTAACTGAGATGTTGGACAAAGGCCTATCCTTTTCATAGATTAAGATCCATGCCTGTGCCATTTCAGCTCATTACAATACGGACCCACCTATTTTTTCACATCCATTACTAAGGCAGTACCTCAGAGGGGCCAAAAACATAAGACCCCCAAGAAGAGCACTAATACCTGCATGGGACCTCAACTTTGTCTTGGAAAAGCTCACACTGCCTCCTTTTGAGCCAGCCAATACAACCGAGAGAAAATTCTTATGGAAAACAGCTCTGCTCCTAACAATAACTTCAGCAAAAAGAGTTTCAGAGTTACAGGCATTAATGGCTGTGGAACCTTTTATCATTTTCCATCCCGACAGGGTTTCTCCAAGGACAAACCCAACATTTATGCCTAAGGTAGTATCCAATGTGGCTCTCAATCAAACCATTCATTTGCGTACATTTTATCCAAATCCCCAGAATAAAGGGGAGAGACTTTTGCATTCTTTGGACATGTACAGACAGCTGCGCTTCTACTTGGACAAAACTAAAGCTTTCAGAAAGACTGAGCAACTTTTAGTGGCATATGCTGCAGGATCACAAGTAAAGGCTATCTCAAAGCAGACTATTTCAAAATGGATAGGACACTGCATTCATTTCTGCTATTCACAACATGGCAAATCAGTGCCTAAGGGCATTAGGCCACATTCGACCAGGGCAGCAGCAACCTCAGCAGCCTTCCTCAGAGTACCAACCAAGGATATTTTGGGGGCTGCTACTTGGACTTCAGTGCACACTTTTACAAAGCACTACCACTTGCCTCTTTACTCTAAATCCAGAGCAGGCTTTGCCACTGCAGTTCTGCAGGGTCTCATAGCCACTCCTAATTCTATTTAGACCCAGCCACCCAACCTCAGCTTTGGGATTCAACCCAGGTGTAATGAGTGCAACAGTGAAACACTATGAACATAGTACAGTTGTGTACCTACCATACATGTAGATGTTCGAGTGTATTCACTGTTGCAGTCCAGGTTACCCACCAACTATCCCCCTTTCTTTGCTGGGACTTATCTGTATTTCTCTATTCTATACAACCTATGTGGTGTATTTGCTTGTAGATGAAGGTAATGTTTAATGTTAAGTTGTCTATCTCGCCTTCATTCTTGCTGGATGGGTTCGGAGCCGAACCTCGGCTCCGACTTGGCCACTCTAAAAGCTCGAGAGCTAGTTCCACCGGCTCGAGGCTCCCCTATATCCCACAATGCTATGCGGTAACTCCTCAGATCTCGTTTGCCGCTACAGCGATCGAGGTGCTTTTCAACCGGCTCGTCAGGTTAGTTGTTAAAACTAAGTTATCTTAGATAGGCCCCCCTTTAAGTTAGTTTTTCTTCATAAATTTCTAAATTAGGTAGTTTCCTTCCATTCCTAGTCTAAAATTTCCCTTTCTTTTCCTAAACTCACTAGAGTTCTTCCCTTGGGCCTTAGGCCCAGTCCCTCCCTTCCTAGTAGTTGGAGTGACTGTGTTTTGTAGGGATTTAATTTTCTAAATTACTTACTAATTTAATTTAATTTTCAATAAGTGTAATCGGTGTCTGTGTGTGTGTGGTTACACTTTTTCTTCTTTAGAGATGTCTAAAGAATCAAAGGTCTCAGGCTTTAAGAAGCGTGACTCGTGCTGTCAGAAGATGTCTCTGGTAGACGGTCACACTTCTTGTGTATACTGCCTGGGACCTTTGCACCTGCAGGACTCATGTGCTGTTTGCCATGGCTTCAGCCCTAGAGTCCTGCAGGAGCGTAAAAATAAGCTCATTCTAAGGGGCTTATTGAAGCCTGAGGGTCCCCCGACGCAATCTTCGGGGAAACCCTCGAAGCCTACCAGACCATCGGCTCCGGTATCGGAGTCGTCTTCTGGGTCTTCGAAGGCTGGAGCCGATGATTCTCGAACTCATGTCCCTGCTATTTCCTCTGCTCCGGCCGGAGCCGAGGTAGACACCGGTGAGTCGGCTCCAATCAGATTGTCGGAACCGACCCCCAGAAAAAGGTCCCGGTCACCATCTATCGGCTCCATTCAGTCGGCTCCAGCATCATCATTGTTGTCTGAACGGAGCCATAGATCTCACTCCTCTAGGTCGTCGAGACTATCAGATCATGACCTTCAGAGGGTAGTGAGTCGACTTAAGTCCGAGGCACTGGCCCAGATGCTTCAAAGCCCGACTCAACAGTCGATGGCTAATCCCATCACTCAGAATGTTCTTCCTCTGACTCCTTTGAGTTCGGAGCCAGGGCGGCTCGGACCCGAGACTGTGGCTGCGTCGGAAACGATACCGTTGTTTTCGGTACAGTCGTCTGCTACAATATCTTCCTTGGAGGAATCTCGGCGCTGGACTTCCCTCGTCTGCTCCGAGGGGGCGAGTGGCATCTGACCCTTGTCCGACCCCGCTCTCCCTCTCGATGCTTCGGCGCTGGTGAGTTCGGCTCCGACATCGGCCTCGGAACAGTCACTGTCGGTGCCGGGGGAGGTTTCCAGCTTTTCGGAGCGGAGACCTCTGGCTCTGCCTGACAGGGGTGCTTTCAAGGTCATGAGCAGCGTGTTAGAACCTGGTTCAACACCACAGTCTGCTCCATCTGCCCCTCCCTCCACGGTGCCTCCGGTGATTTCTGCTCACTCCCTCATCCCGGATCGTATTGAGCCAGCTCCTCAAGTATCCCCAGTGGGGATCTCCTCCTCTTCCGAGGCCTCTCCTGACCTGGTAGGAGAGCCTCCTAGGAAGAGGCAGTGCAAGAGGAAGCACATCGACTCCCCTGAGTCTGTCACTTCTGACACTGATTTAGAGGATTCTGAAGGTTCCCCTCGTTCCCCCTCTGAAGATGTCTCCTTTGCAGACATCCTCGAGATCCTAAAACAGAGGGGGAATTGGCCAGCCCTCAACCCTTCAGAGGATGAATCTGTGTATCTTGAGGCGTTTGGCTCTCGCCCTTCCACGTCCTGGGTGTCCCCTCCCTTTGACCCCCTTATGCAAGTGGTGGCAAAGAAGGCCTGGACGGCTCCTGACTCTGGACCCCACCCCTAGGAGACCATCAAAATTTATCACTGCCCCCAAGGACAAAGAATTTTTGACCAAAGGCGTCTCTGTGGATGCTATGGTGGTGGCTGCGGCCACCGAGAAGGAGCTAGCTGATCCTTCAGTGCCTGTCCATCCTCCTAACAAGGAGTCTAGGACTATGGACAGGTACGGGAAGCGGATGTTCTCGTCAGCGACCTTTTCTATGTGCTCGCTGAATTACCTGTGTCATTTCACTCGTCTCCAGAGAGATTTGCTCAAGGAAGCGAGCGAAATGTTAAAGGATCCAACAGCTGCGGGTTTTCAGGATAGGATGAACTCTCAGCTGGCTACCCCTCAACTCAATAGTTAACTCCTCCATGCGCCTCCTTTCGTATGCGGTGGATGGAGCGAGTAGAGCGGCAGGTACAGGTGTGGCCTTGTCGGCACGCCTGGATGCGGCTATGTAATTTTGCGGACCCTTTCAAGGCGTCCTTCACTAACTCCCCGTTTGATGGATCATCCCTCTTTGGTCCTCAAGTGAAGGAAACCCTGACTAGGTGCGAGACTGAAGGCAAGACTCTCTCTGCCGTGGGAGTCCGTTTTTCTACTCCTTCTAGGTCTTACCCCAAAGGCCAGAAGGGGGGAAAGATGTGGTTCCGCAAACAATCTCAGGGAGATTTGCCTGACGCACAGAGTCGGTTCCCCTCTAGAGGCAGAGGGGGGAACAATAATAGTAGATGCCGTCCTAGAGGCAGAGGGGGCCCACAGAATCAGGGCAGTCGAGAAACCTTCTCCGACAAGCCCTTTCAGCATCCCTGAGGGGTTGCCCGACTGTCCACCTTCGGAGGCAGTCGGGGGAAGATTATCTCTGTACCCAGAAGCCTGGCTATCCCTAACTCAAGACAAGTGGGTACAGTCTATCATTTCCGAAGGCTACAGAATCCCATTCTTTCTCATTCCAAAGCAATCCAAAAAATCCCTTCCAGACATTCCACCGAGTCAAAGGGAGCAAGCAGCACTAGAAATTTCAAAGCTGCTTGCAAAAAGAGCCATTCAACCAGTTCCAGCAGACCAACAAGGATCCGGAATCTACTCCAAATTCTTTTTGGTTCCAAAGAAAACAGGGGACTGGAGACCCATTTTGGATCTCAGCAACTTGAACAAGTTTGTCAAGAAAACAAAATTTCGGATGGTCACGCTGCAGTCCATTCTACCACTTTTGGGGCGGGACAACTGGATGTGCTCTATAGATCTCCAGGATGCGTATTATCACATCAGAATGAGCCGATGCTCCAGGAGATTCCTCCACTTCAGGCTGGGAACCAGTCATTTCCAATTCAGGGCCCTGCCCTTTGGACTCACTACAGCCCCCCCGAGTGTTTAACAAATGCATGGCAGTGGTCGCCTCTCATCTGAGACGACAAGGATTCCAAGTGTTTCCGTATTTAGACGACTGGCTCCTTACAGCCCCCACCAAGCATCTTCTGCTCCTTGCCAGAGACTACACTTTTCACACATGTCAAACACTAGGCATTTCAATAAATTACGAAAAGTCTGTCTTGTCGCCTTGTCGTGTTATTACCTTCATAGGCGCAAATCTAGACAGTCCAACATGTCAGCCACACTCACAGAGCAGAGACTAGCAGACATACACAGACAAGTCTCCCTTGTCTTGCAGAGCAACAAGATCAAAGTCAGACTGATCCTGAAGGTCTTAGGGATAATGGCGGCTGCTATCCCTCTCCTTCCTTTAGCCTGTTTCCACATGAGAATTTTACAATGGATGCTCTTCACACAATGGTCATACCAACAACTTCCGATGTCCCATTCCATTGAGATAACACAATCGTGCAGGAATCATCTTTCTTGGTGGATCACATCCCCCCAGCTCTTTATGGGGAGACCCTTTGTTCCTCCCCCTCCGGTTGCTACACTGACAACGGACGCCTCCCTGATCGGGTGGGGGGGGCATTACCAGGGCAGGACGGTCCAGGGCACGTGGCAACCTTTCGAACGCCACTTGCACATAAATGTTCTAGAGATGAGAGCAGTGCTTCTAGCGTTGCAAGCCCTTCAAGACTCTCTTCCCAAAGGAACTATAGCAATTCAGACAGACAAAATATGTCTGTAGTGTGGTACATCAACAAACAAGGTGGAACCAGATCCTACCCCCTATGTCGAGAGGCACTCAGACTGTGGCAATGGGCGATTTCTTCTCAGCGGTTTCTGTTAGCAACGCACATTCCCGGGAAGTGCAATATGATTGCGGATAAATTGAGCAGAGCTATTCTCATGCCTCACGAGTGGTCTCTGAAGAATTCAGTGTTGGAGGAAGTTTTTCGAAAGTGGGGCCAGCCTTGCTGCGACCTTTTCACTACTCCCCAAAACAGCAAGTGCGATGATTTTTTCACCCTCTTTCCCCAACCAGGCCACCCCAGCAGAGACACTCTAGTCCACGATTGGCCCCGGGGACTTCTGTATGCTTTTCTTCCCTTCCCACTGATATCTCAACTAATACAGAAAGCCATCGCTCAGAAAGCTTTCATGATCCTCATTGCCCCTTACTGGCCTAGACAGGTTTGGTTCCCATTTCTTCACCGTTATCTGTTGGAGCAACCTTGGCATCTGGACCCAGTTCCAGACCTCTTGACCCATCAGTCGGGTCAGTTGCACCACTCCCTCCCTTCTCTGAACCTCACAGCGTGGTTCCTCCAATTCCAACTCTAGCCAGGCTTCCTCTAATATCTCACTCGGTTCAAGATATTTTGATAGCCTCTCATAAATCTTCCACTCGGAAGATTTATCATAGTAAGTGGAAACGTTTTTCCTGATGTCCTTCAAGGATGCATCTGCTGTCCTAACATATGGGTTGTCCTGCCTCAGGCAGCCCTTCGGTCGGGCGGATTCCAAAGTCTGGGTCTGGCCTCTGCTGATGTCGCACTTCACCCGACGTCATAGCTGCTGTGGTATAAAGGCATCAGCCGACGCCATTTTCCTCAGTCTTTCTTGCCGCGCGGTGCCTGAAGCAGAAGCTGTTTGCAAGTGCCGGTCGGTCAGATCCAGAGATTTCTACTACCGAAGACTTCTAAAAAGCTAAGTACCCCGTTGGGGACTCTTTCTTGCCTCAGCCGATGTCAGACAAATTTCCTGTTGGGCGCAGTCAAAGGATATAGATCCTTTCACTGCTTCCATTCAATCAGTTTTAGACTTTCTAGCCGAACTTTTCCACTCAGGTTCGTCTCCATCTACCATCAAAGTTCAATTGGCAGCAATATCGAACTTTCATGTTGGGATCTGAGTGCTCCATTATGTCTCAAACTCTGCAAAGCCTTTTTAAAGGGAGTTTTTCTCCTCAAACCACCTATCAGGGATCCTCCTCCTTAATGGGATCTCAACTTGGTTCTAGCATCTTTGATTCTTCCCCCCTTTGAACCTGCGGCTTCATGCTCAATGAAGTTACTATCTTGGAAAACACTCTTTTTGGTAGCTATTACTTCAGCCAGAAGAGTCTCTGAACTCCATGCTCTGTGTAGTCGATCCCCTTATCTCTTGTTTCATAAGGATAGGGTGTCCTTACGTACTAACCAGTCCTTTTTGCCTAAGGTAGCTTCACCGGCAAATTTGAATCAAACCATTGATCTTCCGGTGTTCTTTCCTAACTATTCGAACCGATCAGAACAAAAATTGCATTGGTTAGACGTTCATCGCCAACTTAGGTACTATTTAGACAGGACCAAACAATTCAGGAAGTCTGATCAACTGTTTGTTTCCTATGCAGAAGGTGGAATGGGCCTTCCAGTTTCTAAGGTATCTCTTTCTAGATGGCTTACTTCGTTGATCACCTTTGTATATGAGATCAGACATCAACAGTTGCCAGCCAAACCCAGGGCTCATTCAACTAGAGCTTTAGCCACATCTATAGCTTTCCAAGACAGACTGCCTATTGATTCGATTTGTTCTGCAGCTACTTGGGCTTCTCCCCATACTTTCATTTCTCATTATAAGTTGGACTTCGCCTCTAGGGTCTGAGCCAACTTTGGTTCCACTGTACTCAAGAGTCTGTTCCGATAGGCCACCCGGGACAAGGTGCTAGGGACGCGGTCCCATCCAGCAAGAATGAAGGCGAGATAGACAACTTAACATTTAGAAGTTATGTAACTACCATAACGTTCCATGTTAGTTGTCTTCTTCTCGCCTTCTTTCTTGCGTCCCACCCTCCTTCCCCCTAGCCTGGACAGACCTAGAGGAGTTTGTTTTGTGACCTTTTATCTTTGCCATATTATGGAATTTTTATAGCTGGGCCTAGCTTACAAACGAGATCTGAGGAGTTACCGCCTAGCATTGTGGGATATAGGGGAGCCTCGAGCCGGTGGAACTAGCTCTCGAGCTTTTAGAGTGGCCGAGTCGGAGCTGAGGTTCGGCTCCGAACCCATCCAGCAAGAAAGAAGTCGAGAAGAAGACAACTAACATGGAGCGTTATGGTAGGTACATAACTTCTAATTTTAGCGCATGCTTTTTATAAGCAATGATAAGTTGTCAATCTCGCCTTCATTCTTGCTGGATGGGTTCGGAGACGATCCTCTGCTCCGACTCTGCTTATGCCAAACCTCGAGAGCTATTCTTACCGGCTTGAGGTAACCCTGTATCCCATAATGCTAGGCGCTAACTACCTAGATCTCATTTGCCGCTTAGCTGCAAGGTTGCGTTTTTGCCGGCTCTGGTAATTTTTTCAAAAAGAACAGCTTTTTGGGTAAGATTTTTTTCCCTTTTTATTTCAGGTTAGTGTTCTTTATACCCTTGTCCCCTACTTTGAGTAATCTGACTTGTATAGTCCCCTTCTGGGTCTATTTTCTACCCCCCCCCCCGGTCCTTCCTTTCCCTTATACATCTAGGCCTTGGGGCCAAGTTAGTTTTTTGGGTAAATTAGTCTCTGTTACTTGAAGTTTCAGTCTTTGGTGTGGTGTTCTGACTGAACTAGGTTTTTATTTACTGTAGTGTGTGTGTGGTGTTTGAGTGTGTTCCGTTATGTCTAAGGAATCCAAGGTCTCAGGCTTCAAGAAGTGTGACTCGTGCTGTCAGAAAATGTCTGTCACACTTCTTGCGTGTATTGCCTAGGCCCTCTGCACCTGCAGGACTCTTGTTCCATTTGCCATGCATTCAGTCCAAGTGTCCTGCAGGAATGCAGGAACAAATTGATTTTGAGAGGCTTATTGAAGCCTGAAGGCTCCCCGGCCAAGTCTTCGTCGGGCAAGCCTTCTAAGCCCACTAAATCGTCGGCTCCGAGTTTAGAGCCTCCGACCAGTGGTGCTACTTATGCTTTGTCATCGGCTCCGGCCGGAGCTGATGCTTCAAAATCTCAGTCTGCTCCAATAGTTTTGTCGGAGCCAACTTTGACCTGTAAGCGCTCCAGGTCCCCCTCTTTGGAGTCGGTCCACTCGGCTCCGAGATCTCCTTTGCTTTCGGAGCGCAGTCACCGGTCCCATTCCTCTGTCTTCCAGGCTTTTGGACCATGACCTCGAGAAGGTGGTTAGTAGACTCCTTAAGTCACAGACACTGGGCCAGATGCTTCATAGCCCTTCTCAACAGACAGTGGCTATTCCCATTCCATCATCGATTCCTCCTCCGACACTTCCCTTGAGTTCGTAGCCGGAGTTTGTGGGAGCCGGGACAGTCAACACATCTGAGCCGATACCACCCATTTCGGCTCCGTCGTCTGCTCCGATTTCTTCTATGGTGCCATCCTTGGAGGGATCCGGACGCCGTGACTCCCTCGTCGGCTCCGAGGGGGCGAGTGGCATCGGACCCTTGTCCAACCCCGTTCTTCCTCTCGGAGCCTCAGCGCAGGTGAGTTCGGCTCCATCGGCCTCGGAGCCATCCCTCTCGGTGCCGGTAGGGTTTTTTATCCCCTCGGAGTGGGGACCTTCCTCTCTGCCTGATAGGGATGCTTTCGAGGTCATGAGGAGTGTGCTGGTCCCTGTGCCTGTTCCTCGGTCTGCTCCCTCAGCTCCTCCCACTGTAGTGCCTGCTATGGTCTCTACTCATCCTCTCGACCGTGACCGTAGAGATCCTACGTCTCAGGGGCCCCCAATGGGAGCATCCTCCTCTTCTGAGGCCTCCCCTGATCCGTCAGGGGAGCCCCCGTGGAAGAGGAAATGTAAGAGGAAGCATTTGGACTCCCCTGAGTCAGTCACGTCTGATACCGACTTGGATGAGTCTGAGGGGTCCCCAAGATCCCCCTCTGAGGATGTCTCCTTCTCTGACATCCTTGAGATCCTCAAGCAGAGGGGGAACTGGTCTACTCTCAACCCTTCCGAGGACGAGTCTGTCTATGTAGAGGCGTTTGGTTCTCGCCCTTCCACCTCCTTTTGACCCCCTTATGGAAGTGTTGGCCAGGAAGGCTTGGACGGCCCCTGACTCTATGGAACCAACCCCGCGGAGGCCTTCAAAATTTATCACAGCCCCTGCTGATAAGCAGTTTTTGACCATGGGTGTCCCTGTTGATGCCATGGTGGTAGCGGCAGCCACTAAGAAGTAACTGGCTGATCCTTCGGTACCTATCCATCCTCCTAATAAGGAATCTAGGACCATGGAGAGGTACGGCAAGCGGATGTTTTCTTCAGCGACCTTTACCATGTGGTCGCTGAATTACTTGTGTAATTTCACCCGTCTTCAACGAGACTTGCTCAAAGAAATGGGTGACACACTAAAGGATCCAACAGCTGCTAGGTCTCGGGACAAAATCAACTCCCAGCTGGCAACCCTAAACTCGATTGTTAACTCCTCCATGCGGCTTATTTCGTGTGCGGCCGATGGGGCAAGTAGGGCTGCAGGCACAGGTGTGGCCTTAAGACGGCATGCCTGGATGCAGCTTTGTAACTTTGCTGACCCCTTCAAGGCGTCCTTCACCAACTCTCCCTTTGATGGTTTGGCGTTGTTTGGACCTCAGTTGAAGGATACTTTGACCAGATGCTAACAAGACGGCAAGACTCTCTCTGCCGTGGGAGTCCGTTTTTCCACCCCATCCAGACCATACCCCAAAGGTCAGAAGGGTGGAAAAATGTGGTTCCGCAAAGGTTCCGCAAACCACAGGGAGTCGCACCGGACGCACGAGGCGAGATGTCCTTCAAGGATGCATCTGCAGTCCTTACAAATGGGTTGTCCTGTCGTCAGGCAGCCCCTCGGTCGGCCGGATTCCAAAGTCTGGGTCTGGCCTCGGCTGGTGTCGCACTTCACCCGACGTCATAGCTGCAGTTATTCGGGTATAAAGGCATCAGCCGACACCATTTTCCTCAGTCTTTCTTGCCGCGTGGCGCCCGAAGCAGAAGCTGTTCGCAAGTGCCGGTCGGTCAGAACCAGAGATTACTACTACAAGTACCGAAGACTTCTAAAAAGCTAAGTACCCTGTTGGGGACTCTTTCTTGCCTCAGCCGATGTCAGAAAAAGTGAATAACTGTTTAACTTGTGGGAAACAAATACCTCATAAAGATTTCCACTCTTACTGCTTACCTTGTTTAGGCCCAGACCACGACGTAGCAGCTTGTCTAGCCTGTGCTTCTTTCAACCGACGGACGCTTAGATGTCGGTCGGAATTTGCTGAAGAGTTTTTCGGCTCCGACTTTGCTTACATTATGCCGTCGGATACTCCGACTACGCAAATTTCTAAAAAACGCAAGGAAAAGGACCGACACTCGCGGTCCACGGTTTTGGCCGAAACCGCGGTTAAGCCAACCGCGAGTGTCTCGGTTTCGGCTGAAACAGAGTCCACAGTTCTTCCTTCGGCCGAAAGCTTGCCACTTACCGAGGCCTCATCCAGCCTGGCTGAATCTGCTACTGAAAATCCCACCTGCTCTTGCAGGTTCGCAGGATTTATCTGATACTATCCCTTTGGATATTTCTACCCCTGCACGTGGAGCTGCTAGGCCTCCTGCATCCATGTCTATTAAGGCCTTTGCCAGGGCTAAAGCAGCAAAATCTACCAAATCTGTGCCTGCTAAGACCCGCTCTCACAGGCCTAGTTCCAGTTCACAAATGCTTAGTCTAGCAGAGGATCTCATTTCTTTGATCCGGGGATCCCAACCACATCCAGACAGGGCCTCTCACCCACCTCCAGAGAAGAGGACTAGAGTAGAGCCCCCTGAGCCAGTTTCTTCAGATGGATCCTCTGATGAGTCAGATAATTCAAACCCTCCAGAGGGCCCCTTTTCTCCTTATGAGGACTCTGATGCAGAAGACTCCATTCCTTCTGCCTCTCCGCCTGAGGAATTTTCTTTTGGGGAAACCTTGCATGCTATGAGGGAACAATTTCAATGGCAGGGCCAGGATTTTTCAGACTCTAGGAAAAGTCTTAGAAACTTTTTGCATTTGCCACAGCATAGGCCTTTAGCCATTCCTCCAGTACTTACTGTTGTGGATGATGCTTTTAATGATGCTTGTACGGCTCCTGATTCTCTTCCTCCGGCCCCTGCTAAGCCCGATAGGTACTACAGGGTTCCGGACACACATTATCATTTGTATAAGGCCCCTTTTGCAGATCCCGAAACTATCTCCCAGGGACCCAAGGCTGTAGCAGCTTCTAATACCAAAAACCCCTCCCCTCTGAAAGGGAATCTAGGGCCTTAGAGAGATGGGGTAAAAAAGTTTACACTTATGCTACTCTTTCAGCTAGGGCCTTGAACTGTCAATTCCACATGATTCAGTATCAGGAATTTATGTTAGACCAATTAACTAAAAAACTGTCCTCGGATGAACCATTAGACAAAAATTCTGTACAGGAAATGGTACATAACATTCAGCAGGTCAGTAATCATTCCTTAAAATGCGGCTATGATGCACTGGAGGCTTCCTTTAGATCAGCCATGACTGGCACAGTGATCAGAAGACATGCATGGTTGAAAGAGCAGTCCTTACCAGACCATGTTAAATCAAAGCTCCTAGATGCTCCCATGGATAAGCTCAATTTGTTTGGCTCCCCTGCGCAGCAGGTGTTGAAGGTGGAAGACAAAGCAAAATCTGTTCAGACAGTCAAGGATTTCTTGCAGGTCCAGCCTCCAAGGTTTAGCAGGAACTGGCCTTCCAAGAATTGGTCCTTTCCAGACACCTCCAGAGCTCTGAGAGGCAGGAATAGGTGCTCAAGAGGCAGGGGTCAATCCAGAGGTGCCTACAGGGGACGTCAGTGGCAGGCTAACAACCAGCGAGGTACAGCCACAGATCCAGCCACCACCACTTCCACAGGACAATCACAGTGACTTGGCTCTGGCACCGCCTACCAGGGAACAACTAGAAGCACCCTTAGGTGGGAAGCTAGCCTTATTTTCAGTAAACTGGCATTACATCACAGGAGACAAATGGATTTTACAGACAATAGACCAAGGTTACAGGTTTCACTTCCATACTCTACCAAGGAAGAGAGGAATGCCAAACCTACCTCCAAATCAGAAGACAGAAGCTCTAGAACAAATAACTCACTTACTAAGGATTAGAGCTATAGAAAGGGTACCATCTATGGAGCAAGGACAAGGATTTTACTCCAGACTCTTCCTGGTACCAAGAAAAGAAAACCAATGGAGACCTATTCTCGACCTGTCCGCTTTAAACACATACCTCATTGTTCCAAAATTCAAAATGCTGACCCTACAGCAGCTTCTTCCCATGCTGGGCAAGGAGTCTTGGCTGATAACTCTAGATCTCAAGGAGGCATACCTGCACGTCCCCATATGACCAAATTGCAGAAGATACCTCAGATTTCTTGCAGGATCAGAGCATTATCAATTCTCAGCATTGCCCTTTGGCTTATCTACTGCGCCCAGAGTATTCACGAAATGCCTGGCATCAGTAATTGCTCATTGCAGGCTTCAGGGAATTCAAATTTATCCTTACCTGGACGACTGCCTGTTACAAGCGGACAACAAAAACAAATTAGCAAAAGATTTGGAAAGGGTCATTCATCTACTACAAGCCCTGGGATACACAGTCAATATAAAAAAGTCAAGGCTGATACCATCCCAAAGGATAACCTTCTTGGGTGCAGATTTGGACACATCAAAACAAATGGCATTCCTGACAGAAAAACAGGAGCAACTCCTTTTCTACTTCATGGCATTAACAAAGCAGAACCAGCCAACAGCAAGAAAAGTCCTGCAAGCTCTCGGTTACATGGCATCCTGCATAATATTGATTCCACATGCCGGACTACATTTGAGGAAGTTACAGTGGTACCTAAGGAATTTATGGTCTCAGCACAAGCACAGCCTAGAAACCCAGATTCCAATAATTCCATGCCTGAAACAAGAATTCCAATGGTGGGCTCAGGCCTGTCAATCAAACAAGGGACTGCCCTTCCACAGCACTCAACCAAGCCAGACCATCACAACAGACGCCTCAGACCTCGGTTGGGGGGCGCACATGCTGGACAAGTGCATACAAGGCTTATGGACTCAAGACCAGCTGCACCTACACATAAATCAAAAGGAAATGCTGGCAGTAAAACTGGCAATTCAGGCATTCAGACCATTTCTTTGACAGGGTCAACTGCTGATAAGGACGGACAACACCACAGTTATATGGTACATCAACAAACAGGGAGGCACACATTCATACCCTCTATGCCGGATGGCAATGGACCTCTGGAATGTGGCACTGAGCTTCAACATTCAGCTTCAAGCAATTTTTGTGCCAGGAAAAGAAAATATACTAGCAGACATCCTAAGCAGAACTACCACGGATGCCCACGAATGGATGCTGCATCCGGACATCTTCAAAACCATTACAGGGAAATGGGGACTACCAGAAATAGACTTATTTGCATCCCCACACAATCACCAACTGAAAAAATTCTGCACAAGGGCGTACCACCCACTTGCTTGGAAAGTGGACTCCCTATCTTTCAGTTGGAAAAACCTGACAGCATATGCATTCCCACCTCTTCCTTTGATGCACAAGGTGCTATTGAAGATCAAAGAAGACCATCCAAGGATCATCCTGATAGCTCCAGTCTGGCCAAGGCAACATTGGTACCCATTACTGAGGAGCATGTCTCGGGAACAAATATGGCCTCTGCCCCTAGTTCCCTTGCTGTTAACACAGAACAACTTCAAAACCCTGCATCCAAACCTGAAAACACTGCAGCTGGCTGCCTGGAACATTGCATAAGACCAAATAACCCAGATTTATCTCAAAGGGTTAAAGACATTATCATGGAGGCTCGCAGACCCTCAACAAGAAAAAATTATTCAGCAAAATGGAAAAGATATCTCATTTGGAGTACTGCAAAAGGAGAGAATGTGTCACTGGTAAACATAGCTAACATCCTGGAATACTTGGCAGAGCTCTTCCACAACGGCCTGTCCTATTCTTCCATTAAGATTCATGCATCAGCTATTTCAGCAGAATACAACTTGGATCCTCCAGTCTTCTCACATCCTCTGCTCAGGCAGTTTCTGAGAGGGATTAAAAATGTAAAGCCACCTAGGAAGCCACCATTGCCAGCATGGGACTTGAACTTTGTGCTAGAAAAGTTGACACTCCCTCCTTTCGAGCCAGCAGCAACAGCAGAATTACAGTACTTATCATGGAAAACTGCTTTCCTGCTTGCAATCACTTCAGCAAGAAGGGTATCTGAGCTACAGGCATTAATGGCAGTACAGCCCTTCCTGATCTTCCATCAAGATAGTGTCCATGAGAACTAATCCTTCTTTTATGCCAAAGGTGGTCTCCAGGGTATCTTTAAATCAAGCTATCCACCTACCTACATTCTTCCCCAACCCACAGAACAGGGGAGAAAGACTGTTGCATACCTTGGATGTACATAGACAATTACGCTACTACCTGGACAGGACCAAGAGCAATAGAAAGACTGACCAGCTACTGGTAGCATATGCGACAGGAATGGAAGGAAAAGCAATTTCAAAACAGACCATCTCTAAGTGGATAGGAAATTGCATTAGATTTTGTTACTCCTACCATGGGAAGAAAACTCCAGAAAACATCAGGCCTCACTCTACAAGGGCTACAGCCACTACCACAGCTTTCTTACGAGGAGTGGCTACCAAGGACATTTTAGAGGCTGCTACTTGGAGCTCCGTGCATACATTTGCCAAGCATTATAATTTACCTTTATACTCCAGATCCCGAGCAGGTTTTGCCACTGCTGTTTTGCAAGGGATCTTAACTACACCATAATCTTATTTCTCCTCCTCCCCCAGTTTGGCTATGGTATTCTACCCATTTGTAAGGACTGCAGATGCATCCTTGAAGGACATAGTACAGTTTTGTACCTACCATAAATGTAGATGTCCGATAGGCATGCATCTGCAGTCAGGCATACCCACCCTCCTTCCCCTCTGTGGTACTCCTAGGGTATTTGCCCATCTTGTAGCTAGCTGGGGGAATCTATTATGGTGTATTTGTTTGTATATATGTACATACATGCTTATTTTATGTTTGCTCTCTACTATTTGGAACCATTTGCATTTATCCAAATTTAGCCTTCCTAGAGGGCACCTGGCATCTGGGGCAAGAAACACTGAGGAAAATGGCGTTGGCTGATGCCTTTATACCCGAATAACTGCAGCTATGACGTCGGGTGAAGTGCGACACCAGCCGAGGCCAGACCCAGACTTTGGAATCCGGCCGACCGAGGGGCTGCCTGACGACAGGACAACCCATTTGTAAGGACTGCAGATGCATGCCTATCGGATATCTACATTTATTGTAGGTACAAAACTGTACTTTCCCCCCTAGAGGCAGGGGGGGCAACAATAGACGCTGCCCCAGGGGCAGAGGGGGTCCGCAGAATCAGGGTAGCAGAGAAGCTGTTTCCGGTCAACCCTTCCAGCATCCCTGAGAAGCTGCCCGACTGTCCACCTTCGGAGGCAGTCGGGGGAAGATTATCACTGTACCCAAAAGCCTGGCTTTCCCTTACCGAAGACACATGGGCACGGTTGATCATATCCGAGGGTTACAAAATTCCCTTTGTCCGCACCCCAAAACAGCCAAACAGGCCCCTTCCAGATATTCCACCCGGTCTAAGGGAATAAGCAGCATTAGAAATCTCAAAACTGCTAAGAAAAAGGGCCATCCAGCCAGTCCCAGCAGACCAGCAAGGATCTGGAATCTACCCCAAGTTCTTTTTAGTACCAAAAAAGACAGGGGACTGGAGACCAATTTTGGATCTCAGCAGACTGAACAAGTCTGTTCAAAGAACGAAGTTCCGGATGGTCACGCTACAGTCCATTCTACCCCTTTTGGGTCAGGACCATTGGATGTGCTCTATAGACCTTCAGGATGCGTACTACCACATCAAAATGCACAGATGCTCCAGAAGGTTTCTCCGCTTCTGGCTGGGAGCCAGTCACTACCAGTTCAGGGCCCTGCCCTTTGGTCTCACTACAGCCCCCCAAGTGTTCACCAAATGCATGGCAGTGGTTACGGCTCATCTGAGGCATCAAGAATTCCAGGTGTTTCCATATCTAGACGACTGGCTCCTTGCCGCCACCACCAGGCGTCAACTTATTCAATCCAGATATTACACCATTCAGATTTGCGAAGAGCTAGGTATCTCCATAAACTTTGAAAAGTCTGCCTTGTCGCCTTGTCAGTCTATTACCTTCATAGGCGCCATATTAGACACATTCGAACTCTCTGCAAAACTGACTGCTCAAAGAATCGCAGATATTCGCGAACATGTTCATATCCTGCTTCAGAACAATAAAATTCAGGGCAAGTTTGTACTGAAGACTCTAGGTCTCATGGCGGCTGCCATTACGTTACATCCCTTAGCTCGATTCCACATGCGACTCCTGCAATGGATGCTCTTCTCTCAGTGGTCCTTCCAGCAGCTCCCGATGTCACACTACATTTTGATAACCTAGTCATGCAAGAAACACCTGTCTTGGTGGATGGTCTCCCTTCAAGTGTCTCTGGGCAGACCCTTCGTCGTCACCCCCCCCCCCCCGGTTGCTACAGTGACAATGGATGCCTCCCTGATCGGGTAGGGGGGGGCATTTTCAGGGCAGGACGGTCCAGGGCACTTGGCAACCTTTAGAGTGCCACCTGCACATCAATGTCCCAGAGATGAGAGCAGTTCTTTTAGCGTTGCAAGCCCTTCAGGACTCTCTTCCCATTGGGACGATTGCAGTTCAGATGGACAATATGTCCGTAGTGTGGTACATCAACAAGCAGGGCGGAACCAAGTCCTATCCCTTATGTCGAGAAGCACTCAGACTTTGGCAGTGGGCGATCTCTCAACGGTTTCTGATAGCAACGCATATCCCCGGGAAGTCCAACGTCATAGCGGACAGGCTGAGCAGAGCCATTCTCATGCCGCACGTGTGGTCTCTCAAGCAGTCAGTAGTGGAAGAAATTTTCAAAAAATGGGGTCAGCCTTGCTGCGATCTTTTCGCTACACCCCAGAACAGCAAATGCCATGAATTTTTCACTCTCTTCCTGGCCATCCCCCCAGAGACGCTCTAGTCCACGATTGGCCCCGGGGTCTCCTGTACGCCTTTTCCCCCTTTCCATTAATCACTCAGTTGATTTAGAAAGCTACCGCATTGAGATCCACGATGATCCTCATTGCTCCATACTGGCTTCGACAAATATGGTTTCCGTTCCTGCACCATTACCTCTTGGAGCAGCCCTGGCATCTGAACCCAGTTCCAGATCTCTTGACCCATCAGTCGGGCAAGCTGCACCAATCTCTCCCCTCTCTCAACCTCACAGCTTGGTTGCTCCACTTCCACCCTTAGCCAGGCTTCCCTTTATCTCCCATTCGGTACGTGACATCATTTTAGATTCTCACAAATCTTCTACCAGGAGGATTTATGCCAGCAAATGGAATCGTTTTTCCTTCTGGGCAAAATCTAGGACCATAGACCCATTTGTGGCTCCTATCCAATCGGTCTTAGATTTTTTGGCAGAACTCTTTCATTCGGGTTCTTCTTCTTCCACTATCAGAGTCCAGTTAGCAACCATTTCAAATTTTCATGTTGGCTTGGTAGACTTCTCCATTATGTCTCATAAACTTTGTAAAGCATTCCTCAAAGGTATCTTTTTACTCAAGCCCCCAGTTAGACATCCCCCACCTCAGTGGGATTTGAATCTAGTTTTAACCTACTTGATTCTCCCTCCCTTTGAACCTGCGGCTTCCTGTTCCTTGAAGTTACTCTCATGGAGAACTTTGTTTCTAGTAGCCATAACCTCTGCGAGGAGAGTCTCAGAACTTCACGCCTTTTGCATTCGTCCTCCTTATCTTGTTTTCCATAAAGATAGTGTCCCTCAGAACAAGCCCATCCTTTTTACCCAAGATATCTTCTGAGGCAAATCTAAACCAGACTATCGATCTCCCAGTTTTCTTCCCTAATTACTCTGACAGAGCGGAACAAAAGTTGCATTTCTTGGATGTTCGCCAACTCCGTTACTACTTGGATAGAACCAAGAAAATTAGGAAATCTGACCAGCTCTTCCTATCTTATGCTGAATAAAGAGAAGAAAGGCCTTCCAGTTTCCAAAGTAACCCTTTCTAGATGGTTGGCCTCTGTCATCACTTTCATCTATGAACTGAGGCGTCAAAAGCTTCCTTCAAGACCTAGAGCCCATTCAACTAGAGCCTTAGCTACGTCTATAGCCTTTCAGGACAGGTTGCCCTTAGATTCAATTTGTGCAGCAGCCACATGGACCTCTCCCCATACCTTTATTTCTCATTACAAATTGGACAAGGCCTCCGAAAGCCAAGCTAACTTTGGTTCCACAGTCCTCAAGAGTCTGTTCCAACAAGCCACCCAGGGTTAAGGTGCTAGGGACGCGGTCCCATCCAGCAAGAATGAAGGCGAGATTGACAACTTAACATTGAGAAGTTATGTACCTACCATAACGTTCCATGTTAGTTGTCTTCTTCTTGCCTTCTTTCTTGTGTCCTGCCCTCCAACCCCCTAGCCTGGACAGACCATTAGGATCCTAAGGTGCCTTGCCTTTCTCCCACTATGGTCTCCAGTGGTTATCCTTTTCTTGGGATGGCTATCTACATTAGTATGCCATTCTCTCCCTTGTTCTGGGGGCAAAACTGCTATAGTGTTAGCTATCAAGCGAGATTTGGGTAGTTAGCGCCTAGCATTGTGGGATACAGGGTTAAATCGAGCCGGTAAAAATAGCTCTCGAGCTTTGGCATAAGCCGAGTCAGAGCCGAGGATCGGCTCTGAACCCATCCAGCAAGAAAGAAGGCGAGAAGAAGACAACTAACATGGAACGTTATGGTAGATACATAACTTCTCATTTTTAGCCTACCCTTTTGGGGGCACCTGATATCTGGGCAAGAAAAAATGAAGAAAATGGCGTCAGCTGCATCTTCTATACCTCTGGCACACTGACATCAGGGAAGAGGCGACAGCAACCGACACCGGACCATGACTTTGGAATTCAGGCCGACTGCGGGTAGCCTGCCAGCAGGATAACCCAAGTGTAATGACTGCAACAGTGAATACACTCTAACATCTACATTTATGGTAGGTACACAACTGTACTTTCTCCACGATTGCCCCCCCCCCAGATTACATTATGCATATCTCTCAATTCCCCTAATCTTGAAATGCCTTCAGAGAGCTGCTAGGTCAAAGACCAAAGTTATTCTCATTTCCCCCTTTTGGCCTCGCTAAATTTGGTTTCTCTTCATATGGCCTCACTTCGTTCACCAACCTTGGGTTCCAGATCCATCTCCATACCTCCTGTCTCATCCCACGGGCATGACGCATGTGGACCTTCCAAGCCTCAAGCTGACAGCTTGGTTTCCCCAGTTCCAGTAATTGCCAGACAAATCAGTACTCTTCCCTGTGCTTTACATCTTGCTGTCTTCCCTTAAGCCATCCACTAGGAAACTTTACTCTAGGTAAGTGGAAAAGGTTTGTACATCGAGATATTCAAAAGCATATAGATCCTTTTTCGACACCAGTAAATCATGTGCTAGAGTTCTTAACGCTGCTTTTCAACCAAGGGTCCAGTTCTTCAATAGTGAGAGTCCAATTAGCAGCAATTTCTAATTTCCACAGTGGATTTGATGGCCGTTCACTAGCCTCTCATAAACTATGTAAAGCGGCACAATTATTCTTAAACCCCCATTTTAAAGATCCCATGCCACCGTGGGATCTCAATCTGGTACTGCAGTCCTTGATTCTACCACGCTTTGTGTCTGCCCATGATTGTGACCCTAAAAGTTTTGTCTTGGAAGACCTTCTTTTTAGTTGCCATCACCTCCGCCAGATGAATTTTGGAAATTCAGGCATTGTTGGTGAAACCTCCATGTCTCATTTTCCATAAGGATAGAGTATCCTTACAAACTAATGCACCCTTTTTGCCCAAGGTAGTATCGCAAGTTAACATCAATCAATGTATTAATCTTCCAATATCCTTTTTAAACTATTCCAACAAAGGATAATAATTGCCTTACAAAGTACAGGCTCTTTCTACCAGAGCTGTAGCTACCTCTGCAGTTTTCCACTCAAGAACTTCCATGGATGATATTTGTTCAGTAGCAACTCGGGCTTCCCCTCACACCTTTACCTCTCATTGTAAGCTGCATTTGGTGTCCAGAGGTAGAGCATCTTTTGGCTCAATGGAACTCTGAAATCTCCTTACTTGAATCTACCCAGTGTTCTAAGTAGCTGGGGACTCTGTCCCATCAGTCGAGGATGGAATGAAAATTGACATCAGATAAAAAAGTTATGTACTTTACTACAGCATTCCATCTGCATTTTCAATTGTCATTCTTCCTCAACTCCCCTCCCATTAACCCCCAATCTTTTTTTTTTCTAGAAGAGCAAGAGGGTATGACTCTTGGGTTACATCCTTATGTCCTTACCAGCTCCAGAGGTGGTATTACCCCTTCGTGTCTGAGACTCTCTTTTTCTCTTCATTCAAATTATACATGTACAGGTATAGATTATAAGAGTACATCTATCTTTAGTGCTTGCGAACAGGATCTGAGGTAATGGGGGAGTGTGCATTGTGGGTAAGGGAGTAGCTAGAGTGTTTTGGATTGCCACAAGCTTTTACAAGCGGCCGAGCTGGATTCGATACCTTGGATCTGAACCCATCAGTCGAGGAGGAATGAAAATTGACAACACAGATGGAACATTATGGTAAGTACATAACTTTTTTCTGGCTGTATAGCATAGGGAATGTAGCTTTGACTGTGACCCAAACTTCCTGACTTTGGTTAGAAGCTTAGGCATTGGAAGAGATGGCAGAGGATAAAAGAAGAATAAAAAGTTAGTGTCTTTTTACCTTTCTCAGGAGAACGGTTTAGAGCACTTGTCTGGAATGCATGCTAAGTGCTATAATCTCTGGTGGAACCAGGGTTTCAGATGCTTTCTTATAAGGGAGGCTGGGCTTACTAAGTAGTGGTAGGTCACCTTTACATAGGCCTATTGTATGTGTGGCTCTTTAGTACCTACAGGTTGTGTAGAGGGGAATGTGAGGGATAAGAGAAAATCCCCAGTACCAACTATGGTTGGTTTTGGCTGCTGCTAGGGTTCAGCTGTTACGTAAGTGGAGGATAAATGGGCTGTAGGACTTTTAAATCCTTGTGTGAGCAAACGGGTTGCTGGAGCATGCTGGTGAGGAAAGGCTGGATGACCAAAAGGTTAGGATCAAGAGAGAGAGAAAGAAAAAAGAAAAAAAAAATTTTTTTTTGCCCTTGGAATTCTTTCTTGGAAGAAGGCTGGATACAGAGAAGTTAATGTGGACTCTCCGTCCTTGTTGATTAGAGTTGAATGTAATATTGCCCTGCACACAAACAAGTGGTGGGGTTTTATTTTTGCTGCTTTCTGGTTCCCAGGAGCATAGGCTTCAACATTTTTGACATTCACATCAGCTGTGTGAAGAATGTGTTTATTTTACATGTATTGATATCTTTACCCAGTAAGTTAGTAATGATGGATGTCTGTTGGCAAAAAAGATCTGATGCTGTCTCTCTATCCATCCTCAGTTGATGTATCACATCTGACATTGGTCGCTTTACAGACTTTTGCATCCAAGGGTCAGGCTCCTCCCCTTATCCATAATTCCCCACTGTCTTCTGAATTACCTACAGTGTCTTTTTACTGCTCTAACACTACAGACGAGTCTCCTGGCTGAGTGTTTTGGAAGAGTTTTGTTACTGTCAGGTAAGTGATTTTAATTGGTAGCAGTTTCAGTAATGGATGTTCTTCTCTGTTTTGTTCACCTTTCTTCTCCCGTTATTCAAAAAAAATTTAACTAGTGCTGTTCCTCTGTCTTTATTTTACCCACCAGCTGTATATCTTAGTCATGCTTATTAGCATTTTTGACTATTGTAATTATAGTGACTGTTTTCCGGTTTGTGTCATTGTTAGGTTTTTCTTTTTGAAATAAGTGGCAGAAAGGGAAAATGAGTATGGACACACTAATACTAAAAGCTTGTAAGTGTTTCCTTTGTCTCGCTTTATTTTTTTAGTTTTTTACAGAACTGTGATGCCTTTGTGGGATTCTTAGATTTTTAAATTTGGACTTTGTGTTTTTAGTTGTTAGTGGCCACATCTTGTTTTTCAGGATGTCAGACAATCCGCGGTGGTGGTGCTGCGGTTGCATTGTCGCCTCACAGCAAGATGCTGTCCGGTTTGATTCTCAGCTAGAGCGTCTTCTGCGTGAATGGGCGTACCTTCGTTGAAGGTTGTGCGTCAGGGCTGGCAACTCGGCACGTAAAAATCAACTGCCAATCATTAGTGCACCGGAGTTCCGCTGTGGTGACCCCTAACCGCCTAAAAGCCGAAAGACACCACAGACAAGGTGTCTGACTTTGAGCATGTCTCCTGGAGGCATAATGTCCCTCCCCAAGATACGTACTGTAAATGGTGTATATTGTCTAGGAGCTGGACACCTTGAGCAGGATTGCACAGCCTGCTGTGCTTTCAGGCTAGAGAGCTGAAACATGACCCAAGCTCACCCTGGAGGGACTTCTATTTTAGCTTGGGAATGTGTAACCCCTTTCAATCTCTCTGTCCTTCCCAATCCACAAAGAAAGTTGTAGAAAAAGGCAAAAGGGAGATTAATGAGGAGAAAAAAGACAAGGAATGCAAGAAAGAAAAGCATAGGGTGGAGGCTGGGTAGTCTCCTCCTGATCTGACAGGTCTGTCTGGACCAGCTCCAAAAGAGTCCATGCCATCAAGTCTGTCCTCAGTGTTGGAGTCCTTTTAAAATTAGGTCTTCAGCTTCTCCTTTTCCTGAATCCATGTTCTGTCTGGAGCCTGTTAGTCTCAGGCTGCAATCTCCGTTTTTACAGGAGTGATCCTTTACAAAGGGTTTCCAAATTGCTTCCTGTGGACTTTTCTTAAGGGGTGGTCCACCAGAAGCCTGTCCACGACAGACATGGACAGGAAGGTGTGTAAGTTTGCCTCCTGGTGCTGACTGCTTTTAGGAGTTTTGGGAGTTGTCCTTCCCTCTGTCTTGATTGTGACTCCTCCTCATCTGATCTGACCTTCAAATTCGGTGACCTTCAATCTGAGTGGACATTGAGTAATGCCCGTGTCTGATCCAATCCAAAAGACTGGGTTTCTTTAACTTTGACTGTGTTCACCAAATGCATGGAAGAGGTCACTGCTGACCTCTGATTGAAAGGGTTAGGAATATTCCCACATCTGAATGACTGACTCCTAACTACTCCCACCTGTAATCTTTCAAGCTGCTAGTACTTATATAAATGTACATCACGTGCATGTTCCCCATGCAAGGCGTGGAGCATGAAGGTGACATGCAGATACATACACACAGAACTTTGCCACCAGTCTGAATGCCATTTTTGACTGTCAGACTGAACATCCTTCTGCTGTGCTGGTTACCAAGCCTTGATTTCAGATAAGTACACCACTGAGGTTTCTTTTTTCTCTTTTTTTTTTTTTTTTTGTTATTTTGTTCATGTCATCCAGAAAGGGAAAATGTCAAGCTTGAGACCATCATGACCAGTGTCTCTTCTGTTTGTGCTTCACACAGTCATACATAGTGCTCTATCTGCCAGGTGTTTGTGCCTAAGACCCTACACAGCTCTCTCATCCTTGTCCATATATCTTGAGAACCAGAATTTGATGTTATACCAGGGTGTTATGGCAATATCCTCCCATACCAAAGGGCCATCTGTCTGCCAAGAAGGCCAAAACTATAGGTTTGATCCAGCTTCTCTACAGCCTTACCAGGATGTCTCTCACGAGGCTGGTGAAAGCCTAAAGTAATTTCCAGTAGTTGCTTTGGATTCCTGTGCCACGACTCCGCCAGAGGCCAGCATGGTTCTGGCTTTCTCACAGCCTCTGGAGGATTTTTAGTCTGTTTCTGACATCGAGGGGGATCTTTGCCTGATTTCATATGATCCAAGAATGGATTCCTCAGATCTTAGTTTGGGAGAAGATTCCCACAGCTGTTATGGAGTCTTGCATGGGATTTGACCATCAGAGGGTGTTGTGTGGACGTCCTGCAAAAATCAAAGCACATTTCCCATGTTAAAGATCCACAATGTGAACGACAGGATTTCATTCAGTTTATTTAATGCTTTGATGGCCTTTGACGCCTCCTCAAGTGGTCTCTATGCTTTCTCCTCTCTAGTTTTCTACTCCACGTAAGAGCTCCAGGGACAATCCTCAGATGAGGACCTAGACTCATGGGAAAAAATGTTCACCTACTGTCCCCAAATCCCTTCCCCTGTGGACTATGATTCGGAAAAAGATTATTCTAGTCCAGATTCCACCCGGAAGAACTCTTCTTTCTGATACCATTGCCTGTATGATGAATTATTTTAAGTGAGATTGTTCTCAAGTGTCTTGAGATTCAAAAAAGATGGTAGTCTCATAAGCAATCTGTTGTTTCTCCTGCTTTTGGCTGCCCTTCTGGATACTTTCTCAACAGCATCTGTAGCCCATGATTCTCAGCCCCCTGCACCTAAGCCAGATAGAGTTCATAAAGTGTGTGAGGAATGCAAAATTCTTTATAAATGCCCTTCTCCTGACCCTTTTCGAGTGTTTGTGTTTTTGGATAAGCTGTTCAAATTATTGCCCTCTCCCAAGCTGTTGCCTTCAAATGAGTAGTAGGGCTATGGAAAGGCTGGGCAAAAAATTTGTACTACTGCCACTTTATCTTTTAGGGCCATCAGCGGCCAGAATCATATGTTGATATGACCAGGTGTGTTTTGACTTTCTTTTCTCATGTTTCTAAGATGGGTTCTGACCTTCCTGACTCAAAGTTTTGGCCCTTTCCCTGCTGAGTTCTACTCCTCAAGTTGCCTGCCACCTAATCAAATGTAGCTATGATGCAGCTGATTGCTCTTAAAAGGGTTGCTGCTTTTGGCTCAGAGATGCTCTTGACTTCATCTAAAGGCTTTGCCTGATAACATTAAGGCCAAACTTTGGATGCTCCTTTGGATAAAAAAAAAATGGGATCTGCTGCAGCTGAACATTTCAAATCCCTACAGCCTTACAGGAGCTGAAAACATATTTTTATATTTCCTATTCCAAAATTTCAGAAGAATTATCCCTGTAAGTCTGCTTTTGTTTGAGGGCAATCTCGTCCTCCTACCATGGACAAGAAGGGGCTCAAGGTGTGCGCTTCCTGCTTAGTCTGCTCAGCCTTCTGCCTCCCAGAAACCTCCTTTCCAGGATAAGCCAGGTTCTGCTGGACAATTTGCTTCCTCCTGCCCTCTGCCAGGTTACCTTGTTCCTCTCTGTCCCAGTCTGTCCCGGATTGGCTTCAAATAACTTTAGACTCTTGGGTTCTGTCCATCATCCATCAGGGATATTTCATAGTTCGGAAATCCCTTCCTCTCTTTTCAGCCATTCTTCAACCTCTTCGGGAATGGCTGTCCCATTTTCCAGAGATTCTTCACTCTCTCTTTGGCTCAGGGCACATTCAAGATGTGCCCCCAGCTGAGGTAGGGAAGGTATTTTACTCCAGGATGTTTCTGGACCCAGAAAAGCAGAACACTTTGAGACCAATTCATGATCTTTCCTGGCTTAACTCCTTTCTGAAGATTCCTTCCTTTTGGATATTATCACTGCAGACATTTTCTCTTTTTTTTACCTCAGGCCTTTACATTTTCTCTCTCTCTCCCTTACATTTTCTGATGTTCGTGTTTCACTGGTGCAGTCATTACACTTGGGTTATCCTGCTGGCACGCTACCCGTAGTCGGCCTGAATTCCAAAGTCCTGGTCCGGCGTCAGTTTCTGTCGCCTTTTCCCTGACAGTGCACCAGGGGTATATAAGATGCAGCCGACGACATTTTCTTCATTCTTTCTTGCTGCGCAGTACCTGAAGCAAAAGCAGTTCGCAAGTGCCGGTCGGCCGACTCCTGAGATTTTCAAAAACGAATTTCAGATCCGAAGTCTTCAGTAAAGCTAAGCACCCCGTTGGGGAAACTTTTTTCTTGCTCCAGACCGATGTCAGAAAAAGTTAATTGTATTTCTTGTGGGAAGCAAATTACCTCATAAGGATTTTCATTCTTACTGTATTCCTTGCCTAGGCCCTGACCACGACATTGCTAGTTATCGGTTTTGTGCTAGACTTAACCAACGCACTATTAATTGTCGGTACGATTTTGCCTTTCATTACTTTGGCCGAAGGTTTAATTATATAATGCCGTCGGAACAACTGATGACCGGAGTTCATAAAAAGTGCAAGGAAAAAGAAAAGGACAGGCATCCAAAGTCAACTGACTGCAAAGCCTCCGCTAGGCCAGTCGCCAGTTATCAGTGAGGCGCTTTCGCAGCCTCTGACACCTGCTACCTCAGAGCCACAGGCCGCTTCTGACTCCCACGTGGAGACGACTAGGACTCTGGATACTCAAGGTATTGGACCTTTGGAAACTATTCCCACAGATGGGTCCGGAGCCGCTGAGCAAGCATCTGCTTCTGAGGGTGATGTCCTTCAAGGATGCATCTGCAGTCCTAACATATGGGTTGTCCTGCCTCAGGCAGCCCTTCGGTCGGCCGGATTCCAAAGTCTGGGTCTGGCCTCGGCTGATGTCGCACTTCACCCGACGTCATAGCTGCTGTGTATTGGGTATGAAGGCATCAGCCGACGCCATTTTCCCCAGTCTTTCTTGCCGCGTGGTGCCCAAAGCAGAAGCTGTTCACAAGTGCCGGTCGGTCAGATCCAGAGATTTCTACTACCGAAGACTTCTAAAAAGCTAAGTACCCCGTTGGGGACTCTTTCTTGCCTCAGCCAATGTCAGAAAAAGTAAATAATTGTTTAACTTGTGGGAAACAAATACCTCATAAGGATTTCCACTCTTACTGCCTTCCTTGTTTAGGCCCAGACCACGACGTATCAGCTTGTCTAGCCTGTGCTTCCTTCAACCGACGGACGCTTAGACGTCGGTCGGAGTTTGCAGAGGAGTTTTTTGGTCCCGCTTTTGCATACAAAATGCCGTTGGAGACTCCGACTACACAATTAGCTAAAAAGCGTAAGGAAAAGGACCGACACTCGCGGTCCGCGGTTTCGGCTGAAACCACGGTTAGGCCAACCGAGAGTGTCTCTGTTTCGGCTGAAACCGAGTCCTCGGTTCTTCCTTTGGCCGAAAGCATGCCTCCGATAGCCGAGGCCTCACAGAGCATGGCTGAATCTGCTACTGAAATTACCCCTGCTGAAGCAGGCTCCCAGGATTTATCAGATACTATTCCTTTAGACATATCTACCCCTGCACATGGAGCTGCTAGACCCCCTGCATCTATGTCTATCAAGGCTTTTTCCAGGGCTAAAGCAGCTAAATCTTCTAAGGCCTTAACTGCTAAAACTCCCTCACACAGGCCTACCTCTAGTTCCCAAATGCTCAGCCAGGCTGAGGATCTCATTTCTTTGATCAGGGGATCCCAACCTCACCCAGACAGGGCCTCTCAACCCCCTCCAGATAAGAGGCCTAGAACTGAACCCCCGGATCCTGTTTCTACAGACTATTCCTCGGATGATTCAGATATTTCAGACCCTCCGGAAGGCCCATATTCTCCTTAGGAGGATTCTGATGCAGAAGACTCCATTCCTTCTGCCTCTCCTCCTGAAGAATTTTCTTTTGGGGAAACCTTACATGCTATGAGAGAGCATTTTCAATGGCAGGGCCAGGATTTTTCAGATTCAAGGAAAAGGCTAAGGACCTTTTTGCACTTACCACAGCATAGGCCTTTAGCCATTCCTCCAGTACTAACAGTTGTTGATGATGCATATAATGATGCCTGTACTGCCCCTGATTCTCTCCCTCCGGCCCCTGCCAAGCCTGACAGATATTACAGGGTCCCGGACACACACTACCATTTGTATAAGGCTCCTATTGCAGATCCTGAAACCATTTCACAGGGCCCCAAAGCTGTTGCTGCTGCCTCTGCCAAAAACCCTCTCCCCTCTGAAAGGGAATCTAGAGCATTAGAGATGGGGTAAAAAGGTTTATACTTCTGCTACTCTTTCGGCCAGGGCCTTAAACTGTCAGTTTCACATGATTCAGTACCAGGAATCTTTGTTAGACCAGCTAAATAAAAAACTGTCCTCTCCTGAACCTATAGACCGTAAGTCCCTTCAGGATTTGGTACATAACTCTCAGCAGGTCAGTAACCATTTCTTAAAATGTGGCTATGATGCACTGGAGACTTCCTTTAGATCAGCTATGACTGGAACAGTGATTAGAAGGCATGCCTGGTTAAAAGAACAATCCTTACCAGACCATGTTAAGTCGAAACTCCTAGATGCTCCTATGGAGAAACAAAGTTTGTTTGGCTCCCCTGCACAGCAGGTTCTAAAGAAGGTGGAAGAAAAAGCATCACCACGGACACCTCAGACCTAGGCTGGGGGGCACACATGGTGGACAAGTGTATACAAGGCCTATGGACACAAGACCAGCTGAATCTACACATAAATCAAAAGGAGATGCTGGCAGTGAAACATGCAATCCAGGCATTCAGACCATTTCTTCAACAAGGTCACCTGCTGATAAGGACGGACAACACCACAGTCATGTGGTACATCAACAAACAGGGAGGTACACACATATCCTCTATGCCGGATGGCAATGGACCTGTGGAACGTGGCCCTGAACCTCAACATTCAACTCCAGGCCAGATTTGTACCAGGAAAAGAAAATTCACTAGCAGACACCTTAAGCAGAACTACCACGGATGCTCACGAATGGATGCTGCATCCAGATATCTTCAAAACCATAACAAAGAAATGGGGACTACCAGAAATAGACCTGTTCGCCTCCCCACACAACCACCAATTGAAGAAATTCTGCACAAGAGCATACCATCCACTTGCTTGGAGGCTGGACTCCCTATCCTTCAGCTGGAAAAACCTGACAGCATATGCATTCCCACCTCTTCCTTTGATGTACAAAGTACTACTGAAGATCAAAGAGGATCAGCCAAGGATAATCCTGATAGCTCCAGACTGGCCGAGGCAACATTGGTACCCGCTACTGAGAAGCATGTCTCGGACACAAGCATGGCCTCTACCTCTATGTCCTTTACTTCTAACACAGAACAACTACAAGATCCTACATCCAAACTTGAAAACACTACAGCTAGCTGCCTGGAATATTGCATAAAACAAAATAACCCAGATTTATCTCAGAGGGTTAAGGACATTATCCTGCAGGCTCGCAGACCCTCCACAAGGAAGACTTATTCAGCCAAATGGAAAAGATACCTCAATTGGAGTGCAGCAAAAGGGGAAAATGTATCCTTAGCAAATATAGCAAACATCCTGGAATACTTAGCAGAACTCTTCCACAATGGCCTGTCCTATTCCTCCATTAAGATTCATGCATCAGCAATTTCAGCAGAATACAACATGGATCCTCCAGTCTTCTCTCATCCTCTACTCAGGCAGTTCCTGAGAGGAATTAAAAATGTAAAGCCTCCAAGGAAACCACCTTTGCCTACATGGGATCTTAACTTTGTGCTGGAAAAGTTAACACTTCCCCCTTTTGAACCAGGAGCAACAGCAGAATTACAGTTCTTATCTTGGAAAACTGCTTTCCTGCTTGCAATCACTTCAGCAAGAAGGGTATCTGAGTTACAGGCATTAATGGCAGTACAACCCTTCCTTATCTTCCATCAGGATAGAGTGTCTCTGAGAACTAACCCTTCTTTTATGCCAAAAGTGGTCTCCAGAGTATCATTGAACAAAGCGATTCACTTACCTACATTCTTCCCCAACCCACAGAACAGGGGGGAAAGACTACTACATACCTTGGATGTGCACAGGCAATTACGCTACTATCTGGACAGAACTAAGACCAACAGAAAAACTGACCAGCTTCTGGTAGCATATGCAACAGGAATGCAAGGAAAAGCAATTTCAAAACAGACAATCTCAAAATGGATTGGAAATTGCATTAGATTTTGCTACTCTTTTCATGGAAAAACAACTCCAGAAAATATCAGGCCTCACTCCACAAGAGCTACAGCCACCACTACAGCTTTCCTACGAGGAGTGGCTACCAAAGACATTTTAGAAGCTGCTACTTGGAGCTCCGTGCATACATTTGCCAAGCATTATAATCTTCCTTTATGCTCCAGATCCTGAGCAGGTTTTGCAACTGCTGTTTTGCAAGGGATCTTAACTACACCATCTTTATCTTAGTACCTCCTCCCCCAGTTTGGCTATGGTATTCTACCCATATGTTAGGACTGCAGATGCATCCTTGAAGGACATAGTACAGTTTTGTACCTACCATAAATGTAGATGTCCGATAGGTATGCATCTGCAGTCAGGATTACCCGCCCTCCTTCCCCTCTGTGGTATTCCTAGGGTATTTACCCCCCTTGTAGCTAGCTGGGGGAATCTATTATGGTGTATTTGTTTGTATATATGTATATACATTCTTATATTGTTTGCTCTCTACTGTTTGGAATTATTTGCATTTATCCAAATTTAGCCTTCCTAGAGGGCACCTGGCATCTGGGCCAAGAAACACTGAGGAAAATGGCGTCGGCTGATGCCTTTATACCCAATACACAGCAGCTATGACGTCGGGTGAAGTGCGACATCAGCCGAGGCCAGACCCAGACTTTGGAATCCGGCCGACTGAAGGGCTGCCTGAGGCAGGACAACCCATGTGTTAGGACTGCAGATGCATACCTATCGGACGTCTACATTTATGGTAGGTACAAAACTGTACTTTTTCAGACCTACACAGTTATATATCAAGCCAACCTCGACTTCCAAGGCAAAGACTAAAACAGCCTTAAAGACAAAGAAACAAGTACAGAATTCTCCTGGACAGACTTCCATGCCTAAGAAACAGATGCTTAAAATGGCCGAAGACCTAATTACTTTGATCAGGGGTTCCCATCCCCCTCCTGATAAAAGGCCTAGGCAAGACACTGAATATGATTCTTCTGATCAGGTTTCCATTTCATCTGACTCCTCTTCAGAACAGGGGTACTCTTCCTCCATATGAGGATTCTGAATCTGAAGAATCTATCCCTTTAGCCTCTCCTCCTGAGGACTATTCTTTTGGGGAAACCCTGCATACCATGAGGGAGCATTTTCACTGGGAGAGCCAAGATTACTCAATCTAAGAAAAGGCACAGAGATTTTTTTTTACTTCCTCAGCACAGATCATTTGCTATTCCACCTGTCCTAGACATTGTAGATGTATTTTCAGAGTCCGACGTGTCTCCTGACTCTTTACCCCCTGCACCCGTTAAGCCAGACAGGTACTACAGGGTTCCAGATTCACATAAATTTGTATATATAAACCCTGCTGCTGACCCAGGAACTATATCTCAGGGTCCCAAAGGGGTCGAGGCTTCCACTGCAAAAAACCCTGTCCGCTCTGATAGGGATTCTAGAGCACTGGACAGATGGGGAAAAAAAGTTTACACCTCTGCTACTTTGGCTGTAAGGGCTTTAAATTGTCAGTTTCATATGCTTAAATATCAGCAATACTTAATGTCACTGCTAAAACAGAAAATGTTGACAAATTCTGAATGTTCTGAAAACAAGGAAATGCAGAATGTATTGCATGCAGCTGAACAAGTGGGAAAGCATACTTTGCAATGTGGTTTTGATTCACTGGAGGCCTCTTGCAGGGCTGCTGTTACAGGCTCTGTCATTAGAAGGCATGCTTGGTTAAAGGAACAGTATCTGCCTAATCATGTTAAAGCAAAATTATCGGATGCTCCTTTACAGCATGATGATTTGTTAGGTGTTAAGGCAGAAGAGGTGTTAAAGAAAATGGAGGATAAAGCGAAATCTATGCAGACAGTAAAGCACTTTTTTCACAAAATTTGCACATGATCACCCAGGACAAATCGGTCTTGAATATAGTTTCTCAGGGCTATAGGTTCCACTTTCACACCCTTCCAAAGACAAAAGGTATGCCAGACCTGCCACTCAATTAATGGGCAGAGGCACAAAAGCAAATTTCATCTCTGATGGACATGAGGGCTATTCAGCGAGTACCACAGCAAGAGCAGGGACAAGGATTTTACTCAAGACTTTTCTTGGTACCCAGAAAGGACAAAGCTTGGAGACCAGTACTGGACCTGTCTATTCTAAACACTTTTTTGGACGTTCCAAAATTCAAAATGTTGACACTGCAGCAGCTTCTGCCCATGCTGGGCAAGAAGGCTTGGCTTGTAACTTTGGACCTCAGAGGCATACCTGCATATCCCAATCAGACAGTCTTGCAGAAGATACCTCAGATTCATAGCTGGATCCATGCACTACCAATTCTCTGCACTGCCCTTTGGCTTATCTACTGCGCCCAGGGTCTTCACAAAATGCCTGGCACCAGTAATTGCATTTTGCAGACAGAGAGGAATTCAAATACATCTCTACTTGGACGACTGCCTTATTCATGCAGAGAGCAAGGACATTCTACTGAAGCATCTGGCATTTGTAAAAAGATTACTAATTTGCCTAGGGTACACAGTAAATGAAAAGAAATCAAAACTAAGTACCCTCTCGAGATAATATTCCTGGGTGCAAGCTTAAATACAACTGCCCAGATGGCTCATCTCACACCAGACAAAGGCAACTGACTTCTTACTTCGAAAAGATTGCAACAAAGACCCAGTTACCTGCAAGAAAAATTCTGCAGGCTTTGGGCTTCATGGCATCCTGCATTCTCCTAATTCCATATGCAAGACTGCCTATGAGGAAGCTACAATGGTACCTAAAAAGTGTTTGGACTCAACATTGCCACAGCCTGGAAACATTAATTACCCTCATTCCCTGCCTGCAACAGGAATTTCGATGGTGGGCACTGGCCTGTCACCACAACAAGCGACAGCCATTCACTTTACCCACAGCCAGGCAGACACAAACAGATGCATCGGATTATGCCTGGGGGGCCCTCATGGCAGGAAAATGTATTCAGGACATGTGGCCCGCAAGCCAAATGCATCTTCATATCAATCAGAGATGCTAGCAGTACAGAATGCCCTGACAGCCTTCAAGGACCTACTCCATTCAGGACAACTGTTGATAAAGACGGGCAATACTACAGTCATGTGGTACATAAACAAGCAAGGGGGCACACATTCCTACCCCCTCTGCAGACAAGCCATGACTTTGTGGAACACAGCATTGACTTATCAAGCACATCTGCTAGCACAATTCCTGCCAGGAAAGACAAGTACTCTGGCAGACGAACTAAGCAGAAACCTCATGGACCCTCACGAGTGGAAACTAGATCCACAAGTCTTCAGCATGATAACAAGGAAATGGGGATGCCCAGACACTGATCTATTTGCATCCCCTCACAACTGCCAGCTACAGAGATTCTGCACAGGGACTTTTCACAAACAAGCATGGAAGGTGGATGTTCTGTCATTCAGCTGGAAAACCCTCACAGTATATGCCTTTCCTCCACTGCATCTCCTCCCCAAGGTACTCCTAAAGGTCAGACGAGAAGCCAAAAATGATACTGATTGCCCCAGACTGGCCACGCCAGCACTGGTATCCAATCCTAAAGAGCTTGTCTCAAGGCTCAACCTGGACTTTACCTCAAAGTCCTCATCTACTGACCCAACAAAACAATCAGATCCCGCACAGACAACTCAGAACCTTAAATCTGGCTGCATGGCGGATAATATAACCACTCAGAACACACCTCTCTCTAAAGCAGTTATGAATGTTATTCTGGAGGACAGGAGGCCCAGCACCAGAAAATCTTATGCAGAAAAATGGAAGAGATTCTGTGCTTGGAACCAGGCACAAGGAATTGACACGCTTGTTCCAAATATTCCTCAGATTTTACAATACCTAACTGAGATGCTGGACAAAGGCCTATCCTTCTCATCAATTAAGATCCATGCCTCTGCCATTTCAGCTCATTACAATACGGAACCACCTATTTTTTCACATCCACTGCTAAGGCAGTACCTCAGAGGGGCCAAAAACACAAGACCTCCAAGGAGAGCACCGATACCTACATGGGACCTCAGTTTTGTCTTGGAAAAGCTCACACTACCTCCTTTTGAGCCAGCCAATACAGCCAAGATATAATTCTCATCATGGAAAACAGCTCTGCTCCTAGCAATAACTTCGGCAAGAAGAGTCTCAGAGTTACAGGCATTAATGGCTGTGGAACCTTTTATTATTTTCCATCTGGACAGGGTTTCTGTAAGGACGAACCCAACATTTATGCCTAAGGTAGTGTCCATTGTGGCTCTTAATCAAACCATTCATTTGCTTACTTTTTTATCCAAACCCACAGAATAAGGGGGAGATACTTCTGCATTCTTTGGACATACACAGACAGCTACGCTTCTACTTGGACAAAACTAAAGCTTTCAGAAAGACTGAGCAACTTTTAGTGGCATATGCTGCAGGATCACAAGGAAAGGCTATCTCAAAGCAGATTATTTCAAAATGGATAGGCCACTGCATTTGCTTCTGCAATTCACAACATGGCAAATCAGTGCCTAAGGGCTATAGGCCACATTCAACCAGAGCAGCAGCCACTTCAACCTTCCTCAGAGGAGTGCCAACCAAGGATATTTTAGAGGCTGCAATCTGGACTTCAGTGCACACTTTTACAAAGTACTACCACTTACCTCTTTACTCTAAATCCAGAGCAGGCTTTGCCACTGCAGTTCTGCAGGGCTTCATAGCCACACCTAATTCTATTTAGACCCAGCCAGCCAACCTCAGCTTTGGGATTCAACCCAAGTGTAATGACTGCAACAGTGAAACACTATGAACCTAGTACAGTTGTGTACCTACCATAAATGTAGATGTTAGAGTGTATTCACTGTTGCAGTCCAGGTTACCCACCCACCATCCCCCTTTCTTTGCTGGGACTTATCTGTACTTCTCTAGTCTATACAACCTATGTGGTGTATTTGCTTGTCGATGAAGGTAATGTTTGTTAGTGCATGCTTTTTTATAAGCAGAATTTTTAGCCTACCCTTTTGGGGGCACCTGACATCTGAAGCAAGAAAAACTGAAGAAAATGACTTCGGCTGCATCTTGTATACCCCCTGGCGTACTGACGTCAGGGAAGAGGCGACAGCAACCGACGCTGGACCAGGACTTTGGAATTCAGGCCGACTGCAGGTAGCCTGCCAGCAGGATAACCCAAGTGTAATGACTGCAACAGTGAATACACTCAAACATCTACATTTATGGTAGGTACACAACTGTACTTTCTCTGCTTTACCCTCTGGCCTTCCTACTGCCCCAAGGGTATTCACCAAATGCTTTGTTCCTGTCATTGTTTTTTTGCAGGATTCAAGGAGTTCAGATCTTTCCCTATCTAGACAAGTTGCTTCAAGCTCCTTTCCCCAAATCTCTCCTGCAGGATCTCAAGTTTACTGTTTTCCTGTGGGGTTTGACATAAACTTCTTAAATCAGTTCTTACTCCTTTCTAGGGTCATATTTTCCTCAGCTCCAGGCTTCATATGGTTCTTATGCTGGCATCTCTGCCTACCCCCAAGGCTCCATCTCCAAATGTGTTTTTTTTCTAGTCCCTTCTTCCTCTGGCACATGATTCTGCCAGGGAATTTCTCAGGGTTGTCTGGTTCAGGACTTCCATCATTCCCTTGCTCCCTCTCACTAGGCTGCATATGAAAATGCTGTGGTGGTACCTCAAGTCAGCGTGGCTCCAACATTGCCACCCCTAGGCTTCCTGGTACCTTTCCTTCCCTATCTCAAACTTGAACTTCAGTCGTGGATTCATCAACTTTCACTCAACCCAGGGCTTCCTTTTCAAGCTCCAGTTTCAACTCAAGAGCTCTTTACAGACTCCTCAGACAGTGGGTGGGGTGCCCCCAGTGCCCCCCCCTGAAGGTTCAAGTTATCTGGCCTCTCCTCATCAGAGGTGAAACCACACCAACATAAAGGAGGTGTGAGGGCTCTGTTTTTGGCTCTGCAGGCTTTTCATTCCCCCTCTCATCCTGGGCCCCTCAAAGTTTTCACAGACAGTACCATAATGATGTGGTACGTTAGCAAGCAAGGGGGCACAAGGTCCTATCTTCTTTGCAGACTAGCTGTTCAGGTTTGGGATCTAGCTGTCCAGTATTAATTGATTCTGCAGGCAGTTTACATTCCTTTGGAGCACAATCTAGTGGCAGACTCCTTGAGCAGGTCCAGCACACCCGCACTCACAAATGGATGCTTCATATAGATGTGTTTCTGAACATTGTCCATCAGTGGGGTATTCCTCGGGTAAAGGTCTGTTTCCACTCTGAACAGACAACTTCCTCTGTTCTGTTCTAGAGTCCTGTATCCTCTGGCTTGGAAAGTGGTGCCCTTTCTTTTCCTTTGAAGGAGTTTTCTGTATGCCTTCCCTCCCCTTCCTCTGTTACCATAAGTCTTGCACAAGATCAATCAGCACTATCCCAAAATCTTGATAGTGACTCCCTTTTGGCCCAGACAGCATTGTTTCCCCTTTCTTTCTCAGTAGGTCAAGGGCAGGCACCACAAGTCACCTCACCAGGTGGGTCTTCTCATACAAGATAGAGGATCTCATAGCCATCCTCACTTGTTCACTCTTCCACTGACAGTGTTGGTGACAGGGATTTGATCCCTTTCAGATGCCTCTTTTCTGAGGACATAGTTCTAGTTCTGCAGGACACTGTGAAACCCACGGTCAGAAAATCATACATGTCCAGATGTAAACCATTTTCTGTCTGGTGCCTCTCTCACTTCTCTCTCTCCATTTAGATTCCTGTCTGTGGTCATTCCTCTGGTTCTGTCTTGTATGTGTGATCTGCTCCATACTGTTTGGCATTTCCTTCAGTTAAAGCTCACCTTTCAGCAATTTCTGCTGGTCTGCCCTTAACTCCTCCTCTTGCCTCTAGATTAGAAGTCAATCAATTTCTTAAAAGTTTCCTTCATTTCAGGCCTCCAAGGAAGAGTATTCCACCTTCCTGGCAGCTCAGTTTTGTATTTGAAAAATTGACTTTGGTTTCTTTTGAGCCTGCTTCTTCAGCTTCCTTTCAAAGTTGTACTTGGAAGACCATTCTTTTAGCTCTCACTTCAGCCAAGAGTGTGTCTGAACTTCAGGCTCTCATGGCTATTCCTTCTTTTTAGTTTTTCACAGAGATAAGGTCTGTCATTGTACTGATCCTTCTATTATGTCCATGGTGGTCAGTATGTTGTCCCCAAGTCTGTTCATCATGTTTCCTTTTTTTCCTTCTCCGCAGTCTACAGTGTGAAGGTCCTTCACACATTGGATTTGCACAGACAGCTCCGATATTTGGATAAAACTAAAGCTATTTGAAACCTGACCAATTTTGTTGTTTTTCATCCAAGAACTTTGGGTTTGGCAGTTTCTAAACCATCTCCTTCTGGATTTCTGAGGCCATTTCTTTCTGTCCATGGCAAATCATTAGTGAAGCTGCATTGTACTTGGGCAGTACACACACACACACACACACACACACACACACACACACGCACGTACGTGTGCACACACACTCGCGTACACACATGCACGCGCACACAGGCAATAGTTTTCCATGTGTTTGTATAAATGCCTTTTGCTGTAGTAATTGAATAAACTCAATCCGAGGTAATCCAGTAGACAGATGAATTATGGGTAAGAAGAGGAGCCTAAGCCTTGGATCCAAAAGTCGAGTGGCAGATGTCCGATCCAAATACCCATCAGTAGAGGAGTATGGGAGACAACATAATCTGTCATTATGGTAAGTACATAACTTTCATTTTTCTTGTATTTCAGGCACCTTTCATTTCCAGGTGCTGTTCTTTGGCCTTTCCTTTCTTTCCAGGAAGTTTTCTGTAGTGTTAGTCAGACTGGTAGATTATTCTTCATTGAAACTCTTCCTATGTATAGATTGTTTGCCTTCTTCCAGTTTTCCCTTCTTGCGGTTACTAGCTTAGGTTGTCTCTGGCTTTAGTCGCGAAGTAATGTTTTCGTTAGAGATTCAAATGTGCATGTCACTTGCTTAAGGACTGTGAATAAGAAGAGGTGGTACTTGACCTTTGGTTGCACTCCCATTAATGACTGTAAAGGAGATGTTTCTTGAAAAATGAATTATCAAGGTGCTGCTTACTGTGATGGATCCAAAGTCGTCTTAAGACACTATGGCCTTGCTGTCTGGATTCTGCTGAAATCAAAGTATAGTTATAATTGCATTCACAGTCTGTTGCCCACAGAAACTTGCAGAATACACACACTGATGCAGCACCAAACTCTGTCACTTTAAATGCAGTAATTAATCAATAATTTTTATAGCAAAAAACACGTGCTACTTTTGCAGCTTTAGTTACACTGTACCACTTTTCTTCTCGAGCAGCATAGAAGATAACTTTCCTGTACAAAGTACCTCTCCTAACAATTTCATTTGCTATAGTCTCTTTATAGTGGTTTTGCATGCTGTTTTTCTCCTTGGTATTCTGTTTTGGTCTTTGTATTTGCTGATGTTTGCAGAAAAATGTTTTCATCCTGTAGAGAAATAATGCTGGCATTGTCTTTATCAATTCAAACTTCCTTGCTTAAGTCTCCTTTGATAGAAACATGTACAGATGTTTTCCTGTTGTCCATTCATTAAGGAAGCGGGTTAGCTTTCTTACTGACAAGGTGAAATGCATGCGTCCTGTTTTTTACATCTTTGCTAAGTCTGTAAGAGGTCAGCTTTCTTGCTGACAGTGTGAAATGCATACATTCTTGCTAATTTTGTAGGAATCTCACTAGAACTCGCCACAACCAAATCCACAATAAAGTACAGCAATAAAGTTCCAGTAATTATGCCATGATCCACTCAGATGTATATTGTTTCTTTTATTCAATTAAACAACACAGTAGGTTTAGCGCTTTCATCTACGAGAATGTAGACTTCATCAGAACAATAATCCCACAAATAAATTAAGTTTATATACTTTAAAACCCGCCATTTTACAATTGAATAATTAATCATCTGATATACACTTAAAGTAACATGTCTATATATCAATGTAAATATATATAATATAAACCATATATGCATGTTTTCTAATAATGTATAAAAACCATATAAAAAGTTAATACAATATACAAAATATAAAATAATAATGTTTTATTGAATAAAAGAAACAATATACATCTGAGTGGAACTTTATTGCTGTACTTTATTGTGGATTTAATTTTGTAGGAAGACATGTTCATTAAGCAAAATCCTTATTTTTCAAGCCACAGTCATTTAGTATGGATGCTAATCACATATTACTAAACTCTATTTCTACATTTAAGCAAGCTTTATTTTATACCTTACTTATGTTGCATATTTGTAACAGAATTACTTTCAACATTGATACATTGTTGAGTATACTCTTAAAATTCCTTTTTTAAAAAAAAACATACTAACAAAACATTTTATTTTGATATGTATTTTTTCTTTTGATACAAGTTAAAATGCAATTTTACATAGTAAATACAATATTATCAAGTATTACTACTAAAATAATGTATTTAACAACTTTTTATTTGCAGACCATTCTGTGAACATATTTCATCAGTTATGAGCTGTCTGCTTTAGTTTAATTTTCTAACTTGATTAATTTGTTCTTTTGCAATCACAGAATTTAATTTATGACTTAGAACTTTCATTAACTCTTTGCAGCTATTGAATTAACTATTTACTTTTATTAATCATTTTATACCAAAATAGTAAAGATAGACTAATATCTGTAAGAGCTACTGCAAACGTTATTTAGTGTAAAAATATACAGTTTTAATGTAATTTTAACCATAACATTGTGGTCATATTAACACCTTGGTTGACAGTGAACATAATATAATTTTTCTCTAATTGTTTCTGGTTGTTTTCTTAAGGCATCCCTGACGCCTCAGTTATCCAATACGCAGATGACTCCACCATCATCTGCTCAGCCTCCTGCTCCTCTGAACTTCTACTCAAAACCCAATTAGCCTTCTCCAAAACTGAATTATGGATGTAATCCAGTCACCTAGCCCTAAAAGTTAACAAAACAAAACTAATGATTTTCACTCCTACCAAAAACTCCCAATTCAACAGAAACCTATTTTCCATTAAAAGCCATAACAACACCCCTCTAGAAATCGTTGTCAGTACCAAGCTACTTGGCATTACCATTGATGTTGTGTCTTTCGGCTTATCCCGGTTAGGGGTCACCACAGCGGAACTCCGGTCCGCTAATGTTTGGTAGTGGATTTTTACATGCCAAGTTACCAGCCCTGACGCACAACCTTCAACGAAGGCAGGACCATTCATGCATGCCTCCACACAGAAGACGCTCTAGCTGAGAATCAAACAGGATAACGTCTTGCTGTGAGGCGACAACGCTACCACAGCACCACTACCACAGGCGTAATTACCATCGATGAAAACCTAAAATTCAACTCCCACATCTTCTCAGCAATCAAGAACACCCACCAGAAAATCGGTCACCTCTGCAGACACAACTGCTACCTCACCCCCTCCTCCCAATAAACCCTCGCATCTACCTTCCTTCTCCCCTCTCTCTTGTATGGTGCTCCCTTATTCTCCAACCTACAACTCTGCCTTCGTTCCAAACTCGAAGCTTGTTGCAACAAAATCTGCAAATTCGCAACCAGTTCTAAACTCATCCCATCACTGCCACTCTCTAAACACACTCAACTGGCTAAAACTCCCCAACCACCTAATATACCTCCAACTTACAACAGCCCACAAACTCATCTTCAAACCTACAGAATGCCCTTCTCTCACCAAATCTCTAATACCCTACACAGCCAGCTGATCCCAGAGATCCGACAGCCAAAACCTCCAAGTGTATAAACCCTCACATCCACCTGGCCAACTACTGCTATCTTACATCATAGCCAAACTGTGGAACTCTCTACCCCCCACTACGCAACTTACCAAACCACAACAACTTCAGATCCATGCTTCTCTCCCATCTGTCCTCCAAATGGGAATGCCCTTCACATGCTTATACCTAAAGCACCTCCGACCACTAATTCCTCACCCCTCTTTTAAAAGATATCTGATCTGCACTCTATCCCACAATACTACATCAGTTTTTCAATAGTTTCATTTTTCTATCCATTCTCCCTCTCAGTATATTCTACACTCCATCAAGCTAGAAATTTGTACTCTTCTATGCATGACAACTTCTCAGTTGCCTATACCAGGCTAATCAACTATATTCCATTTCCACAGTAGTCCACTCATTATTCTAATTCAGTTAGAAACCTCCATGTATAATTTCAAACTGAACCTTCACAAAATCACTACCTCCTAGTATGAGTTATGTTTGTGTTATTGCCAAAGCTTACATCCATTACTTGTAATGTATATATATTTCTAACTGAGCCTAGACTAAGAAACTTCCACCTATATCAACTTTTCTTTGCCAAAACTAATCAAATGTCATAGGTTTTTGTCTACATTCTTCTTAAAAGTATTGTACATGCATGCCTCTGGCTTATCTTACATATATTCTCAAAATGACATTCTCTCAAATGTAGTGCAACATATATTTTGTTGTATGTAACATATATTGTTTATTGTAAAGTTGTGACTTTCTCTATTTTTATACTAAGTACTGGAGCTTTTCTCCCCGGGTCTCCACTGAAAAAGGGCCACAAGCCCAGCTGGACTAACCAGTTACCAAACATCAATAAATAAATAAGTAAATAATTGGGGTAACCAACACTGGTATGGATAAAATGATGGTCCAAAAAACAGTGATAAAACTACAACTTGAAACCAGTGATAAAATTAGAACTTGGAAAATTACTTTTGAACTTGCTGCTTTACAATGTGTCCTATACAGTATATATCTACACAGACTGACTGCTACTCATGCATTTTAATCTAGTAGGTACTCTGGACCCATTTTTTAAACATGGTTCTCCACACAAATTCATTGCTAGACATTAATTTGTACTGAATTCTTCTGTGTTTGTACGTACAAAGACTGTAAAGTACATTTAGTCTAATCTTACAAATTTAGTAACAACAAAGTTTGCAGACGACTGCAAACTGGGCGCCATAGTGGAAAGTGCATCGGACACGGATATCCTTCAGAAGGGACTCACGGAAACAGATAGCTGGTGCCAGAGCCATGGCCTGAAGTTAAGCCAAAAATGTATAGTCATACCCTTCGGGAAAAACAAGGTAACCCCAAGCTACCATATAGGTGGCAATCCACTAAGCACAGAAGAGGTTATCAGGGACCTGGGGACCCAGGTTGACAGTGGCCTTTCTTTTGACACTCACATTGCTAAAGTGGTTAGAAAGACCTTCTACATTGCCCACCTGATCATGAAGGGATTCACATCCAGATCTAGTGAGGTCATTGTTCCCTGTACTCTTCACTTATCAGACCAATGATTGAGTACAATGCCCCATTCGGGATGTATCTCACCCGACATCTGCAGCAATTGGAGAGACCCCAAAAGTTCCTCACCAAAAGGATAAAGGGACTCCAAAATCTGTCATATGCTGCCAGATTGAAGAAACTCCAGCTCTATTCAGTCGCATACCGTCTGCTCAGAGGTGACATGTGCCTGACATACAAGGCCATGTCCAACCCGGAATTAATGGACATGCTCCACCTCAAAAAATCCAAATCCACCAAAACCACTAGAGCAAGCGACTTAAACCTTAGCACGGATATAAATAGGACGTGCTGGAGGGATAGATAGACTCCCTATGCTGTGGAATAAAATCCCGGTCCATGTGAGGCAGAGCACCTCGCTGACTCTGTTCAAGAGAAATCTAGACCTGTGGATGGGAGATCGTAGGTTTACCCCAGGAATCATCTCTGTGTCACTGCTGGACAGAGGCACAACAAACTAATGGGCACAGTATTTTTTCATATAAGGGGTGGCGTAAGCCACAATAATTTGGGCTAGGCTTATAAATGCCTTAGGGCAGATAGCCTAGTATAAACCTATGAACCTATGAACCTATTAACATCAAGCAAAATCTTGGAAAATTCTTATGTCTCTTTAGAAGTATCTAGTGAAATTGCCACCATTGGCAACTTCATACCCAGCAATTAGAAACATTTATGCTTTTTGCATACCAACATTGTCTTGCCAAAAACATATTTAAAAATAGTGACCAGTCTTGCTCAATTTTTACATATCTTTACTCTCTCTCTTGTATAGCTTTACAGTTTAACAGGTTGTAAATACAATTTAATGCTAAACGATACAACAATAACTAGCATAACGGCGATTAGCAACGTGTAAAATATCTTATCCTGTCAGGTTTAATCTGTTTACCAGTATTTCTAATGCACTAATACCTGCCCCCCCCCCCCAAAAAAAAAGTATTGTCAAGAAGGAATAAGATATTTCTTCCTGTAGCTTTATTTTAGACTCTCTTGTAATACTTCTCACACAGTCAATGTAAAACTGAGGAAGTACCCCTCCCTCTGTGGTATTGCAGTATTGTTTATTTGCTTTATGCTGTGAGAATAGAATGTATGCCAGCCCAACACTTTGGTTATACATTTGCTTTATTATGTTACTAACAAACAATGGACCTTAGTCTGATTTGATCGTTTTTATAAAGCTTTTGCTGTTTACTACTACTAGTAGGTATTTACACCCTCCTGCATAATTTATTTGAACTGTATGTATATTATGGCCCATCTGTTGGCTATACTTGATGTAACTGAGGTTTTTTACTTTTAACATTTACTTGCAAACAGATTATCAGTGACTTATACGCACAATTGTGATGTTTTATTACAATTACCAAATAGTGTTGCATGTGAACATTTAATAATTACATTTTAATAGCAATAATGTTTTAGGAAAAAAAACACTTGTCTGGCAGTCAGTCTTGTTTTTTATCTTATCTGCTCAATATTTCCTGTAACTATTTATCCAGTCTTTGAAGGTCTAAGCTCAGATTTTAGACTCTGTAGACAATAGGTAACCCTTTAGCATTTTTCCTTTAATCATCTGTTAATATACTTGCAGCTTGATATTACAATGCAGTTATAAAACACTTAGAAATATAAGTGTTTGTGATTTGCATAAATATGCATTTATACTACATAAATATACATTATTTAATTAGTTTACATAATTTTTAACTTGGATTTCAGTATTATTTTATTTTAACTGCCCCACCATTCGTTTTACAAAGACTGCTTGACTAATAGCTGTGATTTTATTTCTTTTTAAAATTGTCTGTCAGAGCTTTAAACTGTTTAGTGTGTGGTGTTACTATACAATTATTAGCAAATTGTAAAAAAAATAAAATAGATATTAGCTTAACTAGCACGTGTATATTTAGTGTTGTCTGTCTTTCATTCTTGTGCATTTTAACAGATTTACTTTAGATGAAAAGAAAATACATGCATGTTAGTCTTGTGACTTCAGATCTTTACTGTTATTAACTACTCTCATTTATTTATTTTATTTTTTTATTTTACATTTGTTGACCGGGATAGTCCGACTGAATACATGTCCATTTTCAGCGGAGGCCCGGGGAGAAAAGCTCCAAGGGTAAGCAGATACAGCATTACATAATACCAGCATTACATATTACAAACAGACTATTTACAGAGGTTACATAAGTAAGCAAGTTAAACAAGTTCCACAGGTTACAGTTAGTCCTGAGCACAAGTCAGGATTAAATTAAATTACACAGTAAACTGGTTAACAGATTTTTACACATTCAAGTTAACCAGGCTTGATACATTGACATAGCCAGTTAAGTGACAAATGTTGTTTGAGTCTAGTTTTAAATTGACCTAAGGTGGAAAGTAAGGTAATATCAGCTGGAAGAGAGTTCCAGGATCTACTTACAGAGTTTGCAAAGAGAGAATCACCGGCTGTGTTATTAATTTTGCTAGTCTGAATTAGTAGTTTGTTAGAGGATCGAAGCGGTCTAGGATTGTTATAGGGGGTGATAATGTTTTTAAGTGCAGGAGTATTGTCTGGATTATAGAGGATTTTATAGGCCATAATCAGTTGGTTATACTGGATTAGGCTAGGTAGTTCAAGCCAACCAAGCTGATTTAGATTGATGCAATGATGTGTCCTAAAAGGCAGCCCAGTGGCAAACCTGGCAATGTGGTTGTAGCAAATTGAGAGTTTAAGGACAGTCTTGTTCAAATTCGAGACTAGAGGGGTTGAAAGAAGGTGAGAGCGAGCTATGGCAATTTTAGCTGGAGAGGTTAGGAAGGCTTTTATTCTGTAAAGTGACCCTAGTTTTTTATTCATGGTTTTGATAGTTTGGTTAACATGTAGGTCAAATTTGAGATTGTCTATGATGACACCTAATAGTTTTGTAGATGGGTCAGGGGAGATTGTGTCATCATTTGATTTTATGGTAAAGGTGAAAGCGGTAGACCTACATGTTGGTGAAAATAACAGCATTTTAGTTTTTTTTGGATTTAGGATCAGACGATGTTCAGAAAGCCAGTTTTCTATTGTATTAAAGGTGGTCTGGGTAGCTGACCATAACTCTACTGGAGATGTGGCTGAGCAAATCAGAGTAGAGTCATCAGCATATTGGATACAGCTGACTTTTGGGATGACAGTATAAAGGTCGTTAATGAAGATGGAGAACAGCAAGGGCCCTAGTATAGAGCCTTGTGGTACTCCGAGGGTGTTAGGTAGAAGGTTAGAGAGTTTGTTCTGCCAGAGGACAGCCTGCTGTCGACCATTCAGGTAAGACTGAAACCATTGGAGGGCTCCAGTATCTAGACAGAATGTTTGCAGGGTGTGGATTAAAAGTTGGTGATCAACCATATCGAATGCCTTGGAAAAATCCAAAAAGAGGGCTGAGGATATATAATTATTGTTGCGATTATGGTTTATGGTGTTAGTAAAGGCTAGGAGGGCTGAAGTAGTGATGTGATGAGGACGGAAGCCATGCTGAGTGTCTGCCATAAGGCGATTTTGGATTAGATGGTGCATGAGTTGTCTATGAATACATTTTTCCATAATCTTTGCAAGTGGAGAGAGTATAGCTATTGGCCTATAATTGGAGAATTCAGTAGAGCTGCCTCCTTTGTGAAGTGGGATTACATAGGATATTTTCCAGATGGTGGGAATTTTAGCTTCTACTACGGTTCGATTGATTAGTATTGAGACGGGGTAAGCAATAGCATCAGCTGATTTTTGTAGGTACTCGGCAGGGAGTTGATCAGCAGAAAGTGTAGTGGGTTTTAATTTTTTGATCAAGTATGGATAAGTGAAGTGGCGACTGGTTGGAAGCTGAGCAAGTAGGTTTCTAGGGTGCTACTTTCAGGACCAGGGAGCTAGGAGGTAGTTGGCTAGCTAGGGCTTGAATTGTCTCAGAAAAGAATTGGTTAAAACTATCAGAAACATCTTCAGGGTTTTATCAATAGTAGCAGCAGGGATTGGGGTTGAAGTTTGTCCAGGATGTAGTAGATTATTTAAACCTGCCCAAAACTTCTGAGGGTTATTTTGATTTACTGTCTGTAAATTACAGTAGTATTGTTTTTGTCTTGTAAAATTGATTTTTTGGTTTCGTTCCTGGATTGCCTGTATTTAATATGATCTTGAGGGTCTTTAGAAGAACGCCATAAAGCCCATGCTTTGTTTCTAAGGGTAATTTTGAGTTTAGACTCTCTAGAAATCCATGGTGCAGTTTTTGCCTTGGTTCTCTTTGAACGAACAGGTGCATGCAAATCAAGGATCTCAAGGAATTTGTTGTTAAAGTATGCTACTGCTTCCTCTAAGGGGAGGTGTTTTAGAATAGACCAATTACATGAGTTTAGTTCTTGTTGGAATTTGGCAGGGTCAAAGTTTTTATTGTTTCTAACCTTTCTGAGTAAGGGTTGTTGGGAATTAATGGTTTTGTGCTTAATTACATATGTGAGAAGGTGATCGCTTAGGCCATTAAGGAGGGTACCAGAGGTGTACAGTTGGGGGTGACTATTTGAGTACCCAGTCAAGTATACTTTCTTTTTGGTTGGGTTGACCTATCCTGGTAGGGGTGGATATGATTTGTGTAAATGCATGCAGGTTAATATGGATGGTTGGGGATTCTAAGGAACAGGTGCCCCAGTCTGTGTTAGTCTCCAAGTAGTAGGGTTTCTTGGGGGTAGTGACATGATAACCAGTGCAGGATATCTTCAAATGCAGATATATCGTTACCTGGGAGAATGTACATACAGATTATATGAATGCATTTATTTTTATTAAGTTGCAATTTGGTGGCAAGAATCTCAGTGTTATTAATCTGATGAGGTTGTATTTACATCTATGGTGACATTCAACTCAGATTTATAGAGTACAGCTACCCCACCCCCCTTCCTCGAAGCACGATCCAGCCTGTGTATGTTGTACCCAGGTGGTAACACTTCATTGTCTTTAGTGTTAGGTTTTAACCAGGTTTCAGATAAACAGAGAATCTCAGGGGAGTGGACATCTAGAAGTGCATGCAATTCATGTACCTTGTTATTAATGCTTCTAATATTGAGATGACAGACTAGGAGAGAGTTAGTTGGCCTATTAATTGTAGGTTTGTAGCTTAGATTACAAGTAGAGGGAGTATGTGTATCTGAAGTGAGTGGGCCAGGGTTGGGGTGAATATCACCACCAAGTATTAGGTTGGGTCTATACTTGGTGATGAACTTCAGGAATTTGTTTATTAGTTTGTGGTAGTGCTTGGATCTAGAGCTAATGTGCCTGGGGTTGAGATGTTGATAGACTGAACAAGATGTTGGGTAGGATCTGGTACTGTAAGTATGGTTGAAGGTGGAAGGATTTACAGCTGGGGTGATAGTATGACCTTTTGGGACCTGAAATCCCGTAAGAAACTGGTTTTCATACAAGGTAAGGAGGTATGGTGTGAACAAGAAGGGTAGTAAAGAGGAATATATCATTATATGTGATTCAGCTAGTGAGTGAATGAACTGTTTTACCTGGTGATGCAACACCAGAAGATAAGAGTGGTGAGGTAAAGGGACTGGAAGGGGGGGTGGGAGAATGCCAGATGAAAACTAATGGGTGCTATTAAATGTAGGTAGTAGAATAGGGGTGGGTGCAATTATCCCAGATGAAAGCAGATAGGATCTAGAAAGTGGGGGAGTGGCTATAGTACTATAAATTTAAAGGTACTGGGGGCGGGAGGGAATTGGGGGCAGGGAGGGGAGCGAAGAGAGCCCGAGCGAGGCAACGTGGGGCTATTGCAGTTTACAAGGTTTCCTAAGGTGTCCTAAAGCTATAATGTAAATATTACAAAGAGTCAGTTTACTGCAGTTACAGGAGGAGGAGGCAACCACTCAAGTAGAAACAAAGAGCCCTGTGGCTGACCAATATGGTGACCTGCTTAATTACAAAGCACTAAGTGAAAGCTTAAATGCTTTTTGTGTGTAACCTACTCTGTTTAAATGTTGAGAGAAACTGATTGCAGTCCTGTGGACACTGTTTTGTAGGGAACTGTAGAGTTCAACTAGGAAAAGAGAAAAGCAGAAATTCTGGGGTAAACATGAAGACAACAACAGGCAGTTATTATATAATGCATTCAGAAAGGTTTGGTGGGGGGGTAAAGTAGCATACTTCAGAATGAACTAAGATTTATAGCTAAGAAACCTAGGCAAGAGAGCAATGCAGTAATTGCCAGATTTTAAAGATATACCAGAAAAACTAAATCAATTATTCACAATTGTACAACTAGAAAATTGCCAGTAAAAGCACTTCAGGTATAGCTAGCCCAAGTTATTCAAGTCATAAAAGCACTTCTTCAATGTGTGTGTGCAATTTAAACATTAAAAAACACATGCAGCAAGGAGGAGCTCTGATTATACGCTTTCTCTAGGTACAGGTTCAGTTTAAACACAAATATTACCACAGAAATTCAGTAAAGTCACTAGCTACTTATAGAGCCTCTGAAAAACAAAATAGAGCAGTCTGTGCAGAATCAGAATTTAGCAGCAGGTCATTCAGTTGCACAAAAAACAGTAAAAGATCCATACAATGAAGAAACTTACACAAAGTCACACCAGGTCAGCCAAGGGGGGAAGAGCGAGGGAAATCCTAAGCACCTGGATTTGTAAATGATGCCTGTACTAAATTGTAGCAGTTTAACCTGTTTGAGGAAAGAGGGGGGTGGGGGAAAAGAGAAGGCAGTGGGAGTGGTTACAGTTAATACCCTGATTGACTCAAGACACCACACCAGAGATAAGTTGAAATCTGCACTCAGCACTGTGTTATTTTCACTCAGTACTTTAATGTTACTTGCACTCAGCACTGTAATTTCACTTATGTTTAGCAGGAAAGACAGACCAACAGTATACAATTTTGGAATTTTTACAAGGGTTGCTTGTTCAAATCTCTCTCCGGTCCAGCTGGTGAATCTGGGAATCTTGAGGCAATGATGTTCTTCATCTCACATTGCTGCAGTCCTAACACTTGGGTAGTCCGCTGTCCCTCGGTCGGCCCGAATATCAGAGCATAAGGCTGACGTCGGTCAAGGCGCATTTGACTGACATCAGAACGTCAGGGTACAAATGCGCATGACCGACGTCATATCCTCAGTCTTTTTTGCCGCATGGTCCGATGCAGAAGCAGTGTTGCAAGTGCCATTCGGCGTTCTGAAATTTTTCGAATTCGGAGTTTCAGACCGAAGTCAGAGTTTGTTAAGTACCCCGTTGGGGAATATTTTGGTTTTTTCTTGCCTCAGTGGTTTACCGGATGTCAGAAAAAGTGAATAACTGTATTTCTTGTGGGAAACAGATACCGCATAGGGATTACCATAATTTGTGTATACCTTGTTTGGGACCTGAGCACGACGTTGTTGGGTGTCGCTTTTGTGCTAGGTTTAATAAACGCACTATAAAGCGTAGGTTGGATTGTGCCAGGTTAGTCTTTGGGAAGCGGTGCAATTACAATATGCCGTCGGATGCTCCGACTCCGGCTTCTTCAAAGAAGCGCAAGGACAAGGCAATTAAACCTAGGTTAGAGGAGTCGTCCGAACCGGACGCCGGTTCTTTAGAGACGTCAGTGGAACCGGTGGTTCCGACGGAGGCCTCTATGGAGTCCCAGGGAGAGACTGTGTTTTTACAGGATGTGGCCTCCCAGGAGGCAGGTCAGGCTGTAGGGCTTCTCAGGTAACTGTACTCCCCTCCCTTCCTAAGGTGTCTAGGCCCTCTCTTTCTGCTTCCAAGGCTTCCCCTAGAGGCAGGTCTAGTTTTGCTTCTGTGGGTGTCACTCCAAGTTCTTCAGGTTCTGTGCCCAAAAAGCACATGCTTAAAATGGCAGAAGATTTGATTACTTTAATTAGAGGCTCTATGCCTCCTCCTGATAAGAGGCCTAGGATGGAACCTGTGTTAGGGGATTATGAGCAGGTTTCGGATGTGTCTGAGTCTTCGGCTGAAGACTTGCAGGAGTATTCTCATTATTCTGATTCTGATGTGGATGATTCTACTCCTTTTGCTTCTCCTCCTGAGGATTTTTCTTTTTCAGAGACCCTGCACTCCATGAGAGAGCATTTTAAATGGGAAGGTCAGGATTTCTCTGATTCCAGGAAAAGGCTTAGGGAATTTTTGTTTTTACCCCAGCATAGGCCTTTAGCTATACCTCCTGTTCTGAATGTAGTGGATGATGTGTTTGCAGAGGCTTCGCTTAATCCTGATTCTTTGCCTCCTGCTCCTGTTAAACCGGATAGGTATTACAGGGTGCCTGAAGCTCATAAGTATCTTTTAAGAGTCCTAGGGCAGACCCAGAAACTGTTAGCCAGGGGCCTAAGGGTGTAAAGGCTTCTGTTGTCAAGAATCCGGTTCCTGCAGATAGAGGCCAGGGCCTTGGATAGATGGGGAAAGAAAGTTTATACTTCTTCCACTCTAGCCATGAGAGCTTTGAATTGCCAGTTTCACATGTTGAAATATCAAAATTATCTCCTTTCACAGTTGAAATCTAAGGTGGATGCTCTGGCGGAAGGTATTGATTGTAAAGAGTTACAAGATTTAGTGCATGTTTCTGAACAGGTGGGTAAGCATTCTTTGCAATGTGGTTTTGCTGCTGTACAGGCCTCGTCTAGGGTGGCTGCCACTGGGTCAGTTCTTCGCAGGCATGCTTGGCTGAGGGATCAAAATTTATCTGACCATGTTAAAACTAGGATTTTGGATGCCCCTTTGCAATCTGATGTCTTGTTTGGTTCTCCTGTTGAGGCAGTTTTAAAGAAAATGGAAGACCAGGCTAAGTCTATGCAGACTGTTAAAGATTTTTTGCAGGTTCAGCCTCCAAAGTTTAGTAGAAATTGGCCTACTAAAGGGTGGACGTATCCTTCTTATGATTCCCAGTCTAGGGGTAGATCTAGGCGTGGCAGGGCAGAGGTCAGGGCTCTTTCAGGCCTAGGACGGGAGTTCTCCTGCACAGTCTTGGTGAGGGCAGGGGTCAGGCCTTTCGTAAACAGACCCAATGACCTACCTTTTCAGCTGCCAGAACCTTCTCGCCTGGCAGCACCTTTGGGAGGAAGGTTGGCACTTTTCAAAGAAAATTGGAGTTTGATTACCCAAGACAAATGGGTACTGGATATCATACATCACGGTTACAGGTTTTATTTCCATACCTTGCCTCCTTTCAAAGGCATGCCAGACATTCCTCCTCAACAAAGAATAGAGGCTCACAAGCAAATTTCTCTGTTACTCCAAATAGGGGCCATACAGCCGGTTCCTATGTCAGAAAGGGGCCTAGGATTTTATTCTCGTCTGTTCCTTGTGCCAAAAAAGGGGAACACGTGGAGACCGATTTTGGATTTATCTATCCTCAACACTTATCTGGATATTCCCAAGTTCAAAATGTTGACGTTACAACAGCTTTTACCTCTACTGGGCAAGGATCACTGGATGGTAACTCTGGATCTCAAAGAGGCTTACCTTCATGTTCCTATCAGGCTAAGTTGCAGGAAGTATCTGCGTTTTCGGACTGGGACTTCTCACTATCAGTTCTCTGCATTGCCCTTTGGCTTATCTACTGCCCAGAGTATTTACAAAGTTCTGGCTCCAGTGATAGCATTCTTCAGGCTGAAAGGAATACAAATCTATCCTTATTTGGACGATTGCCTGATACTGGCTCAAGGAAGGGACGAGCTTCTTCGTCATTTGGAGTATGTGATAGCAGTGCTAAGATGCCTGGGGTATTCTGTGAGCGAAATAAAGTCCAGTCTAGTACCCTCTCAAGACATGTGCTTTCTGGGAGTAAGACTGAATACAGCATCCCAGATGGCCTTTCTAACCCCGGACAAACAAAAGAATCTTTCCCTTTACTTCCATCATCTATCTCTTCAGTCCGGGCTGACTGCAAGGACAGTCCTTCAAGCCTTAGGGTTCATGGCATCTTGTATTCTGGTGCTTCCCAATGCCAAACTGCATATGAGGAAGTTGCAATGTTATCTCAAAAATGTATGGACACAGCACTGCCAACATCTGGACACTGTCATTCAAATAATACCTTGCATTCAAAAGGAATTTTTGTGGTGGGCTCAGGAATGTCACCTAAACAAGGGACTCTCTGTGACCCGGCCAGAGGCGAGTCAAATTTTAACAACAGATGCCTCAGACAAAGCTTGGGGAGCTCATCTAAATGGAAAGTGGATACAAGACAGGTGGCCTGTCAGACTACAGCATCTACATATCAACTTGAAGGAGATGTTAGCAGTCCAATTTGCATTAATAGCTTTCAAGGATTTACTTCTTCCAGGGCAGGTGTTGATTCTAACAGACAACACAACTGTCATGTGGTACATCAACAAGCAAGGGGGAACACATTCTTATCCTCTATGCAGGCAAGCAATGATTTTGTGGGAGACTGCTCTCAGTTTACAACTAAGTCTTCAGGCAAGGTTTCTGCCGGGAGCACAGAACTCCTTAGCAGATGTGTTAAGCAGACAAATCATGGATCCCCACGAGTGGAAACTGGATCTTCATGTATTTCAGAAATTGACAGTGTCCTGGGAACTCCAGACATAGATCTGTTCGCTTCTCCACTAAACCACCAGCTGCCAAAGTTTTGCACAAAGGTTTCATCCCACAGCTTGGAAAGTGGATGCTCTTTCTTTCAGTTGGAAAAATCTTCATGTGTATGCCTTTCCACCTCTGCCTCTCCTCCCAAAGGTACTTCTGAAGGTCAGACAGGACAAGCCAAGGATGATTTTGATAGCTCCAGATTGGCCTCGACAGCACTGGTACCCATTACTGAGAAGTCTGGTACGGAAGCCTCCATGGCCTTTGCCTTTGATTCCTCATCTGTTGTCCCAGGAGGACAGTCATTTGCTCAATGTCAAGCTTCACTCTCTTCACCTAACAGCATGGCATATTCTGTTTTAAACCATAAAGGGTCTCAACTTCCACAACAAGTTTTGAATGTGATTTTGGAAGATAGAAGGCCTAGTACAAGGAAAGTGTACGCAGATAAATGGAAGAGATTTTTATTTTGGAGTGCTGCTAAGGATTTGGATGTTTCTGAGCCTGATTTAAGTGTGGCTCTTCAATATCTTACTGAGTTATTGGACAAAGGTTTGTCCTTCTCTTCTATTAAGATTCATGCTGCAGCAATTTCAGCTCACTACGACTGTGATCCACCATTGTTTTCTCATCCTTTGTTCAAGCAATTTCTTAGAGGGGCAAAGAATATAAGACCCCCACGTAGAGCTCCTACTCCTGCTTGGGATTTCAATTTTGTGTTGGAGAAACTCACTCTACAACCTTTTGAGCCTGCAGCTACTGCTGAGTTGAAATATTTGTCATGGAAGACTGCTTTTTGTTGGCCATTACCTCTGCAAGAAGGGTTTCTGAATTGCAGGCCCTTATGGCAGTTGAGCCTTTCTTAATTTTCCATAAGGATAGGGTATCTTTACGTACTAATCCTTCCTTTATGCCTAAAGTGGTTTCTAGTGTGGCTTTAAACCAAACTATTCATTTGCCTACTTTTTATGCAAATCCCCAAACTAAAGGGAAAAGATTTTGCACACTTTAGATGTACACAGGCAGTTGCGATATTATTTGGACAGAACTAAAGGGTTCAGACAATCTCAGCAGTTATTAGTTTCTTTTGCTTTGTGCTCTCAGGGCAAGCCCGTGTCAAAACAAACTATTTCTAAGTGGATTGAATTTTGCATTGCTTTCTGTTATTCCCATCATGGCAAAGAGATTCCAGCTGGGATTAGGCCTCATTCCACTAGGGCTACTGCCACTTCAACAGCTTTTTTGAGGGGGGTGGCTACTAAGGATATTTTGGAGGCAGCCACTTGGAGTTCAGTGCATACCTTCTCTAGGCATTACCACCTTCCTCTGTACTCTAAATCCAGGGCTGGTTTTGCCACTGCTGTGTTGCAGGGCATTTTGGCAGCCCCTGCTTCATTATAGTTTAGCCATCCTCCCTTTTAGGGTCTTCTGACATCTGGGGCAAGAAAAGACTGAGGATATGACGTCGGTCATGCGCATTTGTACCCTGACGTTCTGATGTCAGTCAAATGCGCCTTGACCGACGTCAGCCTTATGCTCTGATATTCGGGCCGACCGAGGGACAGCGGACTACCCAAGTGTTAAGTCTGCAGCAATGTGGATCTTCGAACATCTACATTTATGGTAGGTACAAAACTGTACTTTATAACTGCCTCATGTACACAGACAACCCTCTCCTCCTCCCACATAACACAAATACTTGCGAGAGATGCAGCTATTTAGCCAAACTGGAGGCTCTCTCAACTCAGGACTGGCAAGACCAGACAGGAGGAGAAGGCAACTACACACACCACAAAACCAGCCTCACATAATGCTACCACACCACTGAATCAAACACATAAACACACAAAGACATACTCGGAGGGTCTGAGTAAAAATTTACTTAAACAGCAGAGAGGCCTCCAAAGCAGACACCCAAACAACTGCTACCTCAAGACACCCCACAAGCAACACATAAACCACAAAAGCAGTGTGCAAAGCAGTCACAGCCCTTAAGGCCAAATACAACACCAAACATACTTGTCATAGGTGACTCCATAGTCAGACACACTGACGTCCCACTCACCAGGCTGAACAAGGAGAGGGTCACAGTTAGCTGCCTATCGGCTGGAATCCACATAACACAAGCACTCTGGTCACTCCACGGCAAGTACAAATATGACACAGTCATTGTCCATGCTGGTGTGAACGACCTGAGACTTACCTCCCTGGACTACATGAAAAGAGACATAGAGGAGCTCTCTGATTATGTAGCCCAGGCAGGTATGACCCTGACCCTGAGCAGTATCCTTCCTTCACCAAGAATGATGCCACAATATAGAGACAAGATGATCAGCTTTAACAATTGGCTTAATGTCTGATGTCATTCAAAGGGATCCAGTGTCTGTCTGCCTGGGATGACATGCTTGACAAGCCATGCTGCTGCCAAGGACGGCTTGCACCTGTCACCCCTGGATTCGAATATTGGCTAAGGCTCTTGCCACCCCATAGTGCCTTTTTTAGGCAAGGCTCAAATTCTAAACCTACCACCCTAGAAAACAAAATGGGAAGAAACTGAGGGTAATGCTGCTCAATGCCAGAAGTCTAAATCTCAAAATGCACTTTCGAGGCCCTTCTCAGTATGGAGAACATCGATGTCTGTGCTGTAACTGAAACCTGGTTCAAGGCTCCTGAGAGCACCCGGCACTATTAGGTTTTACCTCATATCATGCGTTCCGCCCCAAAACCCGGACCACACCACAAAAGGAGGGTGTATCCATATTCATAAAGGATACCCACACCTCCAGGTTGGTGGCAACGCACAAGCTCGGAAACCATCCAGGTGCAACTAACCATAGGCAAAACTGCTCTACAAATTGTAGCATGCTACAGGCCACCCTCTCAAACTCAGGAACCCCACACAGCCTTCCTGAAGACACTGGAGGTATAAATGTATCTCCAAACACCATCATATTGGGTGACTTCAACTACCGGATATAGACTGGGAACATTGCTCAAGCCCTAACTTTGTAGCCCAATGGTTCCTGGAGTTCATAAATTCAAATGCCATGGAACAGCTAGTCACTGTTCCCACGAGAGGAAAAAATATACTAGATCTCATTATCACAAACATGGGGACAAAATGCTCCACACCGAAGTATATCCCTCATTGGTGAGATCTGATCATAAACTAATCTCACTGGAAATCCACATCCGCCCACCCCAAACAAAAAAGACCACAGTGAAGAACTTCTCTAAAGCAAACTTCACACTACTCAAGACTGGCGTGGTATCCTTCAAGGCCCCTGAGCCAGTGGAAACCACAACCCAAGCTGTGGAAGCCCTTACAAATGCCTTCTATGAACACCTCCAGGACTGCATGGATCAGGCAATCCCAAATAAAACCAAGACTCTTTCCACAAAGGGCAAACGTCCAGTCTGGTGGACCCCAGCCATTAACAAACTTTACAATAAGAGGAGAAAGCTATTACATGATAGAACAAAATCCATAAAAGGGAAGTCATCCCTGATCATTATTAGTAAAAAAAAATACGAGTACTCATAAAATCAACTAAGGCTAATTTTGAGAGAAAAATTGCCATGGATTCAAAGGACAATCATAAGGCCTTTTTCAGCTATGTTAGGAACCTGGGTGGAAACTCCCAGATATGCTCAGAATTAGTCCAAAATGATACAAAAATCACTGAACCCACAGACATTGCCAACATACTGGCAGACAGTTTCAGTGCAAACTTCACCCTCCCCTAAAGGAGAGATAACTATCCCAGCAGAGTGTAGCCTCCCAGACATCTCAAATGCAGGTGAAAGCTGCTCTCTCTAAAGCTAAAAACACAGCATCAATGGGACGGATGGTGTCCCGGCTGTGTGCTACGAGCTAAATGAGGAATTAAACCCGCACATAAGGCAGCTGTTTAATCTCAGCCTTACCACAGGATACGTGCCTAAGGAGTGGCGTACGGCAACTGTGGTCCCACTCCACAAAGGCGGTGCCTCTACGGACCCTGGTAATTACCGCCCCATAAGCTTAACAAGTCTAGTCTGCAAAGCTATGGAGAGCATCATAATAGAGCTCATAAACAAAGATATAGGGGACTTGCAGACATTGGACCCGACCCAGTTTGGCTTCGTCAAGGGCAGATCATGCCTTTTGAACTTGGTCGACTTCTTCGAAACAGTCACCAAGGCCATTGATGAGGAAAGGCAGTCCATACAGCCTACCTTGACCTTGCAAGGCCTTGACACAATACCCCACTCGGGTATTGTAGAAAAACTTACCAGCTTAAATGTAAACCCATATGTCACAAGATGGGTTGCAAACTGGCTTAAGGACAGAACCCACAGGGTTAGAGTTCCTGGCGCTCTGTCAGACTCCAAGCCGGTCACAAGTGGTGTCCCACAGGGCTCGGTCCTTGGTCCCCTATTGTTCGGCATCTACTTCTCAGAAGTACAGGCCAACATGGGAGGACTTTGGCTGACAAAGTTTGCAGACGACTGCAAACTGGGCCATAGTGGAAAGTGCATCGGACACGGATATCCTTCAGAAGGGACTCACGGAAACAGATAGCTGGTGCCAGAGCCATGGCCTGAAGTTAAACACCAAAAATGTATAGTCATACCCCGGGAAAAACAAGGTAACCCCAAGCTACCATATAGGTGGCAATCCACTAAGCACAGAAGAGGTTATCAGGGACCTGGGGTCCCAGGTTGACAGTGGCCTTTCTTTTGACACTCACGTTGCTAAAGTGGTTAGAAAGACCTTCTACATTGCCCACCTGATCATGAAGGGATTCACATCCAGATCTAGTGAGGTCATTGTTCCCCTGTACTCTTCACTTATCAGACCAATGATCGAGTACAATGCCCCATTCGGGATGTATCTCACCCGACATCTGCAGCAATTGGAGAGACCCCAAAAGTTCCTCACCAAAAGGATAAAGGGACTCCAAAATCTGTCATATGCTGCCAGATTGAAGAAACTCCAGCTCTATTCAGTTGCATACCGTCTGCTCAGAGGTGACATGTGCCTGACATACAAGGCCATGTCCAACCCGGAATTAATGGACATGCTCCACCTCAAAAAATCCAAATCCACCAAAACCACTAGAGCAAGAGACTTAAACCTTAGCATGGATATAAATAGTACGTGCTGGAGGGATAGATTTATCACTCAGAGACTCCCTATGCTGTGGAATAAAATCCTGATCCATGTGAGGCAGAGCACCTCGCTGGCTCTATTCAAGAGAAATCTTGACCTGTGGATGGGAGATCGTAGGTTTATCCCGGGAATCATCTCTGTGTCACTGCTGGACAGAGGCACAACAAACTAATGGGCACAGTATTTTTTCATATAAGGGGTGGCGTAAGCCACAAAAATTTGGGCTAGGCTTATAAATGCCTTAGGGCAGATAGCCTAGTATAAACCTATGAACATATGAACCTAAATGTCAGGCTATTGCAGTTTACAAGGTTTCCTAAGGTGTCCTAAAAGCTATAAGGTAAGTATTACAAAAAGTCAATTTACTGCAGTTACAGGGGAAGGAGGCAACCACTCAAGTAGAAACAGAGCCCTATGGCTGACCAATATTGTAACCTGCTTAATTACAAAGCACTGTAAGTGAAAGCTTAAATGCTTTTTGTGTGTAACCTACTCTGTTTAAATGTTGAAAGAAACTGATTGCAGTCCTGTAGACACCGTTTTGTAGGGAACTGTAGAGTTCAATCTGCTTAAATGTTGAGAGAAACTGATTGCAGTCCTGTAAACACCGTTTTGTAGGGAACTGTAGAGTTCAAACAAAGTCACACCAGGTCAGCCAAGGGGGGAAGAGAGAGGGAAATCCTAAGCACCTAGATTTGAAAATGATTTTTTTATGCACTAGAACTGTTTTGTTTACCTTTTGGCTGTGGTATGAGAATGGCAGTCATACACTCTATTCTACTGTAGTACTGATAAATATCTTGATTTAATTGATTGAAAGTAAAACATTTGGGAATGATTTGTCCATACATCAGACCCTGCCATGTATGCTTAACCATTTTCAAAACACAAGTATATTGTAAAATATGCCTTTCTTGTACCGATCAGCTGTAGTTTCCTGCTCTTTTGCAATGTTTTCTTAAGCTCAGCTGTTGTATGCAGGAAGTCTGTCTCTGTCAATTCAGCTAATTTATTTTCTTTGCCCTGTAACTGCTGTTCAAGAGTTTTCTGTAATGTTGCATGGTCTTCTGCTGAATCTAAAACTCCTATGCAGTTTTGAAAAAATGTGTGTATAACTTGTCTAAATTTCCTGAACTCATTGTGTCTTTCTCTTAGAAGTTTATTACATTATTTTGTAACAAGATGCACTAGAGGTTCTGTCAGTAACTGATTTGACTGTTGTAACTCTGAAATTAACCTTTCACATGTGGTGACCGGACATAACTGTTCAACATCTGAATATAATGTAAGCATATTAATTTTTTCCTGATTATTTACCATTAAAAGTTTTGTCTGTAACGTATAACCTTTGAATAATGTCATGCACTGTATTTTTATGACATTGTACACAGAGAGCAGTTTAATATGATTTATACAATAAACATTTGTCATACCCCACATGGTTTTCTTTGAGATACCAGTCAAATATTGTAATCCATCTGCATAATGCCTTACTATCAACTTGCCCTAATAAGGTTTTACATTTACTTAATGTGCTGTGTATGCCAACATTGCAGTTTACTTCATATTTTATCTGGTTGTTCTGCTACATTAAGAGTAAAGCTTGGCTTACACCTGCTTGAATTATGCCTAATAGCATCCATACTAAAAATATGACACAGAAAAAGGTCTTGCCACTTAGCAAGAGAACAGGTGAGCAGGCTGCTGTTGCAGATGGCTGGAAACTTTTCGGAGTAACTCGAGAAGCTGGTGAAACACAGCGGGTAGCGAACTGCTGTGAAAAGTAGATGTCCATCTTTTCTTGGAGAATTTTATGGCACTGTGACTTTCCTGCACTGCAGGCTCAATCTGGATTCAAACGTCTGAGAAACTACTACTACAAGCTGCATAAACCGGAGTATTTCTGTTTAGAATTTACACATATGTACAAATGTTAGTTACTGCAGCTTTACTGAAGTGACCCTCTGCAGGCATCACTCCCCTGTGTTCGAATGCAGGTAGGCTCGCCATTGAAAAATTAATTATCGAGGTGCTGCTTACTGTGATGGATCCGAAGTCTTCTTTAGACACTATGGTCTTGCTGGTTGGATTTTGCGGAAATCAGTGTCTAGTTATAATCGCATTCATAGTCTGTTGCCCACAGAAACTTGCAGAATATACACTGATGCAGCACCAAACTCTGTCACTTTAAAAGCAGTAATTAATAAATAACTTTTTATAACAAACCGCACATAGTTACACTGTACCACTTTACTTCTCGATCAGCATAGAAGATTACTTTCCTGTACAAAATACTTCTCCTAACAATTTCATTTGCTATAGTCTCTTTATAGTGGTTTTGCATCCTTTCTCTCTCCTTGGTATTTTGTTTTGGTCTGTGTATGAAAACATCTGTTTGCTGGTGTTTGCAGAAAAAATGTTTTCATCCTGTAGAGAAATAATGCTGGTATTGTCTTTAACCATTCAGACTTCCTTGCTTAACAGTGTTGTATGATAAAAACACATACAGATTGTTTTCTTGTTGTCCATTCTTGAAGGAAGCAGGTTAGCTTTCTTACTGACAATGTGAAATGCATACATCCCGTTTTTTACATTTTTGCTAAGTCTGTAAGAGGTCAGCTTTCTTGATGACAGTGTGAAATGCATACATTCTTGCTAATTTTGTAGGAAAACATGTCCATTAAGCAAATTCCTTATTTTTCAAGCCACGTTCATTTAGTATAGATGCTAATCACGTATTACTAAACCCTATTTCTGCATTTAAACAAGCGTTATTTTATACCTTATTTATGTTGCACATTGGTGGTGGTGGTGCTGCGGTAGCGTTGTCGCCTCACAGACGTTGCCCGTTCGATTCTCAGAGCATATTCTGTGTGTCGACATGCGTGACTGGGCGTTCCTTTGTTGAAGGTTGTGCGTTAGGCCTGGCAAGCCAGCACGTAAAAATCTACTGCCAATCATTAGCAGACCGGAGTTCCGCTGTGGCGACCCCTAACCGGGAAAAGCCGAAAAACAGTTTATGTTGCATATTTGTAATAGAATTACTTTCAACCTTAATACATTGTTGAGCATACTCTTACACTTCTCTTTTCAACATTGCAAGTATCTAAACTGGATGATTACATCACAGGTAAAAGCCACCAAAGATTTGTGAATCTGAAGTCCAGTTCCTTCTTATGGCCCTTGACTAACATTTTTTTGTGGTTTGGGTCACTGAGGATTGCCATTGTTTGGGAGAAGTTTTTTTTGGTGTAATATGTTAACTTTCATTAGTTGACCACTTCATTGTTTAAGCCATCCATCTGCTGCAGAGGGATTAAGGTCTGGCATTGTGTGTTTCTTGGTATCACTGAGTTCAGACGGTCCTGTTGCACCTGCAGGCTGCTATGGCTCTGTTTACACAGATGGGTCTTAAATTGAATTATACATTGGAAGTGATTTTGAAAAAGTGTTTTCTTGCCATATCTGTTTCTGGTGTTTGGATTTCTGTTGACATTCTTTAACATGAGCTGTTTCACCACACATTGTTGAGAAGAGAGTTTCTTGTTTTTTACCCCTTGCAGCAGTGATCCCATTCCTTAGACATATTGCATTGAAGGTTGAGGACCTCTTTTGCAGATCAGCATTGATACAGATGCTTTAAAGTGCATTGGAGCAGCTGCTTTTTGTACATCTCTTGGAAATGAGAACAATATTGTTCACACTGAGCCTAGTATTTCTGTATTTGTCAAAGGCGAAGCCTGTCCTGAGGCAGTAATGGTGTGGTACTCTAACAGGGTTTTCTGAAAAGATGTTTAGGTATATGTTGTGTATTGGAAGTGTGAGATGTGATGCTGCGAGTCCTAACATGTTGAAAGTTGGTGTGTTCCTGGTAAGTAAAAGTAAAGAATTTTTACACCTTTAAAGCATTTTTTCTGTGTGGCTGCATCTTACCCCACCAAACAGACCTCTGCTACTTATCTCTTAGTTTGATGTACCTCAGAAAAGGGAGAATATGTTTAAAAGTTTGCTCTTTTGGAGATCACGGCCAGCTAAAATCCGTGAACTTTCAGCAACCACCCCCCGTAATAAAACATAGGCCACTCAATTCCACATCCTCCTTTTAGTCCACATTCTTTGATAAGTGAACACACAAATTTGCCAAACTCCAGGACCACTCCACTGTGGAAACTCTGGATGGCTTCTGTTAGTATTTAGTTGTCGGTTTTGTGCTAGATTTAACCAACGCACTATTAAGTGTCGGTGTGATTTTGCACTAAGCTATTTTGGGTGCAGATTTAATTATACAATGCCGTCGGATGGCCACCCGACTACCAGAGTTCACAAGAAGCGCAAAGAAAAGGAAAAAGACAGGCAACCGAGGCCCAAAACCGACAAAGCTTCTCCTAAGTCAGTCGCCGGTTCTCAGTGAGGTGCTTTTGCAGCCCCTGACGCCCGCTACTTTAGAGTTGCAGGCCGCTACAGACTCCCACATGGAGTCAGTCAGGCCGCTGAATACTCAAGGTATTGGAGCCTCAGAGACTATTCCCTCAGATGGGTCTGGAGCCGCTGAGCAGGCATCGGCTTCTGAGGGTGTTTTCAGACCTAAACAATTATACATTAAACCAACTACAGTTTCAAAGGCAAAGACCTAAAGCACCTTTAAAGGCAAAGAAACAATTTCAGCCACATGGACAGGTCTCCATGCCCAAAAAACAGATGCTCAAAATGGCCGAAGACTTATTTACCTTGATCAGGGGTTCCCATCCCCACTTAAGAGGCCTAGGCAAGAGACAGACTATGAATCTTCAGATCAGGTTTCCATTTCCTCAGTTTCTTCCTCTGATCAGGAATATTCTCCCCCCCCCCCCCTATGAGGATTCTTTTGCTGAAGAGTCTATCCCTTCAGCTTCTCCTCCTGAGGACTATTCCTTTGGGGAAACCTTGCATACCATGAGGGAGCATTTCCACTGGGAGAGCCAAGATTTTTCAGAATCTAAGAAGAGGCTCAGGGATTTTCTTCTACTTCCTCAACACAGGCCTCTAGTTATTTCACCTGTGGCTAGACATTGTAGATGTGTTTTCAGAGTCGAGTCTAACCACTGACTCCTTACCTCCAGCTCCTGTTAAGCCTGACAGATACTACAGGGTTCCTGACTCTCATAAATTCCTTTTCGAAAACCCTGCTGCAGACCCAGAAACTATTCCTCAGGGTCCCAAAGGAAGGCTTCCACTGCAAAGAACCCTACTCCCTCTGACAGAGATTCTAGGGCACTAGATAGATGAGGAAATCTGCTACCTTGGCTATAAAGGCCTTAAACTGCCAGTTTCATATGTTCAAATTTCAGCAATATGTCATGACACTGCTTAAACAGAAAATGTTGGTAAATTCTGAATGTGCAAATAAAGAAATGCTGGATTTATTGCATGCAGCTGAACAAGTTGGTAAACATACTTTGCAATGTGGTTTTGATTCTCTGGAGGCCTCCTGCAGGGCCGCAGTAACGGGTTCTCCAATTTGGAGGCATGCTTGGTTAAAGGAACAAAATCTGCCTGATAATGTCAAAGCAAAATTATTAGATGCACCATTACAGCATGATACCTTGTTTGGTGTTAAGGCAGAAGATGTGTTAAAGAAAATGGAGGACAAAGCTAAATCTATGCAAACGGTCAAAGATTTTTTACAAGTACAGCCACCTAGGTTTAGCAGACGCTGGCCTACAAAGAATTGGTCCTTTCCAGTGTCAGACCTTAAAGGACAGAACCAGATGCCCTAGAGCAGATCCCAGCCACAAGGTTCGTACAGGTCTAAACAATGGGGTGCTTCTACCTCTAAAAGGGAGAAGAAAAATGACAACCTTACAGAAAACAGTCCCAATGACTTCCCCCTGCCTGCACCAAGCACTTATTTACTGACAGCACCCTTAGGGGGAAAAATAGCACTTTTTTCTCAAAATTGGCACATTATAACCCAGGACAAATGGGTTTTAGACAGTGTCACAAGGCTACAAGTTTCACTTCCATACCCTGCCAAGGGCAAACGGTTGGCCAGACCTGTCAAAAAATCAATGGACAAAGGCTTGAAAACAAGTCTCCTCCCTCATGGACATGGAGGCTATTCAACAAGTGCCACAGCAAGACCAGGGACAAGGATTTTACTCGACTGTCCTTGGTACCCAAAAAGGACAAAGCATGGTGACCAATACTGGACTTATCTATTCTAAACACTTTCCTGGATATTCCAAAATTCAAAATGTTTACCTTTCAGCAACTTCTGCCCATGCTGGGCAGAAAGGCTTGGCTCGTCACTTTAGACCTAAAAGAGGCATACAGACATGCAGAAGATACCTCAGATTCAAGGCTGGTTCAAAGCATTACCAATTCTCTGCACTGCCCTTTGGCTTATCTACTGCGCCCAGGGTCTTCACAAAGTGCCTGGCACCAGTAATTGCTTTCTGCAGACAAAAAGGAATACAGATATATCCTTACTTGGACGACTGCCTCATTCAAGCAGAGAACAAGGACATTCTACTACAGCATCTGGCATTTGTGAAAAGACTTTTAACATGCCCTAGGGTACACAGTCAATGACCAGAAATCAAAACTAGTACCCTCTGAAGAGATAATATTCCTGGGTGCAAGCTTAAATACAACTGCCCAGATGGCTTATCTCACGCCAGACAAACAAAGGCAACTGACTACCTACTTCAAAATGTTTGCAACAAAGGTCCAGTTATCTGCAAGAAAAATTCTGCAGGCTTTGGGCTTCATGGCATCCTGCATCCTACTAATTCCATATGCAAGACTGCATATGAAGAAACTTCAGTGGTACCTAAAAAGTGTTTGGACTCAACATTGCCACAGCCTGGAAACTATAATTACTCTCATTCCCTGCCTGCAACAGGAGTTCCGATGGTGGGCAATGGCTTGTCACCAAAACAAGGGACAGCCATTCTCATTACCCCCAGCCAGGCAGACACCAACAATGGATGCATCAGATTATGCCTGGGGGGGCCCACATGGCAGGAAGATGCATTCAGCAGGGCACATGGACCTCAAACCAAATGCATCTACATATCAATCAAAAAGAGATGCTAGCTGTTCAAAATGCCCTGACAGCCTTCAAGGACCTACTTCATCCAGGACAACTACTGATAAAGACAGACAACACCACGGTGATGTGGTATATAAACAGGCAGGGGTGAGGCCACATTCTTACCCCCTTTGCCGACTAGCCATGACGTTGTGGGACACAGCCTTGACTTACCAAGTACATCTGCAGGCACAATTCCTGCAAGGAAGGAAAAATACTCTGGCAGATGAACTAAGCAGAAACCTCATGGATCCCTATGAGTGGCAGCTGGAGCCACAAGTCTTCAGCATGATAACAAGGAAATGGGGATGCCCAGACATAGATCTGTTTGCCTCCCCCTACAACTACCAACTAAAAAGATTCTGCACAAGGATGTTTCACAGACAAGTATGGAAAGTGGACGCCCTATCCTTCAGCTGGAAAAACCTATCAGTATATGCCTTTCCTCCTCTGCCTCTCCTTCCCAGGTACTCCTAAAGGTCAGACAGGAGAAGCCAAAGATGTTACTGATTGCCTCAGACTGGCCCCGCCAGCACTGGTACCCAATCTTAAGGAGCTTGTCTCAATGCCCAGCTTGGACATTACCTCAAGTACCTCATCTACTGTCCCAGAAAAACAAACAGATCCTGCACAGCCAACAAAGGACTTTAAACGTGGCAGCATGGCGGATAATGTAGTCATACAAAACGCACCTCTCAGCAAAGCTGTGATGGATGTCATTTTGGAAGCCAGAAGGCCTAGTACTAGAAAATCTTATGCTGGAAAATGGAAGAGATTCTGTGCTTTGAACCAGGCACAAGGAACAGATACAGCTGTGCCAAATATTCCTCAGATTTTACAATACTTAACTGAGATGCTGGATAAAGGCCTTTCTTTCTCATCTATTAAAATTCATGCCTCTGCCATTTCGGCTCACTACAGTGCAGAGCCACCAATCTTTTCTCATCCATTATTAAAACAGTACCTCAGAGGAGCCAAAAATTTAAGGCCTCCAAGGAGAGCACCAATGCCTGCATGGACCTCAACTATGTTTTGGAAAAACTCAGCCTGCCTCCTTTTGAGCCAGCTGCTACTGCTGATGTAAAGTTTATATCCTGGAAAACAGCTCTACTCCTAGCAGTAACTTCTGCAAGATTGAGTTTCAGAGCTACAGGCACTCATGGCTGTGGAACCTTTTATCATTTTTTATATGGACAGTCTCCCCCTGAGGACAAACCCAGCATTTATGCCTAAGGTGGGTGTCCAGTGTGGCTCTTAACCAAGCCATTCATCTGACAACTTTTTATCCAAATCCACAGAACAAGGGGGAAAGAATTCTACATTCTTTGGACGTGCACAAGCAACTTAGATTCTACTTGGACAGAACTAAAGTTTTCAGAAAGAGCAATTACTAGTGGCATATGCTGCAGGATCACAAGGAACGGCTATCTCAAAGCAGAATATTTCCAAGTGGATAGGCCACTGCATTTGTTTCTGCTACTTGTACCATGGAAAGCCAGTGCCTAAGGGCATTAGGCCACATTCCACCCAAGCTGCAGCCACTTCAGCAGCCTTTCTCGGGGGGGGGGGGGGGTACCAGCCAAGGACATTTTAGAGGCAGCTACTTGGAGTTCAGTACACACCTTTACAAAGCACTATCATCTGCCACTCTATACTCTAAATCCAGGGCAGGCTTTGCCACTGCAGTTCTGCAGGTTTTCATAGCCACTCCTAATGCTGTTTAGCTCCAGCCTCCCAACCATAGCTTTGGAACTCTACCCAAATGTAATGACTGCAACAGTGAAACACTAAGAACATAGTACAGTTGTGTACACTTAACATAAATGTAGATGTTCAAGTGTATTCACTGTTGCAGTCCAGGTTATCCAATCACCACCCCCCTTTTTCTTCTGATGGAAATTATCTTTCCTTCTCTGATTTATACAACCTATGTGGTGTATTTGCTTGTAGATGAAGGTAAAGTTTATATTGGTGAATGCAATTTTATGTATTGATATAAATTTTGGCTACCCTTTTAGGAGGCACCTGACATTGGGGGCAAGATAAACTAAAGAAAATTGCGTTGGCTGCTTCTTTTGTAGACCTGACGTAAGGGAAGGGGCGACAGCAGCCGACGCAGGACCCAAGACTTTGGAATTCAGGCCGACTGAGGGCAACCTGCCAACAGGATTATCCAAATGTAATGACTGCAACAGTGAATAACACTCTAACATCTACATTTATAGTAAGTGTACACAACTGTACTTTTCATAAGCTGTGAAGAGCTGCTTTGTTTTACACTGTTTCTCTCTCCCTTCTAATCTTGTTCTGATCAACGAGGCCAGTGCTTTTCATACACTGGCAAGTCTCAAATATCTTTGTTTTCATCCTTTTGAGTCTTGCTGGCTCCAGTATCTGCCTTAGCCTAGGCATTAGGGGCACTGGCTCCACTGAAAGAATACCTTCCCTTCCCTGTAGGGTTTGTCTCATTCAGAAGTTGAGGTCTAGCTTGTGCACATTTTCTTTGAAGCCCTTCCTCTTCCATGAGTAAATGTTTTTTGTTTTCTAATATCCATAGCTTGGTGCATTTCTGGAATGTCAGTACAAATCTCTTTCAGGATTGCATGTATGTATTGTAGGAAATGGCTTTCCCTTGCACTTATTTGGCTGTAGTTGCTATCATATTCCATTGTAAATTTCTGTGTTTAGTGTTTTTAGTAAGCAAAACTTCTGATTGTTGCTTATATGGTTATATCACAGACCAGAACCTGCAAGTGGTACTGGTAATATTGGCTGAAAGAAGATCACAACATTAAAATCTGTCACAAGTTCTAATAGTCCTGACAGCATCATTAGAAAATCAGATCAGGCATTGGTCACGGGCTTCCCTAAGATTCCATTCCAACCCTGGCCTCTCACTACATGTATTCTGCCAGCTTTCCTTTGACCAGTGCATGAAGTGGGGCAGAAAAGGTGTGTCCCAAAAATCTAACCATCTTTGGTGTGTGTTCTAGTGTATCAGTACCAGCCTTCTCCTGTTGGAGTATCTGGCGAGTACGTATTACCTACTGTCTGACATGTTGTGTGTCCTTGGGTCTCAGATGAAAGCGTTAGAAGTTGAGTTGTGTTTCTGGAAATCTGTTCCCGTGGCCTGTCCAACAGTGGGTTAAGGAAGGCTTACCAGTTAGAGTGGAGGATACTCCAATGGATCTTCCTGTACCAGATGGATTTGTGGGGAATTACCAAGCATAGGAAGTGTGTGCAGTATTAGATAGCAAGATAATTCATCCTTAGAGAGCACAAATTGTCACCTGCATTAGAGCCCAGGATGCCATAACTGTGGTAGGCTGAGTGAAGTCTCAGTGGAAGATTATAATCTGTTGGTAGGAGGTATTTTCACAGACTTCATATTCATGTGGAAGGGGGTGCTTCAGTGGACCGCCATTGGCTGCAGAGTTACTTATTCACAGTCCTGTTGGTGTGTGATCTCGGTCACTGGCTTTGTAGAGTGATGGATGATTCAGTCACAGTGCTCCTTCCTTTCTGTGGTAAGCTGCATCTGGGTATGGTTATGGGTCCTTTACTAGTGGGTTGTGGAACTCTCCTTTAGCCCTTTCTTGCACAGTAAAAGTGGATCCTTCAGAAAGTTATTGCATAAACCTGCTGGACGTAAAGGTAGTGTTCTACTTGTCCTTGAAGGTCTGAAAAGAAAATTTAGTTCAGAGCCTTTTATTCTTTTGCTGACAAATGTGGTGTGGTATATAAACAAAGGGCAGTAACACAGTTAAGGGGATGCAGGTGTTACAGTGACTATTAATTAACCTGGGTGTGTCGGCAGCAGCTGACATTCTGGGAACAATGAACACACATTGTGATGCCCGTGCCCTGGCCCAGCAATCGAGCCTCAATCCTCACCACTAACACCAGAGAGGGCATCTCATATATGAGGAAAGGATAACAAATACACAGTAAAGTGCAGTTTCCCTAAAGAGCACTCAGAAATCACAGTCAGTCCGGGGCTAGTTGCTCCCTTGCTCCCCAGGTCCCCAATAAGACTCCCCACTGGCACAGCTATAGGGTCCAGATTTCAGCCTAGCTGGCAAGCTAACCTCCAGTACCCTCTGTCCAACCAGTGCTTTGTGTCCCTGCCCAAGTAGCTGACACACACACTTTGAGAAGTATTTATACAATTTCAGACACTCCTGGGAAAGGCTGACAGATTCTCCAGCTGTGCCCCTTTACCCAGACTATGCGGTAGTAATTACTGCCACCACCAGCTAATAATTATCAGCTACCCAAAGGCCCTTAAAAGATGTCCAATTATTACTGTGCAGTATTATTATCCAATAGTAGTGTAACTTAAGCAGTCAAGACTTATTGGAAAGGCTTAGTACAAGATCACTTATAAGCATGCAATGTACTCCAGAGCTTAAATTATCTCTACCTAAACCAGCCACATTTGAAAAGGGTTTAAAAATATTTAATAATAAATACTAAAAACACAAGACAATATAACTACACCACAGTGCTATTCAAAAGTTCAGAGATCACACAAACTTGAACTAATTCCGTAGTACAGTTCTGACATAACAGAAAAACACAGTCTAATCTTTTCTAATTTCCTAGCTATTGCTATAAGAAAACACACTTCTAAGATAACTTACTTAAGAGCCTAGGCAGTGCTGAGTTAGATGTCCAAGATCAAAATGCTTACAGTCTCTCTGAGCAATAGTTTTTAAAGTCACTAACAAACATTTTTGCTGGGCCCTACCTGATTACATCATTCTCATTTAGTTCCCATTACATAATTTCTTTGACACTTGGCCTGGAATTCCCAGGTCAACAGGCTACAATATTTAGCAAGCTAACACCTGCTCAGGAAGCTACAATAATAAGACATTTCACATGTACACTCTAGTAATTATTCCTTAAGTTAAAAACAGTAGAAAGAATGTGCTCACCTAGCCTCTTTGGCACCACTATCTCTATCAAAGGACAGGTTTGAAATAATTTTAACTTCAAAAGAAAGACGTGAAATGCTGGACTTAATTTTCCTTACAGCAGATGGCAATGTTGCCACATTGTTGAAACAGCATTTCTTTACATTTAAGACACAAGCCTGTATTTTACATTTATATTTACAAATGCTAGACTTATGTATCAAATTCTATTTGACTAGGCTGGGAGCCTTCACCCATCTCTACCAGTTTTCACCCCCACCCCCCCCGGAGAACTCAAGGTAGTTTTTCAAGTGACTCTTGGATAAACGTCGCTTGAGAGGGTTAGGTCTATCTGAGTGTATCTCACCCCATTCCCTGTCTTGAAAGCTCATTTGCATTGGCATTGCTGATCCCACTGCGGTGCTGCACTGACATATAAGCTTGCAACTCCAGGCTCCATTTTAGCAACTTGGGATTTTGCTGACTGGCTCTGTTTAACCATGTTAGAGGGTTGTGATCTGTCATAACAGTGAATTTTCTTCCATACTGATAAGGCTGAAGTTTCTGCAATGCCCACACTATGGCTAGACATTTGTTTTTACAGCTGCATAGCATTCTTCCCTGGGTTGGAGCCTACGACTGAGATAAACCACAAGGTGCTCTTCTCCCTCTGAAGAAATATGGCTAAGTACAGCCCCCACCCCATGGTTCGAAGCACACACCTGTACAACAAATTCTTTGCTGTAATCTTGATTGGCTGATACTGGGGGTCCTCCCAAAGCTTCTTTAAGCTTCTGGAATGCCTGTTCACATGTTGGGGTCCACACTACCTTATCTGGCCTGATGTCCTTCAAGAATGCAACTGCAGTCATAACGTGGGTTGTCCTGCCTCAGGCAGCCCTCGGTCGGCCGGATTCCAAAGTCTGGGTCCGACGTCGGCTGATGTCGCATTTCTCTCCGACGTCAGAGTGGCTGGAGTACATAAGCATCAGCCGACACCATTTTCTTCAGTCTTTCTTGCCGCGCGGTGCCCGAAGCAGAAGCGGTTCGCAAGTGCCGGTCGGTCAGCTCCTGTATTCTACAATACTGAAGTCATCAAAAAAGCTAAGTACCCCGTTGGGGACCTTTTCTTGCCTCAGCCGATGTCAGAAATTACTGAAAAAGTTAACAATTGTCTTTTTTGTGGTAAACAAATACCTCATGAGGATTTCCACTCTTACTGCCTCTCTTGCCTGGGCCCAGACCACAACGTCTCGGCCTGTGTAGCCTGTGCTCGCTTCAACAAGCGCACTCTCAGGCGCCGGGCGGAGTTCACTGAAGATTTTTTCGGCGATAATTTTGCTTACACAATGTCGTCGGATCTTCCGACATCGCAAACTCCCAAAAAGCGTAAAGACCGGGACCAGCATCCTCGGCCCGCGTCTACCACCGACTCCACGCCAAAACCTAGCGCGAGTGCTCCGGTTCCCTCTGAGACGGTCTCTCCAACGCTCCGAACCGAAGACACCGCATTACCGATGACTCTGATTCCAGACTTTACTCCGCCAGTTATAGATTTTCCTCCGGATACCGAAACCGAGGAAATGCCCGAGACCATTGCTGTAGACAAGGTCACTCCTGCACGTGGAGCTGCTAGGCCCCCTATGGCCATGTCTATTAAGGCCTACACTAGGGCTAAGGCAGCCAGCAAAACAAAGCATATTACTTATAAATCCTTACTTCAGCAGACTCCGGAGACACAAATCATGTCAATGGCTGCTGATTTAATTTCCATGATTAGAGGTTCACAGGCCCATCCTGAGAGAGCATCCCAGCCTCCTCCTGATAAAAGGCCCCGGGTTGAACCCTCTGACCCTACTCCTTCAGATGAAGATTCTGAGGGCTCTGTCCACTCTGATAGCCAGGAAGAGCTCTTCCAGACCTATGAGGACTCGGACGCAGAAGATTCCATCCCTTCGGCCTCCCCTCCTGAGGATATTTCTTTTGGGGAAGTTCTGCACACCATGAGGGAACATTTCAAGTGGCAAGGTCAGGAATATTCTGATTCTAGGAAACGCCTTAGGACTTTCCTTAAGAAGCCTCAGCACAGGCCCTTAGCTATTCCTCCTGTACTTGATGTTCTGGATGATTTGTATTCTGACTCTAGTGCTACCCCTGATTCTCTTCCTCCTGCTCCAGCCAAGCCAGACAGGTATTACAGGGTCCCAGAAACTCATTCCCATTTATTCAGGGCCCATACTGCTGATTTGGAAACTATTTCACAGGGGCCTAAAGGAGTTTCAGCCTCCACCTCAAAAAATCCTTTGCCCTCCAACAGGGAAGCTAGGTCATTAGAGAGATGGGGCAAAAAGGTTTACACATCCACTACCTTATCTATGAGAGCTTTAAATTGCCTTTTTCATATGTTATAATATCAGGATTATCTGTTAGAAGATTTACAAAAAACATTAGCTTCTCCTGATCCTTTAGACAGGAAGACTTTGCAGGAAGCTGTACATAACACTCAGCAAGTAAGCAATCACTTCCTGCAGTGTGGATATGATGCACTGGAAGCTTCATGTAGGGCAGCTATGACAGGGGCAGTGATTCGTAGGCATGCTTGGTTAAAAGATCAACCTCTACCAGATCATGTAAAAGCAAAACTTCTGAATGCACCTTTGGAAAAGAACAAGCTTTTTGGTGCAAATGCTAAGGATGTGTTAAAGACCATCGAAGAAAAAGCAAAATCAGTTCAGACTGTGAAAGATTTCCTCCAGGTTCAACCCCCCAGATTCAGTAGGAATTGGCCTTCAAAAAACTGGTCCTTTCCTAATCCAGAAGAGTTTCAAAGGGGTAAGAACAGACGTGGCCGAGGAAGAGGCCAATACAGAGGACGACAATGGCAGCCAGGAAACCAAAGAAGTGACGCAGGGGTTTTACCTGCCCCACAACCTCAATGACTTTCTTCTACTACCGCCTACCAGGGAACAACTAGAAGCTCCCTTGGGTGGGAAATTATCTCTGTTTGCAGAAAACTGGCACAGACTGACAAAGGACAAATGGATTTTGGACATTATAGACAGAGGGTACAGGTTTCATTCTCGTACCTTACCAAGAAAACAAGGCATGCCAAACCTACCACAAAATCAGAGGGCAGAGGCTATCAAGCAAATCACTCTGCTGACTCGAATGAAAGCAATAGAAAGAGTTCCACAACAAGAACAAGACCAGGGGTTTTACTCAAGACTGTTCTTGTTCCAAGAAAAGAATCTCAATGGAGACCAATACTGGACTTGTCCGCATTAAACACCTTTCTCATAGTACCAAAGTTCAAAATGCTGACTCTACAGCAGCTCCTTCCCATGCTGGGCAAGGAGTCGTGGCTGATTACTCTGGACCTCAAGGAGGCATACCTGCATGTCCCCATCAGACATAGCTGCAGAAGATACCTCAGATTTCTTGCAGGGCCAGAGCATTATCAATTCTCAGCATTGCCATTTGGCTTGTCTACTGCGCCCAGAGTATTTACAAAATGCCTGGCTTCAGTGATTGCTCATTGCAGGCTCCAGGGTATACAAATTTACCCGTACCTGGACGACTGCCTCATACAAGCGGACGACAAATTGATGTTGACAAAAAACCTGGATTATGTCATACGATTACTTCAAGCTCTGGGATACACAGTCAACTTCCAAAAGTCGAGACTGCAGGCATCCCAGCAAATAATCTTCTTAGGAGCCAAACTAGACACAGCCTCTCAGATGGCTTACCTGACAGAAGACGAGCAAGAGAAGTTAACTCATTACTTCAAAGGTTTAGCAAAACTCACCCAGATGACTGCAAGGAGATTCCTACAGGCCCTGGGTTACATGGCATCCTGCATTCTACTGGTTCCATTAGCAAAACTACACATGAGAAAGCTTCAATGGTACCTAAAAAGCATTTGGTCTCAGCACAGCAACAACTTGGAGACAATCATACCACTCATTCCATGCCTACAAAAGGAATTCCTATGGTGGGCCTCGGTGAGCCAGGAAAACACAGGTATGTCATTCAAAAAGCCACAGATAAAACAGACCATGACTACAGACGCCTCAGACATTGGATGGGGGGCGCACATGGAAGGCAGGTGTATACAAGGACAGTGGTCTCCAAAGGAAACACATCTGCATATAAACCAAAAGGAAATGCTGGCAGTAATGCATGCCATCGAGGCTTTTCAACACCAACTCCAGCAAGGCCATTTAATGATACGGACAGACAACACCACTGTGATGTGGTACATAAACAAGCAGGGGGGCACCCACTCTTACCCCCTTTGCACACTGACAATGCAGCTTTGGGAGATATCACTGAGCCTAAACATCCAGTTACAATCCCAGTTTGTTCCAGGAAAAGACAATGTGTTGGCGGACAGCCTAAGCAGGAATTTCACAGATCCACACGAGTGGAGGTTACATCCGAAGGCCTTCAGACAACTCACTTCGACATGGGGCAAGCCAGAAGTGGACCTATTTGACTCTCACCTCAACCATCTTCTACCAAAATTTTGCACAAGGACATACCATCCAAAAGCTTGGAAAATAGATGCCCTCTCATTCAACTGGAACTCCCTAGCAATCTATGCATTCCCACCTCTGCCACTGATGACCTCAGTATTACTAAAGATCAAAGCAGAGAAGCCCAAGGGAATCATAATAGCTCCGGATTGGCCAAGACAACACTGGTACCCACTACTACGGAGCATATGTCACACCAGGAGGTGGGCCCTCCCCGAGTGGCCTCTACTTTTGACTCAACACAATTTCGAGACACTGCATCCAGATCTTCAGACACTGCAGCTAACAGCCTGGGAGATCCCATAAATAACTTCAGCTTATCTCTCTCCAAGGAAGTTCAGCGGATACTAACAGAGGCTCGAAGACCATCCACCAGAAAGGTTTACTTAGCAAAGTGGAAAAGATTCAGCACCTGGAATACCAGCAAGGGACATGATGCATCATTGTTGAACATCCCACTCATCTTGGAATATTTGGCAGATATGTTAAAAAACGGCCTCTCATATTCTTCCATAAAGATACATGCATCTGCTATTTCAGCTAGATACAACACTGATCCTCCTGTTTTTTCTCACCCCTTACTAAGACAATTCCTCAGGGGAATCAAGAACATTAAGCCACCAAGAAAGGCCCCAGTGCCAGCCTGGGACCTCAATTTTGTCTTAGAAAAACTGACTCTACCTCCATTTGAGCCAGCAGCTTCAGTTGACTTGCAATTTCTCTCATGGAAGACAGCTTTCCTGTTGGCAATTACCTCAGCAAGAAGGGTTTCAGAGCTACAGGCCCTAATGGCAATACCACCCTTTATTATTTTTCATAGAGACAGGGTTTCATTAAGGACCAACCCTACTTTTATGCCAAAGGTGGTATCTAGGGTTTCTTTAAATCAAGCCATTCATCTGCCTGCTTTCTTCCCCAATCCTGAGAATAAGGGGGAAAGACTGTTGCATACCTTGGACATTCACAGACACCTTCGATACTACCTGGACAGAACCAAGGCCAGTAGGAAGTCTGAACAACTTTTTGTAGCTTACGCCCTGCAGTCCAAGGAAAAGCAATTTCAAAACAGACTATTTCTAAATGGATTGGACATTGCATCAGATTCTGTTATTTCTTTCATGGAAAGACTGTTCCAGCCAATGTCAGACCACATTCCACCAGAGCTACAGCCACCTCTACAGCATTCTTAAGAGGGGTGCCTACCAAGGACATTCTAGAAGCTGCTACATGGAGCTCCGTGCATACATTCTCCAAACACTACAATCTCCCTCTATACTCCAGATCCAGAGCAGGCTTTGCTTCAGCAGTCCTGCAGGGTTTGATCGCCACACCATCTCTTTCCTAGAGCATTCCTCCTCCCCCAGCTAAGCTATGGTATTCTACCCACATGTTATGACTGCAGTTTCATTCTTGAAGGACATAGTACAGTTTTGTACCTACCATAAATGTAGATGTCCGATAGACATGCAACTGCAGTCGGATTTTCCCTCCCTCCATACCCCTCTATGCCTAGGGTCCACTCCTATCCCTGTTACTCTTAGCTGGGGATATCTGTTATGGTGTATTTGTTTTATTGCTCATTTATTTGTTTGGAATCCCGTTTTTGTCTTCCAATTTGATTACAGCCTTCCTTGGAGGGCACCTGGCATCTGGGGCAAGAAACACTGAAGAAAATGGCATCGGCTGATGCTTATGTACTCCAGCCGCTCTGACGTCGGAGAGAAATGCGACATCAGCCGACGTCGGACCCAGACTTTGGAATCCGGCCGACCGAGGGCTGCCTGAGGCAGGACAACCCACATGTTATGCCTGCAGTTGCATGTCTATCGGACATCTACATTTATGGTAGGTACAAAACTGTACTTTCTTCCTTGTCAGGTCTGTGAGGGGATAAGCTATGGTACTATAATTGGGGATGAACTTTCTGTAGTACCCTGCTGTCCCTAAAAATGCCCTCGCCTGCTTTTTAGTAACAGGTGCAGGCCATGCCTGAATGGCTTCCACTTTGGCAGGTTCTGTCCTTATCTTACCACTCCCCACTCTGTCCTAGGTAGGAGACCTCTGCCATACCCACCTGACATTTGCTCGGCTTAATGGTCGACCCTGCCCTCTGTAGTCTGCTCAGTACATCCCTGACATACTGAAGGTGCTTTAACCAGGAATGGCTGTAGATGGCAATATCCTCTAGGTAGGAATAGGCAAACCCTCCTGCTCCTGCTAGGATATTATGTACCAGTCTCTGGAAAGGTGCTGGGGCATTCTTCCTCCCAAAGGGCATCTTTGTGAATTCATACAAGCCAAAAAGAGTCACAAAGGCTGACTTCTCTCTCGCACTGGGAGTCGAGCACCTGCCAGTAATCCTTTGTAAGATCAATGGCTGTAAGATACTTAGCCCCACCCAGCTGTACTAGGGCCTCATCTGTCCTAGGCATGGAGTAAGCATCCGACTCTGTGTGACTATTTAATTTCCTGTAGTCCACCCAGAGCCTGGTGCTGCCATCCTTTGGCACCAGCACCACTGGGAAGGCCCAGGGATTGTTGGACTCTTGAATCACCCCTAATTCCAACATCTCCTGCACTTCCTCCCCTCAGAGCCTGTCTGACTCACTCAGGCACCCTATAAAGGACCTGCCTAATAGGAGTTTGGGGTCCTATATCCACCTTGTGCAGCACCAGGTGGGTGTACCCTGGTTTCCCAGTGAACATGTCTCCAAATTCATGCAACACTGCTTGGATTTCTCGAACCTGGGTAAGAGATGGCTGCTGGGATATTGCTACCCCTTCTACTGAGGTGTCAGCCCGAGCCTCACTGAGGTGATCAGTCACCAGATCTCCCTCAGACTCCTCCTGCAATCCACTGCAAATGCTCATACAAGGTCCTCTCTATCATGGTAAGGTTTCATCATGTTAACATGGTAGAATTTGTGCCCCGGCCATCTGCCTAACAATTCCACAATGTAGTTAACATCACTTACCTTTCTTATCAACTTGTAGGGACCCTCCCAAGCTGCTTGCTGTGTCTGACAGGAATGAGAACCATTACCTGCTGCCCCACAGCATACTCTCTAGCTCGAGCATTCCTGTCATACCACGCCTTTTTCTGTTTGGCTTCTGCCAGGTTCTCCTAGGCCAAGCCCATGAGTTCTCTGAGCCTTGTCCTGAGGTTTATGACGTGAGCCACAACAGACTCCTTTAAGACTTGCACTCACCTTCCCACTCATCTCAAATTAAATCTAGAGGTCCCCTCACCCTATGCCCATACAGCAACTCAAAGGGTGAAAACCTTGTGGATTCCTGGGGAAACCTCCCTGTAAGCAAACAGATGGGACAAATGTTTTCCCTTTCCCTCTTAAACTGATCTGCAAATGCCCGTAGCATGGACTTCATTGCAGTGTTTAACCTCTCAACAAGACCATTAGTCTGGGGATGGTAGGGGGTGGTTTTCATGTGCTTCACCCCACAAGACTTCCACAGACAAGCCAGAAGGTCTGACACAAAATTGGCACCTCGGTCAGTCAGTATTTCTTTTGGGAAAACAACTCTGCTGAAAATCTCTAACAAGCCATTTGCCACCTTCTCTGCCTCAGTGGAGGACAAAGCCACTGACGCAGAGTATCGGGTAGCATAATCTACAACCACTAAGATATTCTTTTCTCTGTGGAACTTGGGGGTACTCAGAGGACCCACAATATCCATAACTACTGTCTGAAATGGCTCCTCAATCACCGGCAAAAGCATCAAAGGAGCTCTCACCTTGTCTCCTGCATTCCTACCTTTTGGCACTGCTCACAGGTCTTGCAGTGCCCTGTTAACATATCTGGAAATTCCAGGCCAGTAGAAGTTTTGCATAATACATCTCTTTGTACGTTTTATGCCCATATGACCTGCAAAGGGAATATCATGGGCTGTGGCTAGAAGCGCCAGATGGTAGGCTCTAGGCACTACCAACTGCTGTACTCTCTCACCTTCTAGCCCTCCCTTAGGAGTCCACTCTGTGTATAGTAACCCTTTGTCCCAGTGTACAGATCCCCCCTTTTCCTGAGAGTCAGGTGCCTCCCTTGCTACCTGCCTCAGGCCTTGCAATATAGGGTCTGAGAGTTGAGTCTGTCTCAACTCTCTCCTTGTAACCCTTCCCAGCTCCCCTTCCAGAGGAAGTCAGGCATCTGCCTCACTGTCAGCCTGAGTACTGCTAGTCACCTCTACCTTTGCAGTTACCCTGTCCAAGGGAACATCACTACCCGCAAGCAGCTGTGGCTCACCTTCAGTCTCACTGCTACAAAGTAGCTCCCTTCCTGAAGTAACCACCAGTCCTGGCTGCAAGTATGCAGTCTCTCTGGGTCTCCCCCAGGCTACCAGACATAGATGCTTGTCTCTAGCCTCAGTGCGATGGTACTGCCCCATCCAAATCCTTCCCTCTCAGGACATCTGCAGGATGGTAGCTTAGTACCCCCTGTTGTCTCAAGACAACCTGCTATTGGCATTTTGTCTTTCCCACTTACTGGCTCCCTCACTTTTGGTTCCCCACCTTGCCTCCGTGGGCACCTGTATGCCACATGACCCCACTGGTTGCATTCAAAACATTTAACTTTAGCTCCTGGACTAGTGGCTTCCCCTGCTACTGGCAGATTCTGTTAGGGAACTCTGTGCTGCCTACCATGGGTTCCTTTAGACCCATGAGCAGTACTGGGGGCTCCCTTCCTGTGCAGGGATGCCCTGCTGGCCAGGTATAGGTCTCCTTTCTTCCCCAACTCATCTGAAGTAGCACATCGTCTATCAGCTAACCAGATTCTCATGTCCTCAGGCAAAGTGCTAAGTGCTTGTTCCCTCATTAAAAGGTCTGCCAGCCCTTCAAAAGTGGTGACCTGACATCCACTCATCCAGCTATGAAAATAAGTGCTTAGTTCAGCAACATATTCACACACACTTTCATCTGCCTTGTGTTTATGCTCACAAAACATTTTCTTATACATTTCAGGTGTTAGCTTAAAACATTCTAAAAGACATTGTTTTACAGCAGTATAATCAAAACAGAGTCAAGCATTTTTGACAAAAATGTTAGCTTTCCCATGGAGTAAGGGGGTCAGGAACCGTATCCAGAGCCTTTGGTCAACACTATACTGTTTGCATACCCTCTCAAACTCAAACATATGAATGAAACTATCACAATTATCCCCCTCCTTAAATTGCGGAAGAAATTTACTGACCTGTTGTGCTTCTGGGGTCCAGTTACTCCCTTCCCCATTACCTTCATGACTCTGGCGAAGAGTCAGCATTTCCCTATCGTGCCTCCTCTGGTGCTCTTTTTCTTTGGCTTCTATCTTGAAACACCTGGCCTCCAACTCGAGTCTCTCTAGCTCCAGCTGGATTTTTAAGTCCACTGCAGAATGGTTGAGCTGTCCATTCTCTGAGGATATCACTGCCAGTCTGATTGTCCTTCGCAGAAAGGTTGAGCTGTCCATTCTCCAGGGATATTGCATCTCCACTACCAGTCTGATTGCTCTCCTGGATGCTGTTTTCTGATGCAGCTGGAGCCAAGGCTGCAATTGGGTCTGCCTTAGTCAGGTTTCCATGCACCAGTCCCCTAGCCTGGCACATCACCAGCTGGCTCCTTGTGAGCTTTCCATACTCTTCTGCTGACATGCTGCCTGCTCACCCTGACTAACTAAGCTAACAAAAGAAATAAAACAATTTGTGATCTGAACTTTGAGTATTTTAGAGTACAAAACATCTTCAGAGATCACTGTCCATAAGCTATAGGATTCACTCTACCCACACCACTATAAGCTAATTAGTATTTGCCAACTAATTAATATATGATGTGGATATTCCACTAATGCCCACCAATTAGTATGTGTAGTGGATCCCAACCACTGCAAACCAATTAATATGTGAGGGATATCCCAACCACTACCACCAGTTAATATGTGAGGTGGATATCCCAACCACTGCCACCAATTAATATGTGACACCCGCACCCTGGCCTGGCAATCAAGGGGCCTCGATCCTCACCACTAACACTAGAGAGGGGTTCTTCGTATACGAGGAAAGGATAACAAATGCACACAATTTCCCTTAAGAGCACACAGAGATCACAGTCAGTCCGGGGCTGGTTGCTCCCTTGGTCCCCAGTTCCCCAATAAGACTCCCCACTGGCACAGCTATAGGGCTCAGATCTCAGCCTAGCTGGCAAGCTAACCTCCAGTACCTTCTCTGTCCAACCAGTGCTTCATGTCCCTGCCCAAGTAGCTGACACATACTGAGAAGTATTTATTTATACAACTTCACAGACACTCCTGGGAAAGGCTGACACAGATTTTCCAGCTGTGCCTCTTTACCCAGACTATACAGTAGTAATTTCTGCCACCACCAGCTAATAATTATTAGCTACCCAAAGGCCCTTAAAAGGGTGTCCAATTACTGTGCAGTATTATTATCCAATGGTATTGTAACTTGAGCAATCAGGGCTTATTGGAAGGGCTTGGTAGAAGATCACTTATAAGCCTGCAATATACTCTAGAGCGTAAATTATGTCTACATAAACTAGCCACAGTTGGAAATGGTTTCAAAGTATTTAATAATAAATACTAAAAACACAAGGCAATACTACTACACCACAGTGCTATTCAAGAGTTCAGAGCGCACACAGGAACATAAAATAATTCCGTAGTGCAGTTCTGACAACAGAAAAACACTTAATTTCTTAGCTTTTGCTACAAGAAAACACACTTCTAAGATAACTTGCTTAAGAGCATAGGCAGTGCTGATTAGACATCCAAGATCAAAATGCTTAGTCTCTCTGTGCAATAGATTTTAAAGTCACTAACAAAATATTTTTGCTAAGTTCTCCCAGATTACATCATTGTCATTTAGTTTCCATTGCGTTATTTCTTTGACGCGTAGCCTGGAGTTCCCAGGCTACGTTATTTTGCAAGCTAACACCTGCTCAAGAAGCTACAACAGTAAAATACATTTCACATGTACACTCTAGTAATATTCCTTTAGTTAAAACAGTAGAAAAAATGTGCACAGCTAGCCTCTTCGGTACCACTATCTAGATCAAAGGACAGGTTTGAAATAATTTTAAATTCAAAAGAAAGATTTGAAATGCTTGACTTAGTTTTTCTTACAGCAGATGGCAATGTTGTCACATTGATGAAACAACATTTCTTTACATTTAAGAAGCCTGTATTTTACATTTATATTTACAAATGCCAGAGTTATGTATCAAATTCTGTTTGACTAGGCTGGCAGTCTTTACCCACCTCTACCAGTCTTCACACACACATTAACTACCAGCTGCATTTCCAACCCTCTTCTGAAGCATAGAGTAAGCAAAATGTTTCTGGATAGCCTCTTCTGAGACAGATTCACCCCAAGATGTTGACATGCTCACTGTGTAGAGCACTATCATCCTGTTTTGGCTCGGGGCAAGATGATGTGGAAGACTTTTTTCTCTTCCCTGTGTTTGTGCACCTCCTAAGTGAATTCAGAGATGATGTACCAACATTCTTCAGTCTCTCCTGTCTCTAGTAGTAAGGAATTGATCCCTGTACAAGTCAGGGAAAACCTCCTTGGTGGAGGCAAGTGCTAAATTCACCTCACATGATTGCTACTTTAGATCTGCTTCCATCAGAAGTTTTAGAAATAATTGCAGCTGTAGGAAAAACTTCCACTTAACAGTTCCATTGTATAACCATCATTCTCACTGCTACAGTATCCTGTGCTGTATCCTTGGCAGGATACATCCCACCATGGACAGCTTCCACAGCTTTAACCCATCTCCCACACAGTTACTGTGGTGCGCCTATAGGTGAACCCCTTTTGAAAGGAAATATAAAAGCACACAGAGACTAAAAATCTTTTTTTTTTTTTGTTGCCTCTTATGTGGCTGCATTTCTGAGGCTTCTCTGGATCAGCAGTTGGCAAATGTTTCCTGTCAGAAAGATAAGACCCCTTTTGTGGGCCCCTTCCAAATATATAAATTTCATTATATTTTTGCCATTTACAGTGATTTTTTTATAAAAATTGGGGTATGTCACTTCAAGAATACTGGCTTTTCAGGCATGCTAATGGACGCTCCTCGATTAACATTATTGTCTCTCTCAGAATTGCTTTCTACCAATAGGCTGTCTCTTGTGCTCTAGGGCTTATTATATGTTAGGTATATTTTAAGACTTTTAGACAGTTGGAAAGTAATTTTTTAGGGGAAAAGCATTTCCTTTTGTGGATGCTTATATTTACATGATTATTTTTTCTGGGAATTTACAGGTCGTGTAATTTCTTATAAATATGTGCCTAATTTGACATCAAATGTGCATAACAGTTGTGTAGCTATCCTTTTGTGGAATTATTACTTTTGTGTAAGGGTTGTGTGGCATTTGCCTTTACTAGCTGCAGTTCACCTTCCAGCTTTTATAGGCATAGGTTACCGGCAGTTGGTAGACTTCCCTGGATACAGCATGGATACTTGCCCCAGTCCTGTTGATGCTTCTCTAAACATTTAAAGCAGGAGTCATTGCATTCTGTGCCGGCTCATCCAGTGTCTCAGCAAATGGGGGCAACTCTGTCATGGCTATTAGTAGTTCTTCAGACAAATTTCATATTTCCTCAGATCTCTGTGGTGTATCTTTGAGAGCCACCATGGACTGGTGGTCAGACACATCCTCTAACTGTTCCAGTGTCCATCTTGGGCATGAGAGAACTATCCATCTTGGATACAGGAGATACTTTGAGAGGGGTCTTCTTAGGGTGCCAGGGGAAAGAGTCCTCTTGTTTTAAGTGATATGCTTTCCCCTACCCATTCTTCCCTTAGTGAAGTTCCTAGGGCAAATGCGCACACATGGCCAGCGATTTCTATGGCTAAAAATGTTATTACCTTGGTCAGAAGTTTATTACAGTTAATTATGGGTGCAGTATGTCACCACCTAAAATTTGTTCTTGTTGGGAAGAGGGATTTTTTTTCCAGATCCTTCAGATGTTGACAAATACATTGTTGTGGCACCTGAGGACTCTATAGCCAAAGACTCTGATTCTGTGGATAGTGAGCCTGAAGCTGTACAGATGGCGGTTTTCACTTTGAGACCATTTCCAGACTGAGAAGTGTATTTTTCTTGAACAGTTGGATGCTCCCCCTGAGATGGAAAGATGTTTTGACCTGAACAAGAAGCCCTCAGTACTAAACCCATTTCTCCTGTTCTGTCAGCATTGGAGGATGCCTTTAATGCTCCTAATTCTCTCCTCATCAGTTCTTAAGAAAGCAGAAAAATTGTAGAGCATTTCCCAAGCCAACTTACCTCTAATTTAATCTAAGAACAGATCCGGATGCATTTATGCCTAAGAAGCCGGCAAGAAGACTCCTTTCCACCTCCAGCCCAGTTCCTGGGGATAAGAAGGGCAACTGATTGGACAGATAGCGTATAAATACTTTTCTTCTGGTTGGGGTTGGGTGTAATGGATAAGGTATTTACCTCACATGTACAGGGTTTGAGTCTCACCTTGAAAAAGGAAATTGGCTAGACTTAAAGTGCTCCACAATGGCTGCTAGCCTAGTACTTGCCTATGAATCTATTCTAGCTTTGAGTCATTTAATTGCAAGGACTCTTTGTGGAAGTTTATCTTAACATGTGCCAATAGCTTAGAGTTTTCTGCTTCTTTGACTATTGGAGGTAGGTCTTATGCGAGTCAAACTGTGTCTAACCTGTTACAGGTCTTCAGACAGGGATTGTAGTGGTACTGTTTCAGGAGCTTCGGCTTCAGCTGCTGTTTTAAGGAAATTTGTTCTGATGAGGTAATCAGGAATTGAGTTCCCCTCTAGATATAGAGCTTTAGTTTGGTTTAAGCCCAGAAACAATGGGATGAGGCAGATAAATTAATGCAGGGAGTATCCATGATTTTTCATGTCCCCAGGTTTTTTCCTTCAAAAAACCATACCCAGCTCAAGGGCAAAACAAGCAGAGGATGGCCTGTAGTAGTAGGCAGACCCGTTAAAAATAAATAGCAGTAGGGAGTCAATCCTAATAAACGAGCAATTTTTCCAAAAAAGACTCCTGCACCATCTAATGAATAACTATGCCAGGGACCAAGTCACCTTACTTCCTCTGCCTTCCCCTTTTGTGTCAGATTATTTCAGACAAATTGGTTTTGAAGATGAGTCAGGAGGTTAGAATCTACCCTCTTCTTTCAGGGGTATCCCTCCTCACTTTCCTGATCAAACAGAATTGTTTCCCTAGGTGCTCCACCATAAGTTACATTTGGGAGTGATAGAACATGTTTCTGCAAAAAACAGGAAAAGGCTTTTATGGGAATGTTTCTGGTCCAAAGAAGGAGCACTCGTGTAGACCAGTTTTGGATCTCTGTCTTCTCAGTCTGTTTGTAAAAGTTCAGGAATTCAAGATGTTAACCCTTCATGTGTTGGCACTTCCCCTAGACCACTCTGTTATGGCAGCTTTAGACCTCAGAGATGCTTACTTTATCACTGTTGTATACAGTTTCATGAGATACCAGAGATTTTTTGCATCTGAATTCCATTATCCATTTTCTTTGTTACACTTTTGTACGAGTAGTATTTACAGTGTCTGGCCCTTGTGTCCCATTGCAAACTACAAGGTATCCAATTTTTTTCTTATTTAAAAACTTTTTTTTATTTAACAAAGTTCTTACTTAGTATCATTGGTGCAGCGGTAGTGTTGTTGCCTCACAGCAAGAGGTTCTCCCGTTTGATTCTCAGCTGGAGTGTGGGGAGTGCCTGCTGTGTGGAGTCTGCATGTCCTCCCCGCAGTTGGGTGGGTGATCGAAAGACGTGTAAATGGGCTTGCCTTCGTTGAAGGTTGGACGTCGAGCTGGCACCTCTGCGTTCGTGAAAATCTACTGCCAATCATTAGCGGACCGGAGTTCCGCTGTGGCGACCCCTAACCGGGAAAAGCCGAAAGACAAGCAACAACTTACTTAGTGTCTTTACTTCTCAACTATATTTTACACTCTCCATAATTTTGTTCATCTTTTTGTCTGTCACTACTAATCTTAATTTACTCAGTGTACAGGGTTTTTTTCAGCTGTGTTCTGGATAATATTGCACTTGCTATATTCCTTCTACTATACTTATGTATTTTAGTACACAGTTATATATTAGTTTCTTATTCAACTAGTTTTTTGTAACCTTGTATTTTTTGTTACTGCATTTACCTTGTATTATGTCCTGCTTGTTATTTACTTTGTGTAACGTTATTATGTATTTATTAGTTGTAAATCATAATACTTTGTTTTACTTTTGGAGCTTTTCTCCCCGGGTCTCTGCTGTAAAAGAGCTTTCAGCCCAGTCGGACTTTACCCGGTGACAAATATAAATAAATAATTTGCATATTTTTGCAGAGTCTTTGCCCAGATGCCAAGAATTCTTAGTTTCTTCTGTCCTCACTCATCTGGGATTTTCAGGTAAAATTACACAAATCCTCCTGACTGTCACACAACGTTGTATTTCTAGGGTGCCTTATAGACATTCACATGCAGATAGCCTTTTTATCTCAGGACAAGGTGGCTTCTTATCGAAGTTTTCATCAACTTTTCCCTTCTGCCCAAATTTCAGCCAGGTAATTCCTCAGGATTCTAGTCTTTGTGGCCTCTATGATCCCCATGATACTACTTGCCATACTGCACATTAGAAACATTAAGTTGTTGTTGTGTCTTTAGGCTTTTCCCGGTTAGGGGTTACCACAGCGGAACTCCGCTCTGCTAATGATTGGCAGTTGATTTTTACGTGCCGAGTTGCCAGCCCTGATGCACAGTCTTCAATGAAGGTATGCCCATTCATGCACATCTCCACGCAGAAGACACTCTAGCTGAGAATCGAACCAGACAGCGTCTTACTGTGAGGCGACCGTTACCGCAGCACCACTACAGCGGATACTTATTAGAAACATTCAGTAGTTTCTCAAAATCAACCAGCATATTCACTCATAGAGTTTCAAATTCCAGTGCTGGTTTTTGTAAAGCTAGAACTGCAATGGTAGAGGGATCAGAAGGGTCCCAATCCAGGGCTCTAATTTTTCTTTTACTACCACAACAGTCTGTTCTGCTGGATTCCCCAGATTTTGCTTGGGGATTAGTTTCTATGGAAACAAAGGTGCAAGGTCTGTAAATGTAATAGAAATGTTGGCCGTTATATATGCCATAAAGGCTCAACATTCTTGGAAACCAAAGCCCTCTTCAGGTGATTGACAATGCCATAGCGATGTGGTGCTTAAACAAGAGGGTACCAGATTACACCCTGTTTGCCACCTGGCAGTTGATAGCTTGGGATTTAGCTCAACATTACCTACCTCTTCAGGCATCTTACATACTGTCAGAGCAAAACATTATGGCAGGCAAACTCAGCAGGTCTTGGACAGATCCCCACACATAGCTCCATCCAGAGGTATTCAGTTGATCCTGATGTGGACAGTACCTCAAGTTTCAAAACAGTTATTCAAATTCTGTCCAGAAATCCCTGCAATCAAGTCTAGAGAACAGATGCTCTTTCGTTCTCCTGTTTGGGGATGTTCCTATTATTTTCTACTCTTTCCATTTATTTACAGGTACACATCCTTCTATAATCACTACTGCAGTAGAGATAGTCCAACATCTAGCCAGTATACCAAAGCCTTTAGTTCTTGTGTGCGCCGTACGTCACATTTGCTCCCTATTCTGCATATAGGGCATAAAGATGGCATATGGATGTAGTTACCCCAAACGTCTTTGCCAGTTCAAACACCATCACCTATCTGTCTGAATGCCCTTTTGCTGTGCTGAAAACCTAGCCATCATAGAAGTGCCCCGGTCGGGTTATTTTTCTTTTGGTTTTGTTCTCTTTTGGTTACTTAGAGTTCATCATCCAGTAATGGAAAATATCAGTCTGGGAGGCAGAATTCTCATAAGGATTGTCATGAACAGTGTTTTTTTTTCTGGGTGCTTCCCATGACCATACGTATGTAGCATTTGTAAAGCGTGTGTGCCAGTGACTCTTAGAAGCTGGTTGTCTTCCATGGCCATCTAATTCAAGAACCAGAGGCTTAAACGTTTAGCCCAGGATAGTATGGTGGAATCTTCTAACCCCATGGTACCACTAAGTAAGAAGGTCATGAAATCTTGGCCGGATTCTTTGGCTGTCAAGCCTCCATTAGATGTTTGTCTAGAAGCAGGTGATAGCTGTATTGACTGTCCGGTATCTACGTTAGATTCCTCTACCACAACACCATCAGATGTGGGCATGGACCCCTTCCTTTCACATGTCCTCTGAAGCTTTGCAGGCGTTTGCTTTGGATGTTGAGGGGGAACCATAGTTTATAATCTTGGAGGGCCCTAGAGGGATTGCTCAGATTCTGGTCAGGGAAGAGGTTCTTGGTACTCTTATTGAATCTCATCAAGCATTGGAACCTCCAGAGTTTGTTAGGGCGGACGTCCCTACCAAGAAAAAATGGAAGACTAAGCATACTTCTGTATCCCCCTAAGGATCCTTAAAGTGAATGGCAAGAGTTTACTCTGGGCCTTTTTATTGCCTTAATAGCCCTGAAACCTCCTCAAGGGGTTTCTGTGCCTACGCTCCGTTGGCTTTCAACTCCTTGTCTTATTTCTCCCAGATGAGTGCATCTTTGCCTTATGGTTCTGATGAAAGAGAGTCTATTAGTCCTGAGTCTCCTTTTGAGGAATTGTATTTTGGAGACACTTTAGCTAGAATTATGGTATACTTAGTGGGATTCTTAAGTGTCTTTTATCCAGAAAAGGTATTTTGAGCTGCTACAAGTGGACACTCCTAAACCTTCTGCAGTACCTCCTATGCTGGCTGCTTTGTTAGTTACCTTTATAGGTGCTTCTAAGCCTCCTGATTCTTAGCTGCCTGTTCCAAAGAAACGTGACAGGTTCTGTAACGTTCATAAGGATTGTTAATTCGTATGTGTCCTTGTCCTGCTGTGGTGTCTGCTCCTCTGACAAGTCTTCTAAACTTCTACGGTCTTCCAAGCTTCTGCCATCAGATAAGGATAGTAGGGAAATGGAAAGAATTAGTAAGAAGGTTTATACTGCTTCTATTTTGGCCTTTCAGGCCATCAGTTACCAGACCTACATGACCAGGTATGCTCCATCTTTGATTGCCCAGGCTCGTCAGGTTCTTTCTGACCTGCCTGATTCTGAAGCAGAATCTTCTGCTCTTTCTGGTTTTGGGTTTTACCTCTCAGGTGGGTTGTCACTCTGTCAAGTGTAGCTGTAATGCTGCTGATGCTTCTTCCAGAGCTGCTGCCTTTGGGTCTGTCATGAGGCATTATTCATGGCTTTGCCTGCAGTTATTACCTGAAGACATTAAGGCCATCTTGTTGTATTCTTAGGATAGTAAAGATCTCATTTGGACTGCTGTTGCCGATGTGTTTGTCTCTTCAGGAAAAGGGTAAAACTTTGCAGAACCTTAAACATATTTTTTGTCTCCTATCCCCAAGTTACCGAGGAACTATCTTAATATGTCTGCACAGGCAGCCTCATCAGACCACTAAAGGCAGGAAGTGTTGTAAGGTACCTCCTCCTGCTGTCTTCTCAGGCTGCTGTGGTTCAAACGCCTCCCTTATACAAGCCTGCTTCTCTGACATCTCACACCCACTCCACCCCTCAGCCAGGTGCCCTTGTCCTTTCAGCTCTCCCTCTACTTTCCAAACTGGCATCTCATCTAATTTCAAAAAATCTACCCTCATCACATCTCAAGAGCATATCTTTCTGGAGTGCCGATTCCAAATAGATAAAATGATAGTGACCCCCCCCCCAAACAAAAAGGCTTAGAAGCTCTGTCAAACCTTTTCAGATGTCTTTCCCCTACAACACTTGTCAACATGGCAGTTTCTCAGGGATATATAACACATATTCTAGCTGACAAATTCAGCTCCAATTTTACTCGCCTATCACCTCCAGCTTTCCCCTAGAAAATATCACCTAACAATCCCTCCAACTATCAGCAGGGAGCAGGTCTTAGATGCAGTCTCTATAGCCAAGAATACAGTAATATCCCAGGATGCCTCCTAAATAGACTGAAATATAAACTATCAGGGCTGCTGGTGTCACTGTTCAACCACAGCCTCCACTGAGGCTTCATGACAGCAGAATGGAAGATTGCAGTGGTCATCTCTCTGCACAAAGGTGGATCATGAATGGATCCTAGGAACCATAGACCCATTAAAATAAAGACCCCAAAAGTACCTCACCAAGAGGATCAAAGGGCTCAAACAGATGCCATATGCTGCCTGGTTAAAGAAACTCCAGCTCTACTCAGTGGCATACCGCCTGCTCAGAGGCGATCTGTGCCTGACGTATAAAGCCATGTCCAACCCGGAATTAATGGACATGCTGCACCTCAGAAAATCCAAATTCCATCGAGCTACGCTCGAGACTTGAACCTCAGCACTGAAATAAATAGGACATGCTGGAGGGACAGATTCATAACCCAGAGGCTCCCTTCACTCTGGAATAAAATCCCAGTCCAGGTTAGGCAGCGACCCTCAGTGACTCTCCAAGAGGAATCTTGATGAGTGGATGGGAGATCGTAGGTTTACCCCGGGTATCACTTCTGTGTCACTGTTAGACAGAGGCACAGTGTACTAACCTCGAAAAAGGGCATAGCAAAATTAATTTAAAATGGGTGGCGAAAGCCAAACACCATCTGGCTAGGCTTATAAATGCCCTAGGGCAGATAGCCTAGTATGAACCTATTAGTCTGCCTAGGCTCGTATGCCAAGACATGGAAAGAATGATCAAGAAAATAACGATGACATAGCAAAGCTTCAGATACTGGACCCAACCAAAGGGAGGTCATGCCTACTGAACTGGTAGAAATGTTTGAGAAGATCATCAAAGTAACAGATGAGGGTAAAATGATGCATACTGCCTACATTCACTTAGCTAAGACATATGAACCCCTTTCACACATTGTAAACAAACTCATGGAATTGGGCATAAACTCCTATGTAATTCATGGGGTAGCCAGCTGACTGACAGACAGGGCCCAGGAAATTAGGATTGGAAAGACCAACTACACAAACAGGCTGGTCACTACTGACACCCCACCCCACTTCACCCTCCAGTCTCTGTGCTGGATCTGCTCTTCTTTGGCATCTATCTTTTGAAAGTTAGGGCTGATGTCAAGGGGCTATGGCTTACCAAGTTTGCAGATGACTGCAAGACCCCCCCCCTCCAAGATACAAACATCTTACAGGAAGGTCTAACACAGACAAATAACTGCTGCCAAAGCCATGGCTTAAAAATTCAGTGCCAAGTCAGCCACCCAGGGAAACTTTCTCATTGATTGAACAACCCTAAAGGGTAGACATAGTTGTCCAGAGGACTCGTGTAGATAGTAACATGGCTTCTGACCAGCATATGTCCAAGGCTATAAGAAAACTGTTCTATGTCAGTCAACTTATAAGTAATGGCATGGCATCTACACTCGGTATAGCCATCATACCACTGTATTCAGCCATCAACAGACCCATCATAGAGTACAATGCCTCTTTCTATATGTACCTGACAGGCACATGGAACAACTGAACATCCACAGCAGATACTCATAAAAAAGAAAGGTATGGAAAGACCTGAAATCCCTGCAGCCGCAGTCTGCAAATCACTGCCATTTACTTGGTGAAACACCCAGTAGTGAGACCGAATGGCAGGGCTCCGAATTGGCTATGACTGGACCCCAAATTGAAATGCAGGATGTAAGCACAAAAGTCCTATGTAGATCACATCAAAGCCCCATCTCTACAGTCTGTTTTCTATAGACTACTGAGAAGAGATTTATGTCTACCATACAAGACGTTCTTGGATTACGTGCCACTGGACCTTTTGCATATCTGCAAAATGAACAGTACCAAAACTACTTGATCTATGAATTTAAACTTTGCCTGCAAATTAAATAAGACATGTTTCTCCCTCATGTAAAGAATACTGCAACAGCTGAATAGAAGGACATAGAATAGTTGTGTAAGAGCTTACCATAATGATAGATGATGATCTCTTCTCTGTTGCAGTATTCTGTCCCACCCTCCTTCCCCCATGTTGTAAGATTCTTGGATGTATGGCCCCCTTCCAGGGGGCCATTCATCATTTTTCAGGTCGGATCCTTTTGTTTCCACTGGATCTTCATCACATGCTGTCCCAAGGATGACATAATTAGTCCCGCCTTCCCAGGTCGGGAAGGGTTTTTATTCAGAGATGATGTCCTTTCCATATCACTGTTGCAGTATTCTTGACCTAAGGGATCTCCTGCAAAGGATAGCCCACGGTTTGGACAGTATACCCAAAGCCTTCAGCTGTGTTCTCTGTATGTCACACATGCTCCCCGTACATGATGTAGGCATAAAGATGGCACATGGGCATATGCTCAGAACTTCTTTACTGCCAGTCCAAATTCCATTATTGATAGTCGGACTGAATGCCCTTTTGCTGTGCAGGTTATCAAGCCATGTTTTCTGATGAGCACCCATCGGGGTTTCTTCTCTTCCTTTTCTTATTGTGGTTGTGTGTGTCTTCCAGAAAGGGAAATTGTCAGTATAGGAGGCAGATTCCCCATAAAGGCGGTAACGACCGGTGTCTTGTTTGGCTGCTTCCTGCTATCATACCCAGTATTTTCTAAGAGGCTTTTGTGTCTGAGACCCTGTATAGTCGCCTCTCCTCTTTGTCCATATACCTGGAGAACCGCACTCTTAAGTTGCCTGGCTCAGGATGCTATGGCAGAATCCTCCCATCCTGAGGGCCAGCTGTCTGCCAAGAGAAGGCCAAAAAGTTAGGCCTGATCTGTCTGCTGTCTAGTCTCCCCATGATGTCTCTCTCAAGGCTGGTGAAAGCCCAGAAGACTGTCGTGCTTGCTTTTTGGATTCCTGTACTTTGACTCCGGCAGAGGCTGTCAAGGATCTGGCTTCTTGCACTTCCTCTGAGGCTTTTCAAACATCTGTGCCCGACATTGACGGGAACCTCATCTGATTATATCCAAAGGATCAAGGGGGATTCCTCATCTTAGCGATGGAGGAGATTCCTACAACCATTATAGTATCGTGTCAGGGGTCTGACTCTCAGTGGGTGTTCAAGCGGACATCCCACAGAAAAAGAAACAAAAGATAGTGTTTACTCTGTTGTGAAGGATCCCCAGTGTGACTGGCAGGATTTCACTCTGGGTTTATATAATGGTCTGGCCTTGAAGCCATCTCAAGGGGGTCTCTGTTGCTGGTTCTCCCTGGTCTTCCACTCCAGTCACAAGGCCTAGAGAGTTAGATTCCCCAGATGGGGATCTGTACTCTGGAAGAATCTCTGGTTTATTTTCCCAGGTCTCTTCCCCCTTGGACTACAGTTCAGAAGAGGTGGTTTCCTTAAGTCCGGGCTCCACTTTGGAAGAGTCCTTTGGGGATACCATTGCCTGCATGATGGACTATTTTTAAATGGAATTGTTCCCAAGTCTCTGATACTCGCAAAAAAAAAAAAAAAAAAAGCATTATGAGCTCCTACAGATGGAGTCTCCCAAACCATCTGCCGTTCTTGCTGCCCTTTTGGATACCTTTTTCAGCAGCTTCTTTAGCCTTGACTGTTAACCTCCTGCACCTAAGAGACCAGTTAGGTTCTGTAAAGTGCCTGAGGAGTGCAAATTTCTTTATAAATGCCTTTCTGCTCACCCTTCTTTTGTCAGTCTCCTCTGACAAGCCATTGAAGTTGTTGCCCACCACCAAGAAGTTGCCTTCTGATATGGATAGTAGGACCATGGAAAGGTTGGGCATGAAAGCTTGCACTGCTGCCACATTGTCCTGTAGGGCCATTAACTACCAGATTCTTATGACCATGTATGTTTTAGCTGCCCTTTCTCAATTTTCTAAGGTGATTTTTGACCTCCTGACTGAGTAGAATGTTTTGGTCCTTTCCCTGCCGGGCTGCACTTCTCATGTTGCCCTCCATTCAGTCAAATGCAGCAATGATGCAGCTGATGCTCTTCCAGGGGTGCTACTTTTGGTTCATTTATGTGGCATTATTAGCTTTGTCTTCAGGTTTTGCTTGACCTTAAGGCCAAGCTTTTGGAAGCTCCTTTGGATAACTTTTTCCCATTCCTGAATTTCTCTCTCTCCAAGATTGCCTTTGCTCATAGGCAATCTTGTCTTCCTCCCAAGGGCAAGAAGGATTCTAGGTGTGTGCCCCCTGCTAAGTCTGCTTAGACTCTTGCCTCCAAGAAGCCTTCTTTTCAGGACACGCCTGGTTCTAGTTGATGGTTTGTGTCCTCCTTCCCTCAGACAGGTTCTCTTGTCCTGCTGTTTTCTCTTTTTTTTCCAAATTGGCAAGAATCACTTCAGACTCTTGGCTTCTGTCCATTATTTGTTAAGGATGTGTAATGGTTTGGAAGTCCCTTCCTCCTTTTTCAGGCCTTCCTCAAACTCCTCAGGAACATCTCTCTCATTTCCCAGATGGCTTTCATTCTCTTCTAGCTCAGGACACAATTCAGGCCATGCCTCCCACACAGATAAGGAAGGGATTTTATTTCAGCATGTTTTTGGTCCCACAAAAGGAGGGTGCATGGAGACCAATTCTGGATCTTTCCCCTGCTGAACACTTTTCTCAAGATGTTATCCTTTCAGATGTTAATCCTTCAGACATGGTCTCCTCCTGTTCTTCTGCAGGCCCTTCTGGTATCTCTGGATCTCAAGGGTGCATACCTTCATGTTCCTATCCATCCTCTTCAGAAAAAAATTAAATTTCTCTGTCTCTACCTTGCATTTTCAGTTCTGTACTTCACTCCTATTGCTTTTTGCAGAACTCGAGGTATTTGGGTTTTTCCCTGTCTAGATCTTATTCAAGCTCCTTCCTGCAGCAGTCTGCTTCAGGATCTCAGTTCTGATACCTTCCCAGGATCATATTTTCCTCTGCTGCAGACTTCGGTCAACTCCCACGTTAGCATGTCTGCCTTGCCCTTAGGCTGCATCTCTTATAACCTTTTTTCCTGTATCATCTTCCTCTGGCATCTGTCACTGCCAAGGAATTTCTCAGGGTCCTTGGGTTCATGGCTTCCATCACTCCCATTCTCCCTCTTACCAGCCACCATAAGAGGAAACTTCAGTGGTACCTCCTATTGGTGTGCCTTCAAAATTGCCACCGCCTGAACTTCCCAATACTTTCCTTCCCTATGACGAGCTCAAGCCTCACTGGGGGAATTCATCAACTTTCTCTGAGTCCAGTGCTTAAGCTCCAGTTGCCACTCTTTAAAGATGCCTCTGACAGGGAGATGTCATGTCTCCTGTGATCTCCTAAAGGTTCAGGGTTTCTGGGCTCCTCATCAGAGATCAGACCACATCAGTACAAAGAAGATGAGGTCTCTGCTTCTGGCTGTGCAAGATGTCCTTCAAGGATGCATCTGCAGTCCTTACATATGGGTTGTCCTGCCTCAGGCAGCCCTTCGGTCAGCCGGATTCCAAAGTCTGGGTCCGGCATCAGCTGATGTCGCCCTTTCCCCAACGTCAGAGTGCCTGGGGTATAAAAGCGTCAGCCGACGCCATCTTCCTCAGTCTTTCTTGCCGCGTGGTCCCCGAAGCAGAAGCAGTTCGCAAGTGCCAGTCGGCCAGCACCTGTAACTTCAGCTACCGAAGACTTCAAAAGCTAAGTACCCCGTTGGGGACTCTTTCTTGCCTCAGCCGATGTCAGATCAAACGCTTAAAGTTAATTGCTTAACTTGTGGGAAACAAATACCTCATAAGGATTTCCACTCTTACTGCCTCCCCTGCCTAGGCCCAGACCACGACGTCTTGGCCTGTACAGCCTGTGCTTCCTTCAATCAACACACTCTTAGGCGTCGGGCGGAGTTTGCAGAGGAATTTTTTGGGGCTAGTTTCTGTTGCAATATGCCGTCGTAGACTCCGACTTCACATTTAACCAAAAAACAGAAGGGCAAGGACCGACGCACGTGGACCGTGGTTTTGGCTGAAACCACGCCTAGGCCTACCGCGAGTGTCTCTGTCTCGGCTGAAATAGAGTCCTTGGTACTTCCGACTGTCGAAAGCGCACAACCGACAACCTCTGCCCCGGAGGTCTCTTCTGAGTCAGTTATAGAATTTCCCTCAGAAACCGGTGTTCTGGAAACATCCAACACCATTTCTCTAGACAAAACTACGCCAGCATGTGGAGCAGCCAGGCCTCCTGCATCCATGTCCATAAAGGCATTCACAAGGGCTAAAGCTGCTAAACAGCCAAAATCTCTGCCTCCCAAGGCTTTTCCTCAGAGATCCACTACAGGTTCACAGATTTTAAGTTTAGCTGAGGACCTTATTTCCTTAATTAGGGGCTCTCAGCCACATCCGGACAGGGGCTCTCAAACTCCTCTAGACAAAAGGCCCAGGGTTGAGCCCACTGATCCCCAGTCCTCTGATGAGGCCTCAGATGGGCTCTGCTCTATCGGACTACCAGGAGGAGGCCTTTACGGCCTACGAGGATTCTGATGCAGAGGAATCTATTCCCTCGGCCTCCCCTCCTGAAGAGCTGTCCTTTGGGGAGACCCTTCACTCCATGAGGAAGCATTTCAAATGGCAGGGCCAGGAATTTTCTGATTCCAGGAAGAGATTAAGGACTTTTTTGCATTTGCCTCAGCATAGACCTTTGGCTGTTCCTCCTGTTTTGAATGTCATTGATGATGTGTACTCTGAGTCCAGCATTACCCCTTCCTCCGGCTCCTGTCAAACCCGATTCCACTCTGCTGATCCAGAAACTATTTCCCAGGGCCCTAAAGGGGTTGCAACTACCACTACTAAAAATCCACTCCCCTCTGAAAGGGAGTCCAGGGCTTTAGAGAGATGGGGTAAAAAAGTGTATACTTCCACTGTTTCTATGAGGGCATTAAATTGTCAATTACATATGATACAGTACCAAGAGTATTTGTTAGATGAATTGCATAAAAAACTGTCTTCACATGAAACCCTAGATCGCAAGTCACTTCAGGATCTGGTACATAACTCCCAACAGGTTAGCAACCATTTCTTGGTGTGGTTATGATGCATTGGAAGCTTCATGTAGGTCAGCAATGACAGGTGCAGTAATACGTAGGCATGCTTGGCTGAAGGAACAAACTCTGCCAGATCATGTTAAAGCAAAGCTTCTGGATGCTCCACTGGAAAAGCAAAAGTTATTTCGCTCCACTGCTCAGGAGGTCTTAAAGAAATTTGAGGAAAAGGCAAAATCTGTACAAACAGTCAAAGATTTTATCCAGGTCCAACCACCAAGATTCAGCAGAAATTGGCCTTCTAAGAATTGGTCCTTTCCAGACAGAGAGATAGAGGCAAGAACAGGCGTGCCAGAGGTAGAGGGCAAGCTAGAGGCTCCAATAGAGGACGTCAATGGCAGCCTCCTAACCAGAGAGGTGGTGCAGGACCTACAACTGCTGCACAAGGACAGACTCAATGACTTTACCTTGACCCCGCCAACCAGGGCTCAATTGGAAGCACCTTTGGGCGGAAAGCTTTCTTTATTCTCAAAAAATTGGCACAGTATTACAAGGGACAAATGGACACTGCAAATAATAGACAAAGGATACAGGTTCCATTTTCATACATTACCAAAAAGAAAAGGCATGCCAAACCTGCCACCGAATCAAAGGGCAGAGGCTTTGAAACAAATCTCCAACCTATTGCAAATGAAAGCTATAGAAAAGGTTCCTCTGTCAGAACAAGGCCAAGGATTTTATTCCAGACTATTCCTTGTCCCAAGAAAAGAAAAACAATGGAGGCCTATTCTCGACTTGTCCGCACTGAATACTTATCTCATTGTGCCAAAATTCAAAATGCTGACTCTACAGCAACTCCTTCCCATGCTGGGCAAGGGGTCTTGGCTGGTAACTCTAGACCTCAAGGAGGCATACCTGCATGTCCCTATCAGACAAAGTTGCAGAAGACACCTCAGATTTCTTGCAGGTTCAGAGCATTATCAATTCTCAGCATTGCCCTTTGGCTTATCTACTGCGCCCAGAGTATTCACGAAATGCCTGGCATCAGTAATTGCACACTGCAGACTTCAGGGGATTCAAATATACCCATATCTGGACGACTGCCTCATACAAGCGGACAGCCAACAAACTTTGGTGAAAACTTGAATTATGCCATCCGCCTACTTCAGGCCTTGGGATACACAGTCAACAGTCACAAATCAAGACTTGTTCCATCCCAAAGAATAACTTTTCTGGGTGCGAAACTAGATACAACCACCCAAATGGCTTTTCTCACAGAAGAAAAACAGACAACTACCGGATTATTTCGAAAATCTGACAAAAGAAACTCAGCTGACTGCAAGGAAAATCCTGCAGGCCCTGGGTTACATGGCATCTTGCATTGTTCTGATTCCACAAGCAAGGCTGCATATGAGGAAACTACAATGGTACCCAAGGAGTTTATGGACTCAGCACAGTCACAGCCTAGAAGCTTTGATACCACTCATTCCATGCCTTCAAAAGGAATTTCTGTGGTGGGCTCAAGCAAGCCAGTCAAACAGGGGTCTGCCCTTCAGCAAACCAATAACCAGCCAAACCGTTACAACGGACGCTTCAGACCATGGATGGGGAGCACACATGGAGGGCAGATGCATTCAAGGACTATGGTCACAGAAAGAATTACACATGCACATAAATCAAAAGGAAATGCTGGCAGTGATGCATGCAATCGAGGCCTTCAAACACTTCCTGCATCAAGGCCACCTGCTAATAAGGACAGACAATACCACAGTTATGTGGTACATAAAACAAGCAAGGCGGTACCCATTCCTACCCTCTTTGCAGGCTGGCAATGAGGTACCCATTCCTACCCTCTTTGCAGGCTGGCAATGAATCTCTGGGAACTTTCCCTAAAACTCAATATAGAGCTGCAATCCCAGTTTGTGCCAGGAAAAGACAATATACTGGCGGACAGCCTAAGCAGAAATCTCATGGATCCACACGAATGGATGCTGCACCCAGACATCTTCCTTCAGATAACACAATCATGGGGGAGGCCGGACATAGATCTTTTTGCCTCCCACCACAACCATCAGCTGAAGAAATTCTGCTCAAGGGCATACCACCCACAAGCATGGAAAGTGGACGCCCTCTCTTTCAGCTGGAATACTCTAACAGTGTATGCATTTCCACCTCTTCCATTAATGACCAAGGTCTTACTGAAGATCAGGACAGAGCAGCCAAAAGTGATTCTGATAGCTCCGGATTGGCTAAGACAGCACTGGTACCCACTGTTAAAGAGCATGTCGCGCACAAAACCGTGGCCTCCACCACAATGGCCACATGTCCTTCAAGGATGCATCTGCAGTCCTTACAAATGGGTTGTCCTGTCGTCAGGCAGCCCTTTGGTCGGCCGGATTCCAAAGTCTGGGTCTGGCCTCGGCTGGTGTCGCACTTCACCCGACGTCATAGCTGCAGTTCTTCGGGTATAAAGGCATCAGCCGACGCCATTTTCCTCAGTCTTTCTTGCCGCGTGGCGCCCGAAGCAGAAGCTGTTCGCAAGTGCCGGTCGGTCAGAACCAGAGATTACTACTACCGAATATGACTACGAAGACTTCTAAAAAGCTAAGTACCCCGTTGGGGACTCTTTCTTGCCTCAGCCAATGTCAGAAAAAGTGAATAACTGTTTAACTTGTGGGAAACAAATACCTCATAAAGATTTCCACTCTTACTGCTTACCCTGTTTAGGCCCAGACCACGACGTAGCAACTTGTCTAGCCTGTGCTTCTTTTAACCGGCGGACGCTTAGACTTCGGTCTGAATTTGCTGAGGAGTTTTTCGGCTCCGATTTTGCTTATATTATGCCGTCGGATCCTCCGACTACGCAAATGTCTAAAAAGCGCAAGGAAAAGGACCGACACTCGCGGTCCGCGGCTTCGGCCGAAACCGCGGTTAAGCCAACCGCGAGTGTCTCGGTTTTGGCTGAAACCGAGCAAGCGGTTCTTCCTTCAGCTGATAACTTACCTTCTACCGAGGCCTCTTCCAACCTGGTGGAATTGGCTTCAGAAAACCCACCTGCTGTTGCAGTTTCTCAGGAATTAAATGACACTATTCCCTTGGATATTTCAACCCCTGCACGTGGAGCTGCTAGGCCTCCTGCAGCCATGTCCATTAAGGCCTTTGCCAGGGCTAAAGCAGCTAAAGCTACTAAGACTGTGCCTGCTAAGACCCCCACTCACAGGCCCAGCTCTAGTTCTCAAATGCTTAGTTTAGCAGAGGATCTCATTTCTTTAATCCGAGGATCCCAACCTCAACCAGACAGGGCCTCTCAGCCACCTCCAGAGAAGAGGCCTAGAGCAGAGCCCCCTCAGCCACTTTCTACAGATGATTCCTCTGATGATTCCGACCCTCCAGAGGCTCCTTTCTCCCCTTATGAAGATTCTGATGCTGAAGAGTCCATCCCTTCTGCCTCTCCGCCTGAGGAATTTTCCTTTGGGGAAACCTTGCATGCTATGAGGGAACAATTTCAGTGGCAGGGCCAGGATTTTTCAGACTCCAGAAAAAGGCTTAGAACCTTTCTGCATTTACCACAACATAGGCCTTTAGCCATTCCTCCAGTTCTTTCTGTTGTAGATGATGCATTTAATGATGCTTGTACTGCTCCTGATTCTCTACCTCCCGCCCCTGCTAAGCCTGATAGATACTACAGGGTCCCGGACACACACTACCATTTGTATAAGGCTCCTTTTGCAGATCCCGAGACTATCTCCCAAGGACCCAAGGCTGTAGCAGCTACTTCTGCTAAGAACCCCCTCCCCTCAGAAAGGGAATCCAGATCCTTAGATAGATGGGGTAAAAAAGTTTACACTTCTGCTACTCTTTCAGCTAGGGCCTTGAACTGTCAATTTCACATGATCCAGTATCAAGAATTTATGCTAGACCAGTTAACTAAAAAACTGTCCTCTGAATCATTAGACAAAAAATCTGTTCAGGAAATGGTACATAACATTCAGCAAGTCAGTAACCATTCCTTAAAATGCGGCTATGATGCACTGGAGGCTTCCTTTAGATCAGCCATGACTGGCACAGTTATCAGAAGGCATGCATGGTTAAAAGAGCAGGCCTTACCAGACCATGTCAAGTCCAAACTATTAGATGCTCCTATGGATAAGATCAATTTGTTTGACTCTCCTGCACAACAGGTGCTGAAGAAGATAGAAGAGAAGGCAAAATCTGTCCAAACAGTAAAAGATTTCTTACAGGTCCAACCGCCAAGGTTTAGCAGAAATTGGCCCTCCAAGAATTGGTCCTTTCCAGACTCATCCAGAGCTCAGAGGGGCAGGAATAGGCGTTCAAGAGGCAGAAACCAATCCAGGGGTGCCTACAGGGGACGCCAGTGGCAGAGTAACAACCAGCGAAGTACAGCCACGGACACAGCCACCACCACAACTACAGGACAATCACAGTGACTTGGCTCTGGCACCGCCTACCAGGGAGCAACTAGAAGCACCTTTAGGCGGGAAGCTAGCCTTATTTTCAATAAACTGGCATTACATCACAAGAGACAAGTGGATTTTACAGACAATAGACCAAGGCTACAGGTTTCACTTCCATACTCTTCCAGGGAAGAGAGGAATGCCAAACCTACCTCCAAATCAAAAGGCAGAAGCTCTAAAACAAATATTCCAATTATTAAAGATGAGAGCTGTGGAAAAGGTACCATCTATGGAGCAAGGAAAAGGATTTTACTCCAGACTCTTCCTGGTACCAAGAAAAGAGAGCAAATGGAGACCTATTCTCGACCTGTCCGCTTTAAACACATTCCTCATTGTTCCAAAATTCAAAATGCTGACTCTACAGCAGCTTCTTCCCATGCTGGGCAAGGAGTCTTGGCTGGTAACTCTAGATCTCAAGGAGGCATACCTGCACGTCCCCATACGACCAAATTGCAGAAGATACCTCAGATTTCTTGCAGGATCAGAGCATTATCAATTCTCAGCATTGCCCTTTGGCTTATCTACTGCGCCCAAAGTGTTCACGAAATGCCTGGCATCAGTAATTGCTCATTGCAGGCTTCAGGGAATCAAAATCTACCCCTACCTGGACGACTGCCTGATACAAGCGGACAACAAAAACAAGCTAGCAGAAGACTTACAAAGGGTCATTTACCTGCTACAAGCCCTGGGATACACAGTCAATATAAAAAAGTCAAGACTGATACCATCCCAGAGAATAACCTTGGGTGCAGAGTTGGACACATCAAAGCAAATGGCATTCCTAATAGTAGAAAAACAGCAGCAGCTACCTCTCTACTTCTTGGCATTAACAAAGCAGAACCATCTGACAGCAAGAAAAGTACTGCAAGCCTTGGGCTTCATGGCATCCTGCATAATATTGGTTCCTCATGCCAGACTGCATATGAGAAAACTACAGTGGTACCTAAGGAATTTATGGTCTCAACACAAGCACAGCTTAGAAACCCAGATTCCAATTATTCCATGCCTGAAGCAAGAATTCCTATGGTGGGCTCAGGCTTTTCAATCAAACACAGGATTGCCCTTGCCCTTCCACAGTACTCAACCAAGCCAAACCATCACGACTGACGCCTCAGACCTCGGTTGGGGGGCACACATGCTGGACAAGTGCATACAAGGCTTATGGACTCAAGACCAGCTGCACCTACACATAAATCTAAAGGAAATGCTGGCAGTAAAACTGGCAATTCAGGCGTTCAGACCATTTCTCCAACAAGGTCTATTGATAAGGACAGAGAACACCACAGTTATGTGGTACATCAACAAACAGGGAGGCACACATTCGTATCCTCTTTGCCGGATGGCACTGGACCTCTGGAATGTGGCCCTGAGCTACAACATTCAGTTAAAAGCAGTTTTTGTACCAGGAAAAGAAAACATTCTAGCAGACATATTAAGCAGGACTACCACGGATGCCCACGAATGGATGCTGCATCCGGACATCTTCAAAACCATTACAAGAAAATGGGGGCTTCCAGAAATAGACTTATTTGCATCCCCACGCAATCACCAGCTAAAGAAATTCTGCACAAGGACGTACCACCCACTTTCTTGGAAAGTGGACTCCCTATCCTTCAGTTGGAAAAACCTGACAGCATATGCATTCCCACCACTTCCTTTGATGCACAAGGTGCTATTGAAGATCAAAGAGGACCGTCCAAGGATCATTCTGATAGCTCCAGACTGGCCAAGGCAACATTGGTACCCATTACTGAGGAGCATGTCTCGTGAACAAATATGGCCACTACCCCGGGTTCCCTTGCTGTTAACACAGAACAACTACAACAATCTGCATCCAAACCTGAAAACTCTGCAGCTGACTGCCTGGAACATTGCATAAGACCAATTAACCCTAATTTATCCCAAAGGGTTAAAGACATTATCCTTGAGGCTCGCAGACCCTCAACAAGAAAAAATTATTCAGCAAAATGGAAAAGATACCTCATTTGGAGTACTGCAAAAGGGGAAGATGTGTCACTGGTAAACATAGCCAACATCCTGGAATACTTGGCAGAGCTCTTCCACACAGGCCTGTCCTATTCCTCCATCAAGATTCATGCATCAGCTATTTCAGCAGAATACGACTTGGATCCTCCTGTCTTCTCACATCCTCTGCTCAGACAGTTTCTGAGAGGAATTAAAAATGTAAAGCCTCCTAGGAAGCCACCATTACCAGCATGGGACTTGAACTTTGTGTTAGAAAAATTGACACTTCCTCCTTTCGAACCAGCAGCAACAGCAGAATTGCAATACTTATCATGGAAGACTGCTTTCCTGCTGGTAATCACTTCAGCAAGAAGGGTCTCTGAACTTCAGGCATTAATGGCAGTACAACCCTTCCTGATCTTCCATCAAGATAGTGTCCATGAGAACAAATCCTTCCTTTATGCCTAAGGTGGTCTCCAGAGTTTCTTTAAATCAGGCTATCCACCTACCTACATTCTTCCCCAACCCACAGAACAGGGGAGAAAGACTGCTGCATACCTTGGATGTACATAGACAATTACGCTACTATCTGGACAGGACCAAGGTCAATAGAAAAACTAACCAGCTACTGGTATCATATGCAACAGGAAGGGAAGGAAAAGCAATTTCAAAACAGACAATCTCCAAGTGGATAGGAAATTGCATTAGATTTTGTTACTCCTACCATGGAAAGAAAACTCCAGAGAACATCAGGCCTCACTCTACAAGGGCTACAGCCACTACCACAGCCTTCTTACGAGGAGTGGCTACCAAGGACATTTTAGAGGCTGCTACTTGGAGCTCAGTGCATACGTTTGCCAAGCATTATAATTTACCTTTATACTCTAGATCCCGAGCAGGTTTTGCCACTGCTGTTTTGCAAGGGATCCTAACTACACCATAACTTTATTCTTCCACCTCCCCCAGTTTGGCTATGGTATTCTACCCATTTGTAAGGACTGCAGATGCATCCTTGAAGGACATAGTACAGTTTTGTACCTACCATAAATGTAGATGTCCGATAGGAATGCATCTGCAGTCAGGATTACCCGCCTTCCCCTCTGTGGTGCTCCTAGGGTATTTGCCCATCTTATAGCTAGCTGGGGGAATCTATTATGGTGTATTTGTTTGTATATATGTACATACATGCTTATTTTTTCTGTTTGCTCTCTACTATTTGGAATCATTGGCATTTATCCAAATTTAGCCTTCCAAGAGGGCACCTGGCATCTGGGGCAGGAAACACTGAGGAAAATGGCGTCGGCTGATGCCTTTATACCCGAAGAACTGCAGCTATGACGTCTGGTGAAGTGCGACACCAGCCGAGGCCAGACCCAGACTTTGGAATCCGGCCGACCAAAGGGCTGCCTGACGACAGGACAACCCATTTGTAAGGACTGCAGATGCATTCCTATCGGACATCTACATTTATGGTAGGTACAAAACTGTACTTTCTTCTGACACAGCACAATTACAAAACTCTGCACTCCAGCCTGAAAACCTTGCAGCTGACAGCCTGGAGAATACCTTGACTCCTCACCAGGATAAGCTGTCCAAGAGAGTGAAGGATATCATCATGGAAGCTCGCCGCCCTTCCACAAGAAAAGCATACTCAGCAAAATGGAAAAGATTTTGCACTTGGAGCACCACAAAGGGCCTAGATGCGACAGTGATGAACATGGCACATATCCTGGTATACTTGGCAGAAATGCTCCACAATGGCCTTTCTTACTCTTCCATAAAAATTCATGCTTCAGCAATTTCAGCAGAATACAATACTGATCCACCTGTCTTCTCTCATCCTCTCCTAAGGCAGTTTCTAAGAGGAATTAAAAACATCACCCTCCAAGGAAACCACCAGTGCCTACATGGGACCTTAACTTCATGTTGGAAAAGTTGACTCTACCTCCCTTTGAACCAGCAGCATCTTCAGAACTACAGTTCCTGTCTTGGAAGATTGCCTTCCTTCTGGCCATAACCTCAGCAAGAAGAGTATCTGAGTTACAGGCCCTCATGGCAGTACAACCATTTCTTATTTTTCATCAGGACAGAGTCTCATTGAGAACCAATCTTTCATTCATGCCAAAGGTGGTATCCAGGGTCTCATTGAACCAAGCTATTCACCTGCCTACCTTCTTTCCAAATCCACAAAAAAAATGGGAGAAGCTTCTGCATACCCTGGACATTCACAGACAGTTGCGCTACTACTTGGACAGAACTAAGACTTACAGAAAAACTGACCAGCTGTTTGTAGCATATGCTGCTGGTGTACAAGGAAAAGCAATTTCCAAACAGACAATTTCAAAATGGATAGGGAATTGCATTTGATTCTGTTACTCTTTTCATTGCAAACCTGTGCCAGCTAACATTAGACCTCATTCCACCAGAGCCACAGCCACCTCCACAGCCTTCTTAAGAGGGGTGGATACCAAGGACATTTTAGAAGCTGCTACATGGAGCTCCGTGCATACATTTTCCAAGCATTACAATTTACCCTTATATTCCAGATCCAGAGCAGGCTTTGCTACGGCAGTCCTGCAGGGCATTTTAGCTACACCATCCTTTACATAGATCCTACCACCCCCAGATTGGCTAGGGTATTCTACCCATATGTAAGGACTGTAGATGCATCCTTGAAGGACATGGTACAGTTTTGTACCTACCATAAATGTAGATGTCCAATAGGTATGCATCTGCAGTCAGGTTTACCCTCCCTCCTTCCCCTCTGTGGTATTTCTTGGGTACTTATCCATCTCATAGCTAGCTGGGGTTATCTATTATGGTGTATTTGTTTTATATATTTCTGTGCATGTTTGGAATTTATTGCATCTCTCCAAATTTAGCCTTCCTTAGAGGGCATCTGGGGCAAGAAAAACTGAGGAAGATGGTGTCGGCTGACGCTTTTATACCCCAGGCGCTCTGACGTCGGGGAAAGGGCGACATCAGCCGACGCCGGACCCAGACTTTGGAATCCGGCCGTCCGAAGGGCTGCCTGAGGCAGGACAGCCCATATGTAAGGACTGCAGATGCATACCTATCGGACATCTACATTTATGGTAGGTACAAAACTGTACTTTTTTCATTCCCTCTTTCATTCCAGGCCCCTCCAATTTTCAGACAATACCACAGTGATGTGGTATGTCAACAGGCAGGGGCCAAAAGGTTCTATCTTTGCAGACAAGTTCTTCAGGTCTGTAATCTTGCTGTCCAGTATCAAGTGACTTTTCAGGCAGTTTGCATTTCCTTGGGGCACAATCCTAGTGGCAGAGTCCTTGAGCAGGACCAACAGACAAGCTCACAAATGGATGTTCCACAGAGAAGTTCCTGGATATTGTCTTGTGGGTTATTCTTCAAGTAGATGTCTTTGCCTCTCATTTGAACAGGCAGCTTCCCTTTGTTCTCTTCCAGAATCCCAAGTCCTCTGGCATGGAAAGTAGACAACCCTGTCTTCCTTAAAATGGGATAGTTCTCTGCGCCCCCTCCTCCTCTGTTACCATGAGTTCTGCACAAGGTCAGGCAGGACTTTTCCAAAATCATGTTAGTGACTCCCTTTTGGCCCCAACAGCATTGGTTCTCCCTTCTCTCTCACTTGACTGGGGCGGTCACCACAAGTCACCTCACCTGGTAGATCTCACACAAAGCGAGGATTCTCTTATCTATCCTCACTTGTCCACTCTTCAAGTGACACTGTGGGTGATAAGGTTTTGATCACATTTTAGGCACCTCTTTTCTAAGGACTTGCTTTGGGTTCTGTAGGATGCCAGAAAATCATATGACCAAATGGAAAATATTTTCTAGTAACCAAAAGGCCTTGCCAAGAATGGTCAAGGCAATGCAAAATCAGAATAAAAATAACTTTTCATGTAACAAACTAAGCCAAATGATGCACCTTTATTTGTTTGGACAAAAATGTTTAGTTTGTTATACAAGGTATTTTTTTCTGATTTTTGCATTGCCTTGATTCTTGGTTTGGCCTTTTGGTTACTAGTTTTTTTTTTTTCCGTTTGTTGTAGAAAAGATTTCCTTTCTGGTGCGCCTCTAAGCATCAGAATCTTGTGTCTGTGGAGGCTTCTGATGACGTCCTTTTCAGTGTTGCACTATTCTTTACATATGGGAAGTCCTTCACCCAAACTACACGACATCCAGCAAGCATACAACAGCTTTTATCTACTGCAGGTATGTGGGACATTGCAGATATATGTGCTGGCAATGTCAACCATAAAAGGATTTTCGCACATACAATCCTCAGAACTTTTCTGCCACCAGTTAGAACACTTCACTCGTATGTTAGTCTGCTGCCTGATTCCATTGGTTTCTGACAGCTTTCAGATAAGTGTCCTGTTGGGGATTTATTTTCTTCTGCCTTTACTTCATGTCATCCAGGAAGGGCAAGTATAGGTATGTACAGCAAGTTCCACATAAGGACAGCTACGATCTTTTGTCATTTTTGTCTAGGCCCCAATCATGACCATTGTTCTTCCATTTGTCAGGGCTTTCTCCCAAAAAACATTGTGAAGCCAACTTTTGGCTTTGAATCTGTATTTAGAGAATCAGAAACTTAAAAGACTAGCTAAAGATGTTATGGACGGTTCCATGGGTCCTTTGGCTGAGCTGATTTTGAAGAGAAAACTCAGTAAACTTAGGCCTGACTCCTCTTTGGCTGCGCCTCTATCCACAGATGTATCTCTTGAAGTTATTGAATACCCGGCATTACAGTTTGAGGTTGGGTCCAGTTCATCAACAGGTACCTCATTGGAAGCCATTAAAGAATTCGACCTAGGCACCTGCTCAGAGGCAGTGCAGATGTCCATTTTGGGTGGACAAGGAGAACCATGGCTTATTGTCGCCATAGCCAAATTATGGAACTCTCCCACCCACGATTACCTCCGTACCATCATGCACCCACTTCAAATCTTACTAAAAGGGCACCTAAAAACATGCTGGCTATGCCCTTGCAACTCCCACTCTAATATCACCCACCCCATCCAACTCCTACCTTTCTTTCCACCCCACTAACTACCTTGATTAAAGCAAGCTGAGATGCTCATAAGCCTACTGCTTATTATACAGCAGGAACTTCTTATTGTAACAATTGTTAATGTCTGTTATGTACTTAGCAGTTAAAGATTCTAGTTGTCTACTGATGTACTATGTTCTTCATCTGTAACTATGTTGGTAATTAATTACTATGTAAATCCAATGTAACTACTGTCTGTATATTTTAACTGTGGAGCTTTTCTCCCCGGGCCTCCGGTGAAAGTGGACTTGCATCCAGTCGGACACTCCCGGTCAACAAATGTAAATAAGTAAAATTGTGCTTAAAAGTCCCAGGGACATACCTCTTACTCCAAATTGGGAACAGATTCCATAAGCCAGGCCTATGTAGGGTTCTTCCTCTGCTCATGTTAAGAAAAAAAAAAAGAAAAACAAACATTCACAGACCCTTTCCTCTCCGCAGTCGGACTGAGATACATTTTCTCAGGGGCTGATTAAGGCTTTGGTGGCTCTGAAGCCTTCCTCTGCTGTTCCTTCTTTCACATCCTCTCCTATTAAAAGGGTTAGGGAACAAGAATTACCTGATGATGATTACTTGGCATACTCTGCACAAATTACTTCCTCTGTAGGATATTAGGATATGCTTCTGCAGAGGAGGAGTCCAATGGGGCAGATCCTACAGTAGAAGAGATTTCTTTTGGGGAGACCATTAACAAAACGAGAGATTTTTTTAATGGGACTGCTCACGGATCTCAGACCAAAAAAAGTCATGACCTTTTACAAATGGAAACTCCTCCTCCTGCTGTGCCTCCTGTTTTGGCAGCATTTTTGGATGGTTTTTCATCTGTCTGACCACTGATTCTCAGTCTTCTGCTCCTAAAATGCCAGGTTCTACAAGGCTCCTCATGACTGCAAATTCCTGTATAAGTGTCCTTCAGCTGTAGTATCCATTGTTTCAGACAGGTCCTCTAGGTTGTCACCTTCTTCAGAGCTTCTTCCTTCAGATAAGGAGAGTAAAATTATGGAAAGACTTGATAAGAAAGTTTATACTTCTTCCACTTTGCCTATCAGAGCTGTAAATTGTCAAACACACATCCAGGTATTCATTGGCCCTGCTTTCACAAGCCTTTCAATCTCTTTCACAGCTTCCAGAGTCTGACCTAAAAAAATCAGGTTATGTCTCTATTAACAGCTTCTTTACAGGTGGGTAGACACTCTATGAAATGTAGTTATGATGCAGTTGAGCATCCTCTAGACCAGCTGCTTCTGGCTCTGTCCTTGGAACGCACTCTTGGTTGAGGCTTCAGCCTTTGCCAGATGACATCAAAGCAAAATTGATGGATACACACTAGATGTCTCCGCTCTTTTTCGTTCTGCAGCTGCAGATTTATTTAAGTCTTTGCAAGAGAGGGGAAAGCAACTTCAAGATCTGAAGCACCTTTTTTGAATCTCCTGTTCCAAAATTCCACAGAAATTTTCTCAATAAGACGCCCTATGTTAGGAGACAGACACACCCATCTTCTTCCTCTGGTTCTTCTTCCATATCTAAGAAGACTGCAAGAAAATCTCCACAGTCTGACTATTGGTTCTGGCCCTTCACCCCAGCACCCCTTTCCAGCCAGGTCAAGTACTCTGTGACTTCCAACCTCTTCCATGTCTTACTCCTCTCTTTTCCATCTTGGGCAAGTATAACTCAGGATTCTTGTGTGTTTTCTGTTATCCAACAAGGATGTTTCATGACTTGGAAAAATCCTCCTCCTTTTTTGGGTGTTCCACAGCACTTTACAAACCAGTTGACTTTGTTTCCACAGATTCTAAGGGAAGTTCTTTCTCAAGGTACAATTCAACATGTGCCAAGGGACTCTGAGAGGAAGGGGGGTTTACTCAGGAATGTTTCTTGTCCCCAGAAAAGATAGTCTGTGGAGAACAATTCTGAACCTATCCCACTTAAACACTTTCCTAGAAATACCAACTTTCCACATGCTGTCTTTACAGACTTTTCCTCCTCGGTCTTAACATGGCTTCTTTAGACATCAGGGATGCCTGCCTTCACATACCTGTCCATCCTCCTTACAGAAAATGTTTGTGTGGCTTCTTTGCACTTTCAGTTCTCTGCCTTGCCTTTTGGACTTTCAGCTGCCCCAAGGGTATTCAAAAAGTGCTTGGACCTGTTATTGCTTTCCTCAGGGTCAAGGGAATTAAGCATACCTGTACCTGGACGATCTTTTTTCTGGCTCCTCAGTCAGAACAGCTGATTCAAAATTTCCAGCTTGCCATTTCTGTCCTGCAAAGTCTGAGGTTCACCATAAATTACAAAGGCTTTTCTTTAACCATCATAAGATCACATCTTTCTAGAGTGCAGGTTCAGAACAGACCCTCGTGATGGCTTTTCTTCCACCAGAAGAAAATGTTATCCCTCACTTCCTTCTTTGAAAGCTTTCTGCCTCTTCCTTTCTTTACAGCCAGAGAGTTTCTGAGACTTCTAGATTTATAGCATTCACAAATACCTATGCTACCCCTTGCAAAACTCCACATGAGAAAATTTCACTGGTACCTAAAATCAGTTTGGATGCAGCATGCTTACCCTCTGGAGTTTTTGATACCTTTCTCCCATGCCTAAAATCCAAGTTCCTTTGGTGGATTCAATTTTCTCTGAATCCAGGACTTTTCCATGTGCCCCAGACAACTCAAGAGTTGTTCACAGATGCCTGAAACATAGGCTGGGGCGGCCACTTTTGCATCAAAGAAGGTGCAGGGCCTTTGGTCTCTCTCAAAAAGAAAAAAGCATATCAACATCAAGGAAATGAGGGCTCTTATTCTAGCTGTACAGGCTTTTCATCTTCTCTTTCATCCAGGCCCTCAAAGTGTTTACAGACTGTACCACAGTCCTTTGATATGTCAGCGAGCAGAGGGAAACAAAGTTTTAACCTTCTTTGCTGGTTAGCTGTTGTGGCATGGGATTTGCCAGTTCAGTACAATGCGACTCTTCAATTGGTATACATCCCTTCCACCCAAAACATTGTGGCAGATGCACTAAACAGGTCCATGACTCAGTCTCAAGATTGGATGCTTCACAGGGAAGTGTTTCTGGACTTGGTCCATTAGTGGGATACTACTCTGCTGGATCTTTTTGCTTCCCCTCTGAGCAGACCACTTCTTCTATTTTGTGCTAGAGTCCCACGTCATCTGGTTTGGAAGGTGGATGCCCTATCTTTCTCATGGAAGGGGACGTTGAAGTATGCATCCCTCCCTTTCCTCTCATTCAAAAAATCCTGCTCAAAATTCAGCAGGACAGACCAAAAATCTTGCTGGTGACTTCCTTTTGCCCAAGACAGCATTGGTTCCCACTTCATTTAGCCAAGGGCAATCATCACAAGTTACCTCACAGAGTGGACCTTCTCACACAGGACATCTGTCGACCTTACAACTGACTTTGTGGGTGATAAACTTTTGATTCCTTTCAGACACCTTTTTCAGAGGACGTGCTTAGGGTTCCGCAGGAGGCCAGGAAACCTAATACTAGGAAATCTTACTTGTCCAGTGGCCCACTTTCTTCCCCTCTCCTCAATCCTCCAGTGAGAGGATTTTACACACCTTGGATGTGCACAGACAACTCAGATTTTAGATGGATAAGACTAAGACTATCAGGAAGTATGATCAGCTATTTGTTTCTTTTTATCCCTGGGCTTGTGGGTTTGCCCATCTCTAAACGGACAATTTCCTTTTGGAATTCTAAGGCAATTTTGTTTTATGACTTTCATGATGAGACTCTTCTGTTCCTGTTAAGGCTTACTCTAGTAGGTCTGTGGCTTCCGTGGGTGCATTCTTTAAGGGCTTTGATAACACCATTTTAGATGCTGGTACCTGGTCTTCTGTTCATATTTTCACTGAACATAAGTTTGGATAGCATTTCTAGATCTAGGGCTGGGTTTGCTAGAGACATTCTCCATGGCTTTGTAGAAAGATCCTCTGTGCCTTCTTCCTACCAGGGTTCTTATTAAGCTTTGGTATTCTCCCATATGTAAAGAATGCTGCAAAGTTGAATGGAAAGAGCTAGAATAGTTGTGTAAAATCTTACCATAACCATAGATATTCTTCTCTTCTGTGTTGCAATATTTTATCCCTCCCTCCTTCACCCCCATACCTTTCTTCTTGGATGGCAGATTTTGTCCTTTGCTCTGGTGTTCCTACTGGGGCATTTCAGTTCTGAGGATTGTATGCGAGGATGTCCTTTTATGGCTGACATTCCCAGCACATATGTGCGATGTCCCACATACCTGCATTAGCTAAAAGCTGTTGTATGTTGGCCGGAAATTAGGTCGTTTGGGTGGAGAATATGGCAACAAAGAATTGGGGGACATCTATGGTTGTGGTAAGATTTTGCACAACTGTTCTTTCTCTTATTTGTGTGATCTGCTCCATGCTGGTTTGCATATTCTTTAGTGAAAGCTCATTTGTCAACCATTTCTGTTTGTCTGCCCTTAAGGTGAAATTCATTAAAGGTGGCCTTTATATCAGGCTTCCCAGGAAACCTATTCTGTCTTCTTGGGACCTCAGTTTTGTACTTGAAAATTTGACCCAGGCTCCTTTTAAGCTTACTTGCACAGCTTCCTTACAATATTGTACTTGGAAGACTGTTCTGCTTTTGGCTCTTCAGCCAAGAGGGAGTCTGAGACTGTCATTGTTCCTTCCTCATATTTTATTTAGTTTTTCATACAGACAGGGTCTCTCTTAATGCTAATCCTTTTAATACCCAAGGTGGTCAATTTGTTGTCCTTTAATCAGTCTGTTCATCTTTCTTCCTTTTTTCCTTCTCTGCAGTCCATCAGCAAGACAGTTATTCACACATTGGATTTGCATAGGCAGCTCAGGTATTTAGATAAAACTAAAGATTTTCTTCGTGTTTCACTGCTGTAGTCCTAACCGTTGGGTTATCCATGCTGTGGTAGCCCTCTGTTGGTCCGAGTACCAGTGTCAAGGTTTTGTGTGTCGGCTGCTGTCACTTGCTGGGTGACGTCAGGTCGTCTAAGCTGTAAAGGAGAGCAGGCGACGGCATGACCTCAGTCTTTCTTGCCGTGGAGCCTGTAGCAGATGCAGTTCGCAACAGTGCTGGTCAGCTGTTTCCAGATTTCGAACTTCAGCTGAAAACGTCTAAAGCTAAGTCCCCCGTTGGGATCCTTCCTTTTTCTTGCACTAACCGATGTCCGAAAAAGTCAATGACTGTCTCGCCTGTGGAAAGCAAATACCACACTGAGACTTCCATTCTTACTGTGTGTCACTTGCTTAGGCCCAGATTATTCTGTTCCGATTACCGATATGGCGTCAGTCATCAAACCACAGATGATCTGAAAAAACATAAAGATAAGGATAGAGACAGACTGCATAAGGCCAAGCCTTCTGATGACACCGCCGCTAAAAGGGTCATCAGTTCTTTGGAATTCAGTGACGTGCTTACGTAGCCCCTGATGCCCGACTCTATTACTTCGCAGGCCTCTACTGAGACCCTTTCAGAGTCCTGTATGCTGCACATGACTGCATCATCTAACGAGCCTTTGGCTGTCTCTGCCTCGGTTGGGTCCGGAGTCACTACGCAGGCACCGGCTTCCGAGGATACTGCTCACACTTCAGAATTCACTTCTAGGCCTTCGCCCTCTTCCGACTAACTCACATACAGCACCGAGGGATACGCTTCAGGCCAGACTTAGAGCCACACCAAAGGAAACAGCAAAAAGTCTCCATTCCACTACTTCTCCTCCTCCTCAAACTTGAATGCTTAAAATGGTGGAGGATCTCATCACTCTCATCCGGGGTAATCGGGCCACTCCAGCCAAAAGTAGAAGGGAACCTTCTCCAGATATCCAGTTGGATTTAGACTCAGAGGGATCCGACTCCTCTGTTTTGGAAGAGAAAAATCCTCTTACTGCCTATGAAGACTCAGATGCAGAAGAATCTATTCCTTCTGCATCACCTCCGGAGGACTTTTCCTTTGGGGAAACCCTCCACACCCTCACAGAACACGTCAAATGGGAATCTACAGATTTCCCTCAATCCAAGAGAGTTTCTGGACTTACCCAGCACAGGCCTCTGGCCATCCCACCCATCCTGGAAGGGTAGTAGATGATGTTTACCAGAAATCCAGCCTTACCCCTCGCACCCTTCCACCTTCCCCCTCCCCCGAAAACCTGACTGGTACTACAGGGTACCTGACTCATAAATTCCTCTACATAAATCCTATAGCAGATCCAGAGGTGATTACTCTGGGACCTAAGGAGTTGAGGCTACCTCTCCATAGAATCCTACTCCCTCAGACAAAGAATCCAGGGTCCTGGACAGATGGCATACAAAAGTATGTACCTCTAACTTTAACTATAAGGGCTCTCAACTGTCAATTCCATATGTTAAAATATCAACAACAAACTTTGGAACTTTTGAAACAGAAAATTTCTGCTTTTCCAGATTTTGCCAACAATAGAGAGAGAGCAGAATTACTGCACTCTTCATCTCAGGTGGCAAATCACTCCTTGCACTGTGGATTTGATGTCGTAGAAGCTTCTAGCAAGGCAGCAGTGACGGGATCTGTTATCAACAACTGAATGTTTTCTAACGAAATACTGAGAAACTTACAACTACAGAGTCCCCAATAAGTGTTCGTTCACCACAGGACCGATGTTTGTAGAAAATAAATCCAACAATCACATCCACGGATAAAAAGAATATTTTATTTTAAAATCAGTTAAAAAACTGAAACACCGAAAGTTAAGCGGTTTCACCCATCTTAGTGGGCTTCTTCAGAACAACCAGTAAATTCCAAAGACTCCTTAAATAACTTATTTGGCGCCAAAAATTGTTCAAACTTTTAAAGCCATACCTCCCCTTACTACTGCTGTCATGCGAATCTTTCACATTCATCGCCCTTTAATATACAAATTTCAATAATGGTCTATTTACCAAATACTTTATCACATTTAAAATATATTAAAAAATATAAAATATATATATATATATATATATATATATATATATATATATATATATATATATATATATATATATATATATATATATATATATATATATATATATAAAAACATATAAAATAGATTTATAACATCCTGCCTTGCTGAACGCTTGATCGATTAAAAGTGTGATCATCGCATGAGAACAGTCAACCCTACACAGAATAATCATGTAAAGTAACCCAACTGGGAAAAAAAATTACTCCAATATATTCTAATCTAAATTTACTGGGTTATTGATAGGCAGACCAATCAGGTCACAAATGCCTACAATGAATAAAATTATGTCCATAATTTGTAACTGTTGCCAATGATAGTATGGTATTAACAGTAAAACTACTATATCCATTGATGTAAATATACCACAAACTAATTTCATTATTCAACTACTGACTGTATGAATACACATTCTTTACTTTTAAAAATTAATATGTCAGAAGTTTGTTAACCTATGTTCTCCTAATGTAAAAAAAATAATGCTAATAATATATCTACTACTAACCACTAAGGTTTTACAGCAAAACATATGGGAAATTCTAAAGTATATATAAGCTGCACATAACTGGTCAAACAACATTAAATATGGTTGCTATGACCTTTACATTGTGTGTTATTGGAAAAAATCCTTAAAACTCGGAATTTTTCATACCCCCATATATAATGATGCTTCATCACCTAGCAGTGTCCATCATTTTCTATACTCTGGAGACAGTTGTTATTTCATATGTACTGTAAAAATCGAACTTATTATTTTATAGATAAAATGGGTTTACAGGAGATGCAATCATTCAACACTGGTAATGTTGTAGCATCTAAGTATAACTGCCACCATACTTCCTTAAAGCTTAGTAGGGTTTTAATATCTCCACCCCGTGGATCCTGTTTGACAGTTTCAATAATAACAAATTTGAATCCTTGTGTGTGTCCTTTCATTTCTATATGTCTGTAAAGGGCTTTAGTGGAATCTTTCTTCTTGATGTTATGTACATGTTCATAGATGCGCCTTTTCAGGCATCTTTCTGTCTTTCCCTCTTAAAAACTAGAACATTCATTACATAACGCAATATAAATAACTATTTTTGTATTACAATCCCCCCCCCCCCCTGAAAACCTGACCGGTACTACAGGGTACCTGACTCATAAATTCCTCTACAGAAATCCTATAGCAGATCCAGAGGTGATTACTCTGGGACCTAAGGGAGTTGAGGCTACCTCTCCATAGAATCCTACTCCCTCAGACAAAGAATCCAGGGTCCTGGACAGATGGCGTAAAAAAGTATATACCTCTGACTTCTAACTATAAGGGCTGTCAATTGTCAGATGTTCTTCGTCTTCCATTGCTGCAGTCCTGACTATTGGGTATAGTCGGTCAGGGCGCATTAGACGATCGCCAGGGTGGGTACTGCGCATGACCCCGGCCGTCATATCCTCAGTCTTTTGCCGCATGGTCGATGCAGAAGCAGTTTTGCGAGTGCAGGGGCGATACTGAAATATTTCGAAAACCGGAGTTTCAGACCGAAACAGAGTTGGCAACATTTTGGTTTTTCTTGCCTCAGTATTTTACGGATGTCAGAAAAAGTGAATAACTGTATTTCTTGTGGGAAACAGATACATTATCATACCTTGTGTATACCTTGCTTAGGGCCTGAGCCTTGTGCTAGGTTTAACAAACGCACTATTAAGAGGAGGTTAGACTGTGCCAGGTTAGTGTTTGGACGCTGTAATTATAAAATGCCGCGGGGATGCTCGCCCGCGCCTCCAAGAAGCGCAAGGATAAAACAGTGAAGCCTAGGGTTGAGGAACCGCAGTCGTTCTTTAGAAGGCTCAGTGGAGCGGAGGTTTTGCCAGGAGTTTCCATGGAGTCCCAGGCAGAAACTTTACTCTTACAGGATGTGCCTTCTCAGGAGGTAGGCCAGGCTGAGGGGCTTCTCAGGTGACTGTTCTTCCCTCTCTTCCCAAGGTAGTTAGAGCCTTCTGTTGCCAAAACTTCTTAGAGGTAGGCCTAGTTCAGCTTTAATGGGGGCTTCTCCTAGCATTTGGGTTCTGTACCTAAGAAACATATGCTTAAAATGGCAGAAGATTTGATTACTATGATTAGGGGTTCTATGCCCCTGATAAGAGGCCTAGGGTGGAACCGAGTTTGATAGTTTTGAACAGTGTTGAATCTTCTGTGGAAGAGATGCAGGAGTATCCCACTTATTCTGATTCTGATGTGGATGATTCCACTCCTACAGCCAGAGACTTTGCATTCCATGAGGGAGCACTTTAAATGGGAAGGCCAGGATTACTCTGATTCCAGGAAAAGGCTTAGGGAGTTCTTGTTTTACCCCAGCATAGGCCTTTAGCTATTCCTCCTGTGTTGAATGTGGTGGAAGATGTTTTGCAGAGGCTTCCCTGAACCCTGATTCTTTGCCTCCTGCTCCTGTTAAGCCTGATAGGTATTATAGGGTGCCAAGCTCATAAATATTTGTTTAAGAGTCCTAGGGCGACCCAGAAACTATTTCTCAGGGCCTAAGGGTGTAAAGGCCTCTGTGGTTAAAAATCCTGTTCCCACTGATAAAGAGGCAAGGGCTTTGGATAGGTGGGGAAAGAAAGTGTATACTTCTTCCACTCTAGCCATGAGAGCTTTGAATTGTCAGTTTCACATGCTAAAATATCAGAATTATCTCCTTTCACAATTGAAATCTAAGGTGGATGCTTTGGCGGAAGGTATTGAGTGTAAAGAGTTGCTGGATTTGGTTCATGTGTCTGAACAAGTGGGTAAGCATTCTTTGCAATGTGGTTTTGATGCTGTACAGGCCTCGAGGGTGGCTGCTACCAGTTCTGTTCTTCGCAGGCATGCCTGGTTGAAGGATCAGAATTTAGCTGAGCATGTTAAGACAAGGATTTTGGATGCTCCTTTACAGTCTGATGTGTCAGCAGTTTTAAAGAAAATGGAGGACAAAGCTAAGTCTATGCAAACTGTTAAAGATTTTTTGCAGGTGCAGCCAAGTTTAGTAGAAATTGGCCTGCTAAGGGGTGGACATATCCTGCTTATGATTCTCAGTCTAGGGGTAGGTCTCAGGGCTCAAGGTTCTTTTAGGCCTAGAACAGGGAGTTCACCTGCTCAGACTTCTGGTGAGGGCAGGGTCAGTCCTTTCAGAACAGACCCAATGACCTGTCTTTTCAGCTGCCAGCAGATTCATTGGCAGCTCCTTTGGGAGGAAGACTGTCTCTTTTCAAAGAAAATTGGCATTTAATTACTCAAGACAAATGGGTGTTGGATATCATTCACCACGGTTACAGATTTTATTTCCATACACTGCCCCTTTCAAAGGCATGCCAGCTCCTCCACAAAGAAAAGAGGCTCACAAGCAAGTTTCTCAGTTACTTCACATAGGGGCCATTCAGCCAGTCCCTGTATCAGAAAGGGGCCTAGGATTTTATTCTGTTCCTTGTACCAAAGAAGGGAAACACGTGGAGACCAATTTTGGATTTATCTATCCTCAACACTTATCTGGACATTCCCAAGTTCAAGATGTTGACGTTACAACAGCTTTTACCTCTGCTGGGCAAAAATCACTGGATGGTAACTTTAGATCTCAAAGAAGCTTACCTTCATGTGCCTATACGGCTGCTAAGTTGCAGGAAGTATCTGCGTTTCGAGCTGGAAATTCTCATTATCAGTTCTCTGCATTGCCCTTTGGCTTATCTGGTTCTGGCTCCAGTAATAGCTTACTTCAGGCTTCAAGGAATTCAAATCTATCCTTACTTGGACGACTGCCTGATTCTGGCTCAAGAAAAGGAAGTTCTTCTACAGCACCTGGAATATGTTATCGCAGTGCTAAGATGCCTAGGGTATTCTGTGAACGAAATAAAGTCCAGTCTAGTACCCTCTCAAGACATGTGCTTTCTGGGTGTGAGACTGAATACAGCAGCCCAGATGGCCTTTTTAACCCCGGACAAACAAAAGAGTCTGTCACTTTACTTCCATCAACTATCTCATCAGTCCGTGCTGACTGCAAGGACAGTCCTTCAAGCATTAGGGTTCATGGCATCTTGTATTCTGGTGCTTCCCAATGCCAAACTGCATATGAGGAAGTTACAATGGTATCTCAAAAATGTATGGACACAGCACTGCCAGGATTTGGACACTGTCATTCCAATAATACCTTGCCTTCAAAAGAATTCTTGTGGTGGGCTCAGGAATGTCACCTAAACAAGGGACTGTCTGTGACCCGCCAGAGGCAAGTCAAATCTTGACGACAGATGCCTCGGACATTGCTTGGGGAGCTCATCTAAATGGAAAGTGGATACAAGACAAGTGGCCTGCCAGACTACAGCATCTACATATCAACATGAAAGAGATGTTAGCAGTCCAGTTTGCATTAATGGCTTTCAAGGAGTTACTTCTTCCAGGGCAGGTGTTGATTCTAACAGACAACACAACTGTCATGTGGTACATCAACAAGCAAGGGGAACACATTCTTATCCTCTATGCAGGCAAGCAATGATTTTATGGGAGACTGCGCTAAGCCTGCAACTAACTCTTCAGGCAAGGTTTCTGCCAGGAGCACAGAACTCCTTAGCAGATGTGTTAAGCAGACAAATCATGGATCCAGTGGAAACTGGATCTTCATGTATTTCAGAAACTGACAGTGTCATGGGGAACTCCAGACATAGATCTGTTCGCTTCTCCACTAAACCACCAGCTGCCAAAGTATTGCACAAAGGGGTTTCATCACACAGCTTGGAAAGTGGATGCTCTGTCTTTCAGTTGGAAAACCTTCATGTGTATGCCTTTCCACCTCTACCTCTTCTTCCAAAGGTACTGTTAAAGGTCAGACAAGACAGGCCAAGGATGATTTTGATAGCTCCAGATTGGCCTCGGCAACACTGGTACCCTCTACTACGGAGTCTGGTAAAGAAGCCTCCATGGCCTTTACCTCTGATTCCTCATCTGTTATCTCAGAAGGATGGTCATCTGCTCAATGTCAAGCTACACTCTCTTCATCTAACAGCTTGGCATATTCTGTGTTGAAACACAGCAGGTCTCAACTTCCTCAACAAGTTTTAAATGTGATTATGGAAGCTAGAAGACCTAGTACAAGGAAAGTGCATGCAGAAAAATGGAAGAGATTTTTATTTTGGAGTACAGCAAAGAATTTGGAGATTTCTGAGCCTAATTTGAGTGTGGCTCTTCAATATCTTACTGAATTATTGGACAAAGGTTTGTCCTTCTCTTCCATAAAGATTCATGCTGCAGCAATTTCAGCTCACTATGATTGTGACCCACCTATGTTTTCGCATCCTTTGTTCAAGCAGTTTCTTAGAGGGGCAAAGAATATAAGACCCCGTAGAGCTCCTACTCCTGCTTGGGATCTCAATTTTGTGTTGGAAAAACTTACTCTACAACCTTTTGAGCCTGCAGCTACTGCTGAATTGAAATACTTGTCATGGAAGACTGCTTTTCTGTTGGCTATTACTTCTGCAAGAAGGGTGTCTGAGTTGCAGGCCCTTATGGCAGTAGAGCCCTTTTGATTTTCCATAAGGATAGGGTATCATTACGCACTAATCCTTCTTTTATGCCTAAGGTGGTTTCTAGTGTGGCTTTAAACCAAACTATTCATTTGCCTCGTTTTTGCAGACCCTCAAAATAAAGGGGAAAAGATTTTGCACACTTTAGATGTACACAGGCAATTGCGTATTATTTAAGCAGGACTAAGGATTTTAGGCAGTCTCGGCAGTTGTTTGTTTCTTTGCTTTGAGTTCTCAGGGCAAGCCTGTGTCAAAACAAACTATTTCTAGGTGGATTGGCTTTTGCATTGCATTTTGTTATTCCCATCATGGCAAGGAGATTCCAGCTGGGATTAGGCCTCATTCCACTAGGGCTACTGCCACTTCAACAGCATTTCTAAGGGGGATATTTTGGAAGCAGCTACTTGGAGTTCAGTGCATACTTTCTCTAAGCATTATCACCTTCCTATCTACTCTAAGTCTAGGGCTGGTTTTGCCACAGCTGTTTTGCAAGGCATGTTGTCAGCTTCTACTTCTTATAATTTGCCAGCCTCCCTTATCTGTGCTTTGGGATTCTACCCAATAGTCAGGACTGCAGCAATGGAAGACTAAGAACATAGTACAGTTTTGTACCTACCATAAATGTAGATGTTCGAGGATTCCATTGCTGCAGTCCTTCTACCCCTCCCTCTTCCCCTCTGTATTTAGGGGTGGTTGTGTAGGTGAGTTTACATGTTTATATTTTGTATATATTGTTGTATATATTGTACATGTTTTTGGTGCAGGTTGGGGCTTTTGTTTTTAGGGTCTTCTGACATCTGGGGCACTCTGGTATTGTCAGACTGCAGCAATGGAATCCTCGAACATCTACATTTATGGTAGGTACAAAACTGTACTTTCCATATGTTAAAATATCAACAGCAAACTTTGGAACTTGAAACAGAAAATTTCTACTTTTCCAGATTTTGCCAACAATAAAGAGATAGCAGAATTACTGCACTCTTCATCTCTGGTGGCAAACCACACCCCTTGCACTGTGGATTTGATGCCGTAGAAGCTTCTAGCAATGCAGCAGTGACATGATCTGTTATCAGAAGACATACATGGCTGAAGGAATAACTTCTCCCTGATCATGTCAAAGCTAAAATCATGGATGCACCTCTTGACAGACTACTTGTTTGGACAGAAAACTGAAGAGGTACTTAAAAAAGATGGAAGACAAAGAAAAATCATTGCAGACTGTGAAAGATTTTCTTCTAGTACAACCTCCTAGATTCAGTGGTTCCTAAAGAACCTATGGTGTCAACACTCACAACCTCTGGACACCTCCTTTCCTGTGATCCCTTGCATAAAATCAGAGTTCCTCTGGTGGACCCAGGCCTGTGCTCTGAACATGGGACTTCCATTCACCTTCCATCCATCAGACCAGATCATAACTGCAGATGCTTCGGATGTAGTCTGGGGTGCCCACCTAGAAAGTAAATGTACCCAAGGTCTCTGAGACGCACAAATACTACCCTTGCACAACAACCAAAAGGAAATGATAGCAGTACAACTCACTGTGGCATCATGTGGTACATCAACAAAGAGAGACTTAATCCTACCCCCTGTGCAGACTAGCCATGAACCTGTGACTAGCAGCCTCATTCTTGGAACTACATCTTATAGCCCAATACCTACCTGGCATCAACAACACCCTGGCAGACCACCTAAGCAGAAACCTGCTGGACACACATGACTGGCAAATCCACAGACATTTTTCTACAAATTACCCACATATGGGGGACCCCCCAGGTGGACCTCTTTGCCTCTCATTTAAATCACCAAGTACAGAAATTCTGTACCACAGAGTACCATCACCTGGCCTGTAAGGTCAATGCCCTGACCTTCCTTTGGAGTATCCTCTTTGTGTATGCATTCCCACCTCTACCTCTTATTCCAAAAGTACTAATCAAGGTAAGGGAGGAAAAAAAACAAGAGTAATACTCATTGCCCCAGATTGGCCCAGACAGCTTTGGTACCCACTGCTGTGCAGCCTATCTCACCAGCCCCCCCTGCCAACTACCTCTGATACCTCACCTGCTATCCTGGGATGGAGAGTGGCAGTGCTGTACCCAGAACTTCAGACACTCAAGCCCTCAGCATGGCTTATTCTACCAAAACCAACAAGGCATCTATGCTAAGCAAGCAAGTCCTTGACATCACCACAGAAGCCAGAAGGACCAGCACCAAGAAAGTCTTACGCTGGAAAATGGATATGATTCTGCTCCTGGAGCCAGTCCAAGGGGGGCAGACATACATCTACCCTCCATTCCTCTTATTCTGGAGTCTCTTGCTGAGCTTCTTAATAAGGGTCTCTCCTTCTCTTCCATAAAGATCCATGCCTCTGCTATCTTGGCACACTTTGATACAGAACAGCCATTGTTCTCCCACCTTCTTATCAAACAATTCCTTAGAGGAGCCTCTAATAACAGGCCTCCCGGAAGACAGCCCACCCCAGCCTGGGACCTGAACTATGTTTTAGAAAAGCTTACTCTGCCTCCCTTTGAGCCTGCAGCATCCTCAGAACTAAAGTACCTCTCTTGGAAGACTGCCTTTCTCTTGGCTTTTACTTCAGCCAGGAGAGTGTCAGAACTTCAAGCCTTAATGGCCATTGAGCCATTTATCTAACATGCAGACAGGGTCTCCCTGAGAGCCAGTCCCTCCTTCATGCCAAAGGTGGTTTCAGATGTTACCCTCAACCAGGCCATCCACCTGCCCACCTTCTTCCCTAACCCTCAGAACAAGGGGGAAAGGATACTGCATTCTTTGGATGTGCACAGAAAACTCAGATTTTATCTGGATCGTACAAAGACATTCAGGAAAACTGACCAGCTCTTGGTCAGCTGTACAACAGGAGCACAGGGGAAAACAATACACAAACAGACCATTTCCAAATGGATAGCACACTGCACCCAATTTTGCTACTCCTTGTATGGAAAACTACTCCCTAGGACCATCAGAACCCATTCCATTAGGGCAATCTTTACTTCCACAGCATTCTTTAGAGGGGTACCCACCAAGAACAATCCTGGAAGCTGCCACATGGACTTCAGTCCACACCTTCACCAAACATTACCATCTTAACCTATTCTCAAAAGCTAGGGCTGGGTTTGCCTCTGCAGTTCTGCAGGACATGCTCAACCAGTCTTAAGTTTCTATTAACCTTCCACCCTTCTTCTCAGCTTTGGGAATCTTCCCAATGGTTAATTAGGACTGCAGCAGTAAAACATGAACAACATAGTACAGTTGTGTACACTTACCATAAATGTAGATTTCCAAGTGTATTCACTGCTGCAGTCATGTTTTCCCTCCCTCCTTCCCCCTGATATCTTCTTTCCTTAGAGACACATTTGCATGGGGGTCTCTGACCCCAGGACTACTAATAATTATTAACATTGGAGTTCTTTGGTTAAGGCAAGAAAAACTGACGTGATGGTGTTGCCTGCTCTCCTTTAAGGTTCAGACGACCTGACGTCACCCAGCAAGCGACAGCAGCCAACGCACAAAACCTTGATTGTTATTCGGACCGACTGAGAGCTACCACAGCATGGATAACCCAATAGTTAGAACTGCAGCAGTAAATACACTCGAACATCTACATTTTATGGTAAGTGTACACAACTGTACTTTTTTCAAATATCTGAGCATGTTTTTGTTTTTTTTCATCCCAGGACTTTGGCTGTTTCTAAGCAAAACATCTCTTCCTGAATTTCTAAGGCCATTTCATTTTATTCCTTTCATGGCAAATGTGTTTCCTTCTGCATAAATGCACATTGTACTAGGGCAGATGTTCTTCGTGTTTCACTGTTGCAGTCATCACATTTGGGTTATCTGCTTGCAGTAGCCCCCAGTCGGCCTGATTGTCAAAGTCTTGGGTCCTGTGTCGGTTGCTGTCTCATCTTCCATGACGTCAGGTAGTCAGGGGTATAAAGCATGCAGCCAACGCCATTACATCAGTCTTTCTTGCTGTCCGGTGCCCGAAGCAGAAGAAATTCGCCAGTGCCGGTCAGCTGACTCCTGAAATTTTCATTTTCGAGTTTTAGAACCGAAGTCTAAAACTAAAGCTAAGTACCCCATTGGGGAAACTTTTCCTTACTCTAAACCGATATAAGTAAGTCAATAATTGTATTTCTTGGGGAAAGCAAATACCTCATAAAGATTTTCATTCGTATTGTATTCCTTGCCTAGGCCCCGACCATGACGTACCTCGCTGTTGGTTTTGTGCCTTATTTAAACAACAAACTATTAGTCGTCTGTATATTTACGCTTTTAAATATTTTGGTACTCTGTTCAATTACCCAGATATGGCTTTGGTAAGGCACCCGACTACCGACATTCTGAAAAAACGCAAAGATAACGACAGAGACAGGCTGCCTAGGTCCAAAGCTGCCGACGCTTCTCCTAAGTTAGTCACCATTTCGCCGGTACTCAGTAAGTTGCTTTCGCAGCCCCTGATACCTGCTACTTTAGATTCGCAGGCCTCTTCTGAGACCCATTCGGAGTCCAGTATGCTGCGAGATGCTTTAACTGTGGAACCTGCAGATGTCTCTACCTTGGATGGATCCGGAGCCGCTGTGCAGGCAACTGCTTCTGAGGGTGTATTCAGGCCTACCAACTTGTATATTAAACCAACGCCATCTTCTTCAAGGCCTAAAACTTGATCCATGCCTAGAAAACTGACACCCAGACCACATGGTCAGCCCTCTATGCCTAAAAAACAAATAAGAATGGCTGAAGACCTTATAACTTTAATCAGGGTAAGCCAACCTTCCCCCTCTGAGACCTAGGACTGAATTTGCTTATGATTCTTCTGATCAGGATTCTGAAATTTCTATATGTCCTTCAAGAATGCAACTGCAGTCCTTACATATGGGTTGTCCTGCCTCAGGCAGCCCTTCGGTCGGCCGGATTCCAAAGTCTGGGTCCGGCGTCGGGTGATGTCGCCTCTTCCCCGACGTCAGAGCGGCTGGGGTATAAAAGCATCAGCCGACACCATCTTCTTCAGTCTTTCTTGCCGTGCGGTGCCCGAAGCAGAAGCAGTTCGCAAGTGCCGGTCGGCCAGCTCCTGTGTTTTCAGTTACCGAAGTCATCAAAAAGCTAAGTACCCCATTGGGGATCCTTTTCTTGCCTCAGCCGATGTCGGATAAAACTGCAAAAGTTAATAATTGTTTGTCTTGTGGTAAACAAATACCTCATAAGGACTTCCATTCTTACTGCCTTCCCTGCCTTGGCCCAGACCACGTCGTCTCGGCCTGTGCTGCCTGTGCTTGCTTCAATAAGCGCACTCTCAGGCGCTGGGCAGAATTTGCTGAAGACTTTTTTGGGGAAAATTTCTCCTATATCATGCCGTCGGAACAACCGACACCACATATTTCCAAAAAAGGGAAGGACCGGGACCGACATTCTCGGCCTGCGACTTCCACCGACACCACGCCAAAACCTACCGCGAGTGCATCTGTCTCTTCGGAGGTGGTAATTCAACTGCTCCAGACAGACGACACCACTTTACCGCTCGCTTCGGCCCTGGAGGCTACCCCGGTGCCGGTTGTTGATTTTCCTCCTGAAACCGAAGCCCATGATTTGCCTGACACCATACCGGTGGACAAAGTTACTCCAGCACGTGGGGCAGCTAGGCCTCCGGTGTCTGTGTCCACCAAGGCCTACACACATGCTAAGGCTGCCAGCCAGGCTAAGTCTCACCCTCCTAAATCTTTTTCTCAGGGTCCCACTTCTGATAAACAGATCATGTCTTTAGCTGCAGATCTAATTTCCTTAATCAGAGGCTCCCAGGCTCATCCAGACAGAGGTTCTCAGCCGCCTGCAGACAAAAGGCCTAGGGTTGAGCAGACTGATCCCCTTTCCTCAGATGAAGCCTCTGGTGACTCTGACCATTCAGTTTCCCAGGAAGAATCCTTCCAGGCCTACGAGGATTCTGATGCTGAGGAATCTATTCCTTCTGCCTCTCCCCCTGAGGATTTTTCTTTCGGGGAAATTTTCCACTCCATGAGAGAGCATTTTCAGTGGCAGGGCCAGGAATTCTCAGACTCCAGGAAAAGGCTTCGTACTTTCCTTAAGTTACCCCAGCACAGGCCTTTAGCTATCCCACCAGTGTTAGATGTATTGGATGATGTGTACACAGACTCGAGTGCTTCTCCTGATTCTCTCCCTCCTGCTCCTGTCAAGCCAGACAGATATTACAGGGTTCCTGAAACTCATAAACATCTCTTTAAGGCCCATTCTGTTGATCTAGAAACTATTTCCCAGGGGCCCAAAGGAGTGGCCACTTCCACGGCCAAAAATCCTTTGCCCGAAGACAGGGAATCTAGGTCCCTGAAGAGGTGGGGCAAAAAAGTTTATACCTCAACCACCCTTGCCATGAGGGCCCTTAACTGTCTTTTTCATGTGTTTCAGTATCAGGATTTCTTGATGGATGATTTGCAGAAAAAGTTAGCCTTTCCTGAGCCTTTAGATAGAAAGGCCTTGCAGGATTTGGTTCATAATACACAGCAGGTTAGCAATCACTTTCTTCAGTGTGGTTATGATGCATTGGAAGCTTCATGTAGGGCAGCTATGACAGGGGCCGTCATACGTAGACATGCTTGGTTGAAAGAACAGGCATTGCCAGATCATGTTAAAGTAAAGCTTCTAGATGCATCTCTGGAAAAACACAAGCTATTTGGTGCTAATGCTCAGAATGTGTTGAAATCAATTGAGGAAAAGGCTAAATCAGTACAAACAGTCAAAGATTTCCTCCAGGGTCAGCCACCAAGGTTCAGCAGGAATTGGCCTTCGAAGAATTGGTCATTTCCAGACACTGACAAGTTCCAAAGGGGAAAAAACAGGCGTGCTCAAGGTAGAGGGCAATACCGAGGCTCCTACAGGGGCCGCCAATGGCAACCGACTAATCAGAGAAGTGGTGCAGGGACTTCTACTGCCCCACAGGGACAATCACAATGACTTGACTTTGACATCGCCGACCAAGGCTCAAAGAGAAGCACCTTTAGGCGGAAAATTATCCTTATTTTCAAAAAATTGGCACGTTTTAACAAAGGACAAATGGATTCTGGACATAATAGACCAAGGCTACAGGTTCCACTTCCATACTTTACCAACAAGACAAGGCATGCCAAACCGGCCACAAAATCAAAGGACAGAGGCACTCATACAAGTTTCAAAGCTGCTACAAATCAAAGCAATAGAAAACGTTCCTCCTCAGGAACAATGTCAGGGATTCTACTCAAGACTGTTCCTTGTTCCAAGAAAAGAAAAGCAATGGAGACCTATACTGGACTTGTCCGCTCTAAACACTTTTCTCATTGTGCCAAAATTCAAAATGCTGACGTTACAGCAACTTCTTCCCATGCTGGGCAAGGGGTCTTGGCTGGTTACTCTGGACCTCAAGGAGGCATACCTGCATGTCCCAGTTGGACACAGTTGCAAAAGATACCTCCGATTTCTTGCAGGGTCAGAGCATTATCAATTCTCAGCATTGCCTTTTGGCTTATCTACTGCACCCAGAGTATTCACGAAATGCCTGGCATCAGTAATTGCACACTGCAGACTCCAGGGGATACAAATATACCCTTACCTGGACGACTGCCTTATACAAGCGGACAGCAAGCAAGCCTTGATAAGAAACTTGAATTATGTCATTCACTTACTACAGGCTTTGGGATACACAGTCAACATTCAAAAGTCAAGACTACTGCCATCCCAACAAATAATTTTTCTAGGAGCCAAACTGGACACAAACTCACAAATGGCTTTCCTCACAGAAGAGAAACAAGAACAATTACCAGATTACTTCAAAAGCCTAGCAAAGCACACCCAGATGACTGCAAGGAAAATCCTGCAGGCCCTGGGTTTCATGGCATCTTGCATTCTTCTTATTCCACTGGCAAGACTACACATGAGCAAACTACAATGGTACCTAAAAAGTTTATGGTCTCAACACAGCCACAGCTTAGAAGCAATTATTCCACTCATTCCATGTCTACAAAAGGAATTTTTGTGGTGGGCTCAAGCAAGCCAGCTAAACAAAGGCATGTCTTTCAACAAACCTCAAACAAGCCAAACCATTACAACAGACGCCTCGGATCTTGGATGGGGGGCACACATGGAGGGCAGATGCATTCAAGGGCAATGGGCACCCCGGGAAGTGCATCTACACATCAATCAAAAAGAGATGTTGGCAGTAATTCATGCAATCGAGGCCTTCGGAAAATTTCTTCAGCAAGGTCATCTGCTAATAAAGACAGACAACACCACTGTTATGGTACATAAACAGGGAGGTACTCATTCTTACCCCCTCTGCAGACTAACAATGACTCTTTGGGAAAAGTCCCTGAAACTGAACATACAGCTGCAATCCCAGTTTGTTCCAGGCAAGGACAATGTTCTGGCCGACAGTCTAAGCAGAAACCTCTTGGACCCGCACAAATGGATGTTGCATCCAGACATTTTTTCACAAATAACTCATGCATGGGGAGGCCGGACATAGATCTCTTTGCCTCACACCTCAATCATCAGCTGAAGAAGTTCTGCTCGAGGGCACACCATCCTCAAGCCTGGAGAATGGATGCTCTCCTTCAGCTGGAACTCTCTAACAATCTATGCATTCCCACCTCTACCATTAATGACCAAGGTGTTACTGAAGATCAAAGCAGAACAACCGAAAGGCATTTTGATAGCTCCAGACTGGCCAAGACAGCACTGGTATCCATTACTAAGGAGCATAACTCGCACCAAGCCGTGGCCTCTGCTTTTGACTCAGCACAATTACAGGACGGTTCATCCCAACCTGCAAACTCAGCAGCTGGCAGCTTGGAGGGTTCCATGACTTCTCCCCATATCTCTCTCTCCAAGGAAGTTCAAGAGATCTTACTAGAAGCACGCAGACCTTCCACCAGAAAAACTTATTTAGCCAAATGGAAGAGATTCAACATCTGGAATGCACATTCTGGGTCAGGATGCATCAGTAATGTGCATCCCACAGATACTAGAATACTTGGCAGAAATGCTACATAATGGACTTTCATATTCTTCCATAAAAATACACGCTTCAGCAATTTCAGCAAAATACAACAGCAATCCACCTGTATTTTCACATCCTTTGCTAAGACAGTTTCTAAGAGGGATAAAGAATATCAAACCTCCCAGAAAACCACCAGTGCCTGCATGGGACCTCAACTTCGTGTTGGAAAAACTAACTCTGCCTCCTTTTGAGCCAGCAGCATCTTCAGAATTGCAATTTCTCTCCTGGAAAATAGTTTTCCTGTTGGCAATTACCTCAGCAAGAAGAGTCTCGGAGATACAGGCCCTCATGGCAGTACCTCCATTTCTCATTTTTCATCAGGACAGTTTCTTTAAGAACCAATCCCTCATTCATGCCAAAAGTGATATCCAGGGTGTCTCTAAATCAAGCAACTCACCTGCCTACCTTCTTTCCCAATCCTCAAAATAAAGGAGAAAAGCTGCTGCACACTTTGGACATACACAGACAACTGCGCTACTACTTGGACAGAACAAAAGCGAACAAAGTCTGACCAACTTTTTGTCGCTTGCGCTGCTGGAGTACAAGGAAAGGCAATTTCCAAACAATTTCAAAATGGATTGGACACTGCATCAGATTTTGTTATTCTTTCCATGGAAAAGGTGTGCCAGCCAATATCAGGCCACACTCCACCAGAGCTATAGCCACCTCCACAGCCTTTCTAAGAGGGGTGGCTACAAAGGACATTCTAGAAGCTGCTACATGGAGCTCCGTGCATACATTTTCCAAGCACTACAACCTGCCTTTATATTCCAGATCCTGAGTAGGCTTTGCTTCGGCAGTCCTGCAGGGCATTTTAGCTACACCATCTTTATCTTAGAGCCTACCACCCCCAGCTTGGCTATGGTATTCAACCCATATGCAAGGACTGCAGTTGCATTCTTGAAGGACATAGTACAGTTTTGTACCTACCATAATTGTAGATGTCCGATAGATATGCAACTGCAGTCAGGTTTTCCCTCCCTCCTACCCCTCTGTATATTCTCCTTTTTGGGTCCACTTCCCTTTTCAAATTAGCTGGGGATATCTGTTATGGTGCATCTGTTTATTACTGTTGTGTATGTCTGGAATGTTTTATCCAGTCTCTAAATTTAGCCTTCCTTGGAGGGCATCTGGGGCAAGAAACACTGAAGAAGATGGCGTCAGCTGATGCTTTTATACCCCAGCTGCTCTGACGTCGGGGAAGAGGCGACATCAGCCGACGCCGGACCCAGACTTTGGAATCTGGCCGACCGAAGGGCTGCCTGAGGCAGGACAACCCATATGTAAGGACTGCAGTCGCATATCTATCGGACATCTACATTTATGGTAGATATGAAACTGTACTTTCTTCTGATGGCCAGGATTTACCCTTATCTACCTATGAGGATTCTGATGCAGAGGACTATTCCCTCTGCTTCCCCTCCAGAGGATTTCTCTTTTGGTCAAACCTTGCATACTCTTGGGGAGCATTTTCACTGGGAAGGCCAGGATCACTCTGATTCTAAAAAGAGGCTTAGGGATTTCTTACTGCTACCCCAACACACGCCTTTAGCTACCCCCCCCCCCCCCCGTACTGGACATTGTTAATGATGCCTTTTCGGAATCTAGCTTGGCCTCTGCCTCCTTACTTCCTGCTCCCAGAAAAACAGATTGATATTACAGGGTTCCTTACTCTCACAAGTTCCTCTTTAAAAATCCTACTGCGGATCCTAAGACCATTTCACAGGGACTCAAGGGCATTGAGGCTACTACTGCCAAAAATCCTACCCCCTCTGACAGATTCCAGGGAGCTGAATAGATTGGGTAAGAAGGTATACACTTCTGCAACCTTGGCCATTAGGGCCTTAAACTGCCAGTTTTATATGTTAAAGTATCAGCAGCATATTATTGGATTGCTTAAACAGAAAATTATGTTGATTCCTGGCTGTGCTGAAAATAAGGATTTACAGAGTTTAATGCATTCTGCTGAACAAGTTGGAAAATATACTTTGCAATGTGGTTTTGATTCACTAGAGGCATCTTGCAGGGCTGCTGTCACTAGGTCTGTACTTAGAAGGCATGCTTGGCTTAAGGAGCAATCTTTGCCAAATCATGTTAAGGCTAAATTGCTGGATGCTCCCTTAAACCAGGACCACCTATTTGGCAGCAAAGTAGAAGTAGTACTTAAAAGATGGGGGAAAAAGGTAAATCTATGCAAACTGTTAAAAGATTTCCTGCAAGTACAGCCTCCAAGATTTAGTAGGCATTGGCCCTCTAAGAATTGGTCCTTTTCTGCCTCTTCCAGGCCTTTTTAGTCCAGACCCAAAGCCAGCTGAACACCCAGGCCTCAGTCCCAAGGTACGCACAGGACTAAGCAGTGGGGGGCCCAAACTTCCAAAGCAGGGAGTAGTAAGACTCCCCCCTATGGTAAACGGTCTCAATGACTTAACTTTAAAACTTCCAAGCCCGTCTCAACTGACTACTCCTTTAGGGGGGGAATTGCTTTGCAGGCAAAAAACTGCAAAGTCATTACCCAGGACAAATGGGTTTTAAATAGTTTCCCAAGGATGCAGATTCCACTTCCACACTTTACCAACCCCAAACGGTTGGCCAGATCTACCCCCACATCAGTGGGCAGAGGCTCAAAAGCAAGATGTCCTTCAAGAATGCAACTGCAGTCCTTACATATGGGTTGTCCTGCCTCAGGCAGCCCTCGGTCGGCCGGATTCCAAAGTCTGGGTCCGGCGTCGGCTGATGTCGCCTCCTCCCCGATGTCAGAGCGGCTGGGGTATAAAAGCATCAGCCGACGCCATCTTCCTCAGTCTTTCTTGCCGCGTGGTGCCCGAAGCAGAAGCAGTTCGCAAGTGCCGGTCGGTCAGCTCCTGTGTTTTACGTATCCGAAGTCATCAAGAAGCTAAGTACCCCGTTGGGGAACCTTTTCTTGCCTCAGCCGATGTCAGACAAAACTGCAAAAGTTAATAACTGTTTGTCTTGTGGTAAACAAATACCTCATAAGGACTTCCATTCTTACTGCCTTCCCTGCCTTGACCCAGACCACGACGTCTCGACTAGTGCCGCCTGTGCTTGCTTCAATAAGCGCACACTCAGGCGCCGGGCAGAGTTTGCTGAAGACTTTTTTGGTGAAAAATACTCTTATACCATGCCGTCGGAACAACCGACATCTCATATTTCCAAAAAATGGAAAGACCGGGACCGACATTCTCGGCCCGCGACTTCCACCGACACCACGCCAAAAACTACCGTGAGTGCATCGGTCTCTTCTGAGGCAGTTATTCCACCGCTCCAGACCGATGACACCGCTTTACCGATCACTTCGGCCCCGGAGCCTACGCCGGTGCCGGTTGTTGATTTTCCTCCAGAAACTGAAGCCCAAGTTTTGCCTGAGACCATACCGGTGTACAAAGTTACTCCAGCACGTGGGGCGGCTAGGCCTCCTATGTCTGTCGATCAAGACCAACACACGTGCTAAGGCTTCCAGCCAGGCTAAGTCTCACCCTCCTAAACCTTTGCCTCAGCCCACTACTGATAAACAGATCATGACTTTAGCTGCAGATCTAATTTCCTTAATCAGAGGCTCCCAGGCTCATCCTGACCAAGGTTCTCAGCCGCCTTCAGACAAAAGGCCCAGGGTTGAGCAGACAGACACCCTTTCTTCTGATGAAGCCTCTGGTGACTCTGATCACTCAGATACCCAAGAAGAGTCCTTCCAGGCCTACGAGGATTCTGATGCGGAGGAAATCTATTCCTTCTGCCTCTCCTCCTGAGGATATTTCTTTTGGGGAAATTCTCCACTCCATGAGAGAGCATTTTCAGTGGCAAGGCCAGGAATTCTCCGACTCCAGGGAACGGCTTTGTACCTTCCTTAAGCTTCCCCAGCACAGGTCTTTAGCTATCCCTCCAGTGTTAGATGTACTGGATGATGTGCACTCAGATTCGAGTGCTTCTCCTGACTCTCTTCCCCCCTGCTCCTGTCAAGCCAGACAGATACTACAGGGTTCCTGAAACTCATAAACATTTCTTTAAGGCCCATTCTGTTGATCTAGAAACTATTTCCCAGGGGCCCAAAGGAGTGGCCACATCCACGGCCAAAAATCCTTTGCCCTCAGACAGGGAAGCTAGGTCCCTGGAGAGGTGGGGCAAAAAAGTTTATACCTCAACCACACTTGCCATGAGGGCCCTTAATTGCCTTTTTCATATGTTTCAGTATTAGGATTTCTTGATGGATGATTTGCAGAAAAAGTTAGCCTCTCCTGAGCCTTTAGATAGAAAGGCCTTGCAGGATTTGGTTCATAATACACAGCAGGTTAGCAACCATTCTCTTCAGTGTGGTTATGATGCATTGGAAGCTTCATGTAGGGCAGCTATGACAGGGGCCGTCATACATAGACATGCATGGTTGAAAGAACAGGCATTGCCAGATCATGTTAAAGTAAAGCTTCTAGATGCACCTCTGGAAAAGCACAAGCTATTTGGTGCTAATGCTCAGGATGTGTTGAAATCAATTGAGGAAAAGGCTAAATCAGTGCAAACAGTCAAAAATTTCCTCCAGGTTCAGCCACCAAGGTTCAGCAGGAATTGGCCTTCTAAGAATTGGTCCTTTCCAGACACTGCCAAGTTTCAAAGGGGAAAAAACAGGCGTGCCAGAGGGAGAGGGCAATACAGAGGCTCCTACAGGGGACGCCAATGGCAACCGTCTAATCAGAGAGGTGGCGCAGGGACTTCTACTGCTCCACAAGGACAATCACAATGACTTGACTTTCACGCCGCCGACCAAGGCTCAAAGAGAAGCACCTTTAGGCGGAAAATTATCCTTAATTTCTAAAAATTGGCACATTTTAACAAAGGACAAATGGATTCTGGACATAATAGACCAAGGCTACAGGTTCCACTTCCATACTTTACCAACAAGACAAGGCATGCCAAACCTGCCACAAAATCAAAGGGCAGAGGCATTCGTACAAGTTTCAAAGCTGATACAAATCAAAGCAATAGAAAAGGTTCCTCCTCAGGAACAAGGCCAGGATTTTACTCAAGACTGTTACTTGTTCCAAGAAAAGAAAAGCAATGGAGACCTATACTGGACTTGTCCGCTTTAAACACTTTTCTCATTGTACCAAAATTCAAAATGCTGATGCTACAGCAACTCCTTCCCATGCTGGGCAAGGGGTCTTGGCTGGTTACTCTGGACCTCAAGGAGGCATACCTGCATGTCCCAATCGGACACAGTTGCAGAAGATACCTCAGATTTCTTGCAGAGTCAGAGCATTATCAATTCTCAGCATTGCCTTTTGGCTTATCTACTGCGCCCAGAGTATTCACGAAATGCCTGGCATCAGTAATTGCACACTGCAGACTCCAGGAGATACAAATATGCCCTTACCTGGACGACTGCCTTATACAAGCGGACAGCAAGCAAGCCTTGACAAAAAACTTGAATTATGTCATTCACTTACTACAGGCTTTGGGATACACAGTCAACTTACAAAAATCAAGACTACTGCCATCCCAACAAATAATTTTTCTAGGAGCCAAACTAGACACAGAATCACTAATGGCTTACCTCACAGTAGAGAAGCAAGAACAATTACCACATTACTTCAAAAGCCTAGCATAGCTCACCCAGATGACTGCAAGGAAAATCCTGCAGGCCCTGGGTTTCATGGCATCTTGCATTCTACTGATTCCACTGGCAAGACTACACATGAGAAAACTACAATGGTACCTAAAAAGTTTATGGTCTCAACACAGCCACAACTTAGAAGCAGTTATCCCACTCATCCCATGTCTACAAAGGGAATTTTTGTGGTGGTCCCAAGCAAGCCAGTTAAAGGTATGCCTTTCAACAAACCTCAAACAAGCCAAACCATTACAACAGACGCCTCAGACCATGGATGGGGGGCGCACATGGAGGGCAGATGCATTCAAGGGCAATGGGACCCCCCAGGAAGTGCATCTACACATCAATCAAAAAGAGATGTTAGCAGTAATTCATGCAATCGAGGCCTTCGGAAAATATCTTCAACAAGGTCATCTGCTAATAAAGACAGACAACACCACTGTTATGTGGTACATAAACAAGCAGGGAGATGCTCATTCTTACCCCCTTTGCAGACTAACAATGAATCTTTGGGAAAAGTCCCTGAAACTGAACATACAGCTGCAATCCCAGTTTGTTCCGGGAAGGGACAATGTTCTGGCGGACAGTCTAAGCAGAAACATCCTGGACCCGCACGAATGGATGTTGCATCCAGACATTTTTGCACAAATAACTCATGCATGGGGGAGGCCGGACATAGATCTCTTTGCCTCCCACCTCAATCATCATCTGAAAAAGTTCTGCTCGAGGACACACCATCCACAAGCCTGGAGAATAGATGCTCTCTCATTCAGCTGGAACTCTCTAACAATCTATGCATTCCCACCTCTACTATTAATGACCAAGGTGTTACTGAAGATCAAAGCAGAGCAACCGAAAGGCATCTTAATAGCTCCAGATTGGCCAAGACAGCACTGGTATCCATTACTAAGGAGCATAACTTGCACCAAGCCCGTGGCCCCTGCCTCAATGTCCTCGGCACAATTACAGGACGGTTCATCCCAACCTGCAAACTTTACAGCTGACAGCTTGGAGGGTTCCATGATTTCTCCCCATTTCTCTCTCTCCAAGGAAGTTCAACAGATATTATTGGAAGCACGCAGACCTTCCACCAGAAAGACTTATTCAGCCAAATGGAAGAGATTCAAAATCTGGAATCCCAACAAGGGACAGGATGCATCAGTAATGAGCATCCCACAGATACTGGAATACTTGGCAGAAATTCTGCATAATGGACTTTCCTATTCTTCCATAAAAATACACGCTTCAGCAATTTCAGCAAAATACAACACTGATCCACCTGTGTTTTCACATCCTTTGCTAAGACGATTTCTAAGAGGGATAAAGAATATCAAACCTCCCAGAAAACCACCAGTGCCTGCATGGGACCTCAGCTTCGTCTTGGAAAAAATAACTCTTCCTCCTTTTGAACCAGCAGCATCTTCAGAATTGCAATTTCTTTCCTGGAAAACAGTTTTCCTGTTGGCAATTACCTCAGCAAGAAGAGTTTCGGAGATACAGGCCCTCATGGCAGTACCTCCATTTCTCATTTTTCATCAGGACAGGGTTTCTTTAAGAACCAATCCTTCTTTTATGCCAAAGGTGATATCCAGGGTGTCTAAATCAAGCAGTTCACCTGCCTACTTTCTTCCCCAATCCTCAAAATAAAGGGGAAAAGCTGCTGCACACTTTGGACATACACAGACAACTACGCTACTACTTGGACAGAACAAAGGCCAACAGAAAGTCTGACCAACTATTTGTAGCATATGCTCCTGGAGTACAAGGAAAGGCAATTTCCAAACAAACTATTTCAAAATGGATTGGACATTGCATCAGATTCTGTTATTCTTTCCATGGAAAGGGTGTGCCAGCCAATATGAGGCCACACTCCACCAGAGCTACAGCCACCTCCACAGCCTTCCTAAGAGGGGTGGCTACAAAGGACATTCTAGAAGCTGCTACATGGAGCTCCGTGCATACATTTTCCAAACACTACAACTTGCCTTTATATTCCAGATCCCGAGCAGGCTTTGCTTCGGCAGTCCTGCAGGGCATTTTAGCTACACAGTCCTTATCTTAGAGCCTACCACCCCCAGCTTGGCTATGGTATTCAACCCATATGTAAGGACTGCAGTTGCATTCTTGAAGGACGTAGTACAGTTTTGTACCTACCATAAATGTAGATGTCCGATAGATATGCAACTGCAGTCAGGTTTTCCCTCCCTCCTACCCCTCTGTGTATTGGGTCCACTTCCCTCCTTTTATACTTAGCTGGGGATATCTGTTATGGTGTATCTGTTTATTGCTATTGTGTATGTCTGGAATTTTTTATCCAGTTCTAAATTTAGCCTTCCTTGGAGGGCACCTGGCATCTGGGGCAAGAAACACTGAGGAAGATGGCGTCTGCTGATGCTTTTATACCCCAGCCGCTCTGACATCGGGGAGGAGGCGACATCAGCCGACGCCGGACCCAGACTTTGAAATCCGGCCGACCGAGGGCTGCCTGAGGCAGGACAACCCATATGTAAGGACTGCAGTTGCATATCTATCGGACATCTACATTTATGGTAGGTACAAAACTGTACTTTCTCTCTCAAGTATAAGGGCTATTCAAACTGTCCCAGTAGAGGAAAGGGGACAAGGTTTCTACTCAAAACTTTTCCTGGTGCCCAGAAAAGACAGCTGGCATCCTATCTTGGATCTCTGTATCCTAAACACTTTTTTTAGTGATCCCAAAATTCAAGATGCTTAACTCTTCAGTTGCTTCCTATGCTAGTCAAGGATGCTGGTTGGCAACACAGGATTTAAAGGAAGCCTACCTGCACATCCCAGTCAAGGAATCTTGCAGAAGATACCTATGCTTCAAAGCAGACTACATGCACTATAAGTTCTCTGCACTGCGGCCTATCTACTGTGCCCAGGGTATTCACAAAGTGCCTAGCTCCAGTCATTGCATTTTGCAAGCAAAGAAATGTTCAAATATATCCACACCTGGACGATTGTCTAATTTAGGCAGAAAGCCAGAACATACTTAGGTTCATAGGTAGGTACTTGGCTATCTGCCCGAGGGCATTTATAAGCTTAGCCAGAGTGTCGGCTTTCGCCACCCCATTGATTAATTAACTGAGCCTCTGTCAAGAAGAGCCAATGAAGTGATCCCAGAGGTGTATTTTCTGTTACCCATCCACTCGTCAAGGTTTCTCTTGAAGAGCGTTAGTGAGGGGCTCTGCCTAATGTAGTTAGGAATTTTGTTCCACAGCATGAGGAGCATCTGTGACAGGAATCTATCCCTCCAGCATGTTCTATTTATTGTTGTGGCGAGGTTTAGCTCACTAGAGCAAGTGGCTCGCAGTGACTTGGATTTCTTTAGGTGGAGCATGTCCATCCATTCTGAGTTGGACCTGGCTTTGCAAGTCAGGCAGAGATCACCTCTGAACAAGCGATATGCCACTGAATACAGCTGGAGTTTTTCCAGTCAGGCTGCATAGGACATATGTTTGAGACCAGTAATCCTCTTGGTGAGGTACTTTTGTGGTCTTTCCAGCTGTTGGAAGTGTCTTGTGAGGTACATCCCAAACGGAGCATTGTACTCTATGATGGGTCTGAGTGACTATGCGAACCCTTTAGTAATTAGATGGGCTACATAGAAGGATTTCCTAACTGCTTTGGCAATGTGATTGTCAAAGGAGAGATTACTGTCTACCTGGGTCCCCAGATCTCTCATTACCTCTTCTGTATTAAGGGGGCTGCCACCTATGTGGTAATTCGTGGGTGTTTTGTTTTTCCCAAACGTGATGACTATGCATTTTTTGGCATTTAACTTGAGACCATGACTTTGACACCAGGTGTCAATCTCATTAAGGCCCTGTTGGAGAATGTCCGTGTCAGCCGGAGAGTCAATTATGGCTCCCAGTTTGCAGTCATTGGCGAACTTGGTTAGCCATAGTCGTCCTGTGTTTGCCTGTACTTCTGAGAAGTATATGCCAAACAGTAGGGGTCCCAGGGCCAAGCCTTGTGGGACACCACTTGTGACTGGTTTAGAGTCGGACATGGAGCCCGCTATTCTTACCGTGTGAGTTGTGTCTGTAAGCCAGTTGGCAACCCATCTCGTGACGTAGGAGTTTTTCAGGCTGGTGAGTTTTTCTATAATTCCCGAGTGGGGGATGGTGTCAAAAGCCTTGGCGAGGTCAAGGTAGGCTGTGTGAACTACCTTCCCCTCATCTATGGCATTGGTGACTGTCTCAGTCAGCCAGGTGTACTAGGCATGATCTGCCCTTAACAAAGCTGAACTGGGTCGGGTCAAGTGATGTCCTTCAAGGATGCATCTGCAGTCCTTACATATGGGTTGTCCTGCCTCTGGCAGCCCTTCGGTCGGCCGGATTCCAAAGTCTGGGTCTGGCGTCGGCTGATGTCGCCCTTTCCCCGATGTCAGAGCGCCTGGGGTATAAAAGCGTCAGCCGACGCCATCTTCCTCAGTCTTTCTTGCCGCGTGGTGCCCGAAGCAGAAGCAGTTCGCAAGTGCCGGTCGGCCAGCTCCTGTAACTTCAGTTACCGAAGACTTCAAAAGCTAAGTACCCCGTTGGGGACTCTTTCTTGCCTCAGCCGATGTCAGATCAAACGCTTAAAGTTAATAATTGCTTAACTTGTGGGAAACAAATACCTCATAAGGATTTCCACTCTTACTGCCTCCCCTGCCTAGGCCCAGACCACGACGTCTCTGCCTGTACAGCCTGTGCTTCCTTCAATCGACGCAGTCTTAGGCGTCGGGCGGAGTTTGCAGAGGAATTTTTTGGGGCTAGTTTCTGTTACAATATGCCGTCGGAGACTCCAACTTCTCATTTAACCAAAAAACGGAAGGACAAGGACCGACACACGCGGACCGTGTTTTTTGGCTGAAACCACACCTAGGCCTACCGCGAGTGTCTCGGTCTCGGCTGAAACAGAGTCCTTGGTACTTCCGACCATCGATACCGCACAACCGACTACCTCGGCCCCAGAGGCCTCTTCTGAGTCGGTTATAGAATTTCCCTCAGAAACCGGTGTTCTGGAAACCTCCGACTCCATTTCTCTAGACAAAACTACACCAGCATGTGGAGCAGCCAGGCCTCCTGCATCCATGTCCATAAAGGCATTCACAAGGGCTAAAGCTGCTAAACAGCCAAAATATCTGCCTCCCAAGGCTATTCCTCAGGGATCCACTACAGGTTCACAGATTTTAAGTTTAGCTGAGGACCTTATTTCCTTAATTAGGGGCTCTCAGCCACATCCGGACAGGGGCTCTCAACCCCCTCTAGACAAAAGGCCCAGGGTTGAGCCCACTGATCCCCAGTCCTCTGATGAGGCCTCAGATGGCTCTGCTCTATCAGACTACCAGGAGGAGGCCTTTACGGCCTATGAGGATTCTGATGCAGAGGAATCCAGTCCCTCGGCCTCCCCTCCTGAAGAGCTGTCCTTTGGGGAGACGCTTCACTCCATGAGGGAGCATTTCAAATGGCAGGGCCAGGAATTTTCTGATTCCAGGAAGAGATTAAGGACTTTTTTGCATTTGCCTCGGCATAGACTTTTGGCTATTCCTCCTGTTTTGAATGTCATTGATGATGTGTACTCTGAGTCTAGCATTACCCCTGACTCCCTCCCTCCGGCTCCTGTCAAACCCGATAGGTACTACAGGGTCCCGGACTCGCATCATGTCCTTTACAAGGCCCACTCTGCTGATCCAGAAACTATTTCCCAGGGCCCTAAAGGGGTTGCAACTGCCATTACTAAAAATCCACTCCCCTCTGAAAAGTCCAGGGCTTTAGAGAGACGGGGCAATGAATCTTTGGGAACTTTCCCTAAAACTCAATATAGAGCTGCAATCCCAGTTTGTGCCAGGAAAAGACAATATACTGGCGGACAGCCTAAGCAGAAATCTCATGGATCCACATGAATGGATGCTGCACCCAGACATCTTCCTTCAGATAACACAATCATGGGGAAGGCCGGACATAGATCTTTTTGCCTCCCACCACAACCATCAACTGAAGAAATTCTGCTCAAGGACATACCAGCCACAAGCATGGAAAGTGGACGCCCTCTCTTTCAGCTGGAATACTCTAACAGTGTATGCATTTCCACCTCTTCCATTAATGACCAAGGTCTTACTGAAGATCAGGACAGAGCAGCCAAAAGTGATTCTGATAGCTCCGGATTGACAGCACTGGTACCCACTGTTAGAGCATGTCGCACACGAAGTCGTGGCCTCTACCACAATGGCCACTTTTTCTGACACAGCACAATTACAAAACTCTGCACTCCAGCCTAAAAACCTTGCAGCTGACAGCCTGGAGAATACCTTGACTCCTCACCAGGATAAGCTATCCAAGAGAGTGAAGGATATCATCATGGAAGCTCGCCGGCCTTCCACAAGAAAGGAATACTCAGCAAAATGGAAAAGATTTCGCACTTGGAGCACCACAAAGGGCTTAGATGCGACAGTGATGAGCATGGCACATATCCTGGAATACTTGGCAAAAATGCTCCACAATGGCCGTTCTTACTCTTCCGTAAAAATTCATGCTTCAGCAATTTCAGCAGAATACAATACTGATCCACCCGTCTTCTCTCATCCTCTCCTGAGGCAGTTTCTAAGAGGAATTAAAAACATCAATCCTCCAAGGAAACCACCAGTACCTGCATGTGACCTTAACTTCATGTTGGAAAAGTTAACTCTACCTTCCTTTGAACCAGCAGCATCTTCAGAACTACAGTTCCTGTCTTGGAAGAGTGCCTTCCTTCTGGCCATAACCTCAGCAAGAAGAGTATCTGAGTTGCAGGCCCTCATGGCAGTACAACCATTTCTTATTTTTCATCAGGACAGAGTCTCATTGAGAACCAATCCTTCATTCATGCCAAAGGTGGTATCCAGGGTCTCATTGAACCAAGCTCTTCACCTGCCTACCTTCTTTCCAAATCCACAAAACAAAGGGGAGAAGCTTCTGCATACCCTGGACATTCACAGATAGTTGCGCTACTACTTGGACAGAACTAAGACTTACAGAAAAACTGACCAGCTGTTTGTAGCATATGCTGCTGGTGTACAAGGAAAAGCAATTTCCAAACAGACAATTTCAAAATGGGTAGGGAATTGCATTCAATTCTGTTACTCTTTTCATGGCAAACCTGTGCCAACTAACATTAGACCTCATTCCACCAGAGCCACAGCCACCTCCACAGCCTTCTTAAGAGGGGTGGCTACCAAGGACATTTTAGAAGCTGCTACATGGAGCTCCGTGCATACATTTTCCAAGCATTACAATTTACCCTTATATTCCAGATCCAGAGCAGGCTTTGCTACGGCAGTCCTGCAGGGCATTTTAGCTACACCATCCTTTACATAGATCCTACCACCCCCAGATTGGCTATGGTATTCTACCCATATGTAAGGACTGCAGATGCATCCTTGAAGGACATAGTACAGTTTTGTACCTACCATAAATGTAGATGTCCGATAGGTATGCATCTGCAGTCAGGTTTACCCTCCCTCCTTCCCTTCTGTGGTATTTCTTGGGTACTTTTCCCTCTCATAGCTAGCTGGGGTTCTCTATTATGGTGTATTTGTTTTATATATTTCTGTGCATGTTTGGAATTTATTGCATCTCTCCAAATTTAGCCTTCCTTAGAGGGCACCTGGCATCTGGGGCAAGAAAAACTGAGGAAGATGGCGTCGGCTGACGCTTTTATACCCCAGGCGCTTTGACGTCGGGGAAAGGGCGACATCAGCCGACGCCGGACCCAGACTTTGGAATCCGGCTGACCGAAGGGCTGCCAGAGGCAGGACAAGCCCATATGTAAGGACTGCAGATGCATACCTATCAGACATCTACATTTATGGTAGGTACAAAACTGTACTTTTGGAGGTTCCCAATGTCTTTGTTAATGAGTTCCATGATGATGGACTCCATATTCTTGCAGACCAGGCTAGTCAGGCTTATGGGGCGATAGTTACCAAGGTCAGTTGTGGCCCCTCTTTTGTGGAGCAGAATAACCATTGCTGTGTGCCATTCTATGGGCAACATAGCCTGTGGAGAGGCTGAGGTTCAACAGTGTGGTTAGTTTGTTCTGTATTTTGTGCAAGACGCAGCCTGGGACACCATCTGGCCCCATTGACGCTGTGCTTTTGGCTTTTAAAAGGGCTATTTTCACCTGTGTGTCTGATTTCCGGGACACTACACTTTTCCGGTATTGTTGTGGGCCCTTTTGGGGGTGAGAGGGGGGTGAAGTTTGCACTGAATCCATCTGCCAGGATGTTGGCAGTATCAGTGGGTTCAGTATATTTTGTGCTATTTTGCACTAGCTCAGAGCATATCTGCGAGTTGCCACTTAGATTCTTGACATAGCTAAAGAAGGCTTTGTGGTTACTTTTCAAATCTTTGGCTATTTTTCTTTCGAAGTTAGACTTGGAGAATTTTATGAGGGACCTTAGTTTCTTACTGATACTGATCAAGGATGTCTTTCCTTCTTGGGATTTGCTTTTTTTTTTTTTTAACTAGTTTCCTCCTCCTATTGTATAGCCTGTTTATGGCAGGGGTCCACCAGACTGGTTTCCTTCTCTTAGGGGAGTGAGTCTTGGTTTTGCTAGGGATGGCATGATCCATGCATCCTTGTAGGTGCTCATAGAGTGCATTTGTAAAGGTTTCTGCATCTTGGACATGTTATCCTTGTGTGGGGGCTGTGAAACTTACCACCTCTGTCTTAAGTAAGGTGAAGTTTGCTATAGAAAAGTTTTTCACTGTGGTTTCCTTGGTTGGAGGTCGTGGTGTGGTGTGGACATCCAGAGTGATTATTTTATGGTCTGATCTAACCAGCGACAGGTTGACCTCTGGTGTGGAACACCTGTCGCCCATGTTGGTGATGACAAGGTCCAATATGTTTTCACCTCTGGTAGGGGAGTTTACCAGCTGATCCACGGCATTTGAGTTGATAAATTCCATGAAGCGCTGGACCTGGGAGTTTGTCCTAGAGTAGTTTTCCCAGTTAGCGGTATGGTAATTGAAATCGCCCAGTATCAGGGTGTTCGGTAGGGCTTTCATGTTTTCCATTGTCTCCAGAAAGGCGGAGTGGTGGTCCTGGGTCATGGAGGGTGATCTGTAGCAGGCCACAATTTGCATTGCAGATTTGCCTGATGTTAGTTGCACATGGATGATCTCGGAGGTATCATGCTGCGCCACTAACCTGGAAGTGTAGGTATCCTTGATGAATATGGATACACCCCCTCTTTTTGTGGTTTGGTTAATGTTCTGTGGCCGAAATGTGTGGTATGAGTTGTAGCCCGGTAGTGCTGGGGTGCTCTGTGGAGCCTTGAACCAGGTTTCAGTTACTGCACAGATGTCGACGTTCTCCATACTGAGGAGTGCTTCGAGTGCGTGCATTTTGAGATTTAAACTCCTGGCATTGAGTAGCATAACCCTAATTTTTTTATTTGCTGTTTACTGAGATGGGTTTGACTTTTGAGCCTTGCCTAAAAAAGGCACTATGGGGGCAGCAAGAGCCTTGGCCAGTATTCAAAAGCCTAGTGGTGACAGGTGCCAGCTGTCTCTTGCAAAGCAACAAGGCCTGTCGAGCATGTCGTCCCAGGCTGACAGACACTGGATCCCCTTTGACACCAGAAGCTTAGCCAATTGTTGAAGTTGATTTTTTCTTTATACTGCGGTATCGTTCTTGGTGAGGGCAGGATGCTACTAAGGGTCAGGGTCATACCCGACTGGGCTACATGATCAGAGAGCTCTTCCATGTCTCTCTTCATGTAGTCCAGGGAGATAGGTCTCAGGCCATTCACACCAACATGAACAATGACAGTGTCATAGTTGTACTTGTTCTGGAGTGACCTGAGTGCTTGTGTTATGTGGTGGATTCTGGATCCCGACAGGCAGTTAACAGTAACCTTCTCCTTGTCCAGCCTAGTGAGTGGGACGTCAGTGTGCCTGACTATAGAGTCGCCTATTACTAGTGTGTTAGGTATGTTATTTTGCCTTAAGGGCTGTGATTGTGCAGCACACTGATGTTTTATGTGTTGTCTAGTTTGTGACGGGAGGTGCAGGTTTTTTGGGTGTCTGCTTTGGAGGTCTGTGATGCTTTTGCAGGTTTTTATTTAGAGCCTCTGAGTATGATTTTGTGTATTTGTGTATTTTTTGCCAGTGCTGGTTTAGTATGTCTGTGAGGCTGGAGGTGTGGTGCAAGTATTAACCTTCTCCTCATGACTGCATGTTCCAGTCTTGGGTGGAGAGAGCTTAGCCTCCAGTTTAGCTATAATTGCGTCCCTTTCATATGTTAATGTTTTGTGGTAGGAGGAGAGGGTTGTCTGTGTACAGGCAGTTGTAACATTGCCTCGGGATACCCAGGTTCACCAGCTGGACTGGAGAGTATACCTGAAATTGCCCTTTGGTCATGCCTGAATAGTAGGGTGAGCTGCTTAATCACTTGGTTGGTGAGGGGTGAGTAATGAGCCTTGCCCTGCTGGGCAATCAAGTGTCAGGGTATATTAGTGCTTGCTATCAGGTCTGAGCAAGTGCTGGACTGTAGGATGCTTTTTAAGTGCTTAGGTTGAGAGTTAGACTAATTCAAGGGAAAACCTGAAGAGGAGACTTGGTGCAGCTGGGATAAATTTATCCCTAGCTAACCGGTGCTGCCCGGACGTGCAAAACCATGCAAACGTGGTTTTTACAGCAGGGAAATGAAAGAGAGAAATTAGCCCAAAATGGCCTATAAACTACTAACTTCTGGGCTGGAACCACCCCTCCAGGGACAGATAGCTGCTTAAAGCTTCCTCTCTCTCAGGTGAACAGAGAAACCTCCCTCTATCCAAGCAAGGTAAATGGCCTATAAACTACTAACTTCTGGGCTGGAACCACCCCTCCAGGGACAGATAGCTGCTTAAAGCTTCTTCTCTCTCAGGTGAACAGAGAAACCTCCCTCTATCCAAGCAAGGTATGGGTAACTCAGAAAATTGTAACACAGCCCTGAATTCAGCACTAGCCTGAAAACTGGACTATACTAGCTCAGAAAGGTGGGAAACAAGGAAAAAAAATGTTGAAAAGATAAGGCAAAAACAGTAAAAAAAAATACACTTAAAACAGCTTTAAACAGTAAAAAATTGCATTTAAAACCGCTTAAGATGACTACAAGCAATCAGAAAAGGCTTTTAAACAAATTATCTAAATAACCAGTTAAAAATCTCAATACTGAGCCCTGTTCCTGTAGTCTTCAATCAGACAAGTTCTAACTGCACACTCCTGCCACTGGGGTGCAGGGGAACATTCTCCAAAAAAGAAAACCTGGATTAGTCCTCAAGTTATACAAACAAAGCTAGATTCAGCAGGCCTGGATCTATTCTATGCTACAGCAAACAAGGCGCACCAATTTCAGTAAGAAACAGTTCAAATATGCAGACACTGTAAGCCTTTAACCAGAAATTCCCAGCTCAGAAGGGCAGAGTCCAGCCTCTCTTCCCACAAGAGTGCAGACCACGAACCTTCTTAATGTAAAATAACTGGCCTGAAGCCCAAGTGCTTAAAACAGAACTAATATACTTTTAGAATAGCAGACACTTGAGCCTTCAATCAGCAGTTCCCAACTTAGAAGGATGTAAGCTACCTGTCCTGCCACAACAGTGCAGACTACAAACCTTCTTGATGTAAAACAACTGGTCTGAAGCCCAAGTGCTTAAACCAAAAGGCTTAGAATGTTAGTTACAACAAGCAGTAATAAATATAATTGAGTACTTTTAAGATGACGCAAAAGCAAAATAAAGTAGGAAGAAATACAAATACAGTAAAAGCAGATGAAAAAAGTAAAAGAACTGAAAAAACTGTAAACCACAAAGGAAAAGAAGAAATTCACTAGTCACAAAACCGAGTTCACCAGTTTATTTGTGAGCGCTTTCATGCACCTTCAATACGTGCACTTCTTCAGACAAATAAATCAAAGACCTGGCTTACTTAAATACAAAAAATGTAACCATCAATTATCCTATTAAATAATTAAACTAATTTATACAATTAACCTATTCAAGCTTTTGTTAAAATCGACGCAGGAGGTAACCATGATGGACAATACTGATAATTTGACTATCTTGTTTAGTAATAATGGCGACTTTAATGTATATAATTATTCTTCCATGATTATTGCACAAGATATAGTTGAATTTTTGACGAAAGGATTTAATTTTATACCTAATTCAAAGCCTAATCTTGGTCGTTTGTTATGTGACTTGAAAGTGTTTGGAAGCTTAATTTGAGTACATTATTTAATAATTCTAGCCATTTTTCAACGAATGAATGTGTCTAGTGTTTTTAATCCTCCTTTGGATATTAACTTGTCAGCCTTTGAAAAAATTACAGAGATTCGTTTTAGGTCTTTGGTAACTATTATTGTAAACCTGAAACCCATAAATGTAACATTTTAATGGAACAAAAGCAGTTTGAGTATGTAAAGGCTCATAACATTCGTGTTATGCAACCTGATAGGGGAGGGGGGCAGTGTTTATGGACGATGATGACTACATGAATAGAATGTATAAGATGTTACTTACATCTAACTATGAACTCATTTAATGAAACTTTATCAATCAGGCATATCAACGTGTAAAATCACAATTAAGTGACCTGTTCATTGATGGGGTTATATCCATAGACACATATCTAACTATGCCTACCCCTTTGACACCAGTTATTTTTGGAGTACCTAAACTCCATAAGAATATGAGTGATCCCCCTTTGCGACCAATAATAGATGCACGTAAATCTATTACCTATGCATGCGCAAAATTGGTTGACACAAAATTAAAAGAAATATTAAAAACAGAAACCCAAATTTGTCGTGACTCATGGCATGTATTGGAACATCTAAATAGGATACCATTTGATGCATCATACGGGTTTCTTACCATGGACATTAAAGACCTATATACTGTTATTCCACACAGTTTAGGCATGGAATGGGTGAGAGATTATTTATTGTTGAAACAGACTCCAGGCAAAGATGTGGACCTGATTATTTCACTCATAGATATTGTACTCAATAACAACTATTTTATGTTTCAAGGCGAGTTGTTTGTACAAAAATCAGGTGTTGCCATGGGATCGCCTTGTGGTGGCAGTTTTGCCAATTCTGTAATGGCTTTCTGGGAACGTACTTATCTTTTTCAACATCAGTTTTTTAAAGACATAGTTGTCTTGTACACCTGTTACCAAGACAACATGTTCTTTATTATCCATGGTAATTCTGAAGATGCCCAAAATTTAGTTATAATTATGTCCACATTTACCTCTTTCTTAGAGTTTACGTTTAATTTTAACAGTGAAATAATTATTTTTTTAGATATTTCCTTGTGTAAAGATGCATTTAATCATTGTTACAGGACTTTAATATATCGCAAACCCTTTTATAGTAATTCTTGTTTACATTTTGCAAGCAACCACCCATATTTCCAAAAAAGAGGTGTGGTGAAGGGCCAATTAGTTAGAGCGTCAAGAATGTGCTCTCATGACGATGACTTTATTAAAGAATGTAATGTTTTATTTAATAGGTTTAATAATTGTGGTTATCCTACATCATTGGTCAATGGTTTAATCCAAGAAATTACTTGTAAAAGGTCAAAAAAAACTTTTGGGCCCCATTTTTATTAACACTGGGGCCATGGTACATGAAGGTAATGATGATTCTGTACTAAGCATTTACAATGATGAGACGGTAACAAATGTGAACAAAAATAAAACTAATAGGTATATAACCAGTTTTTTAACACAATTTAATGACATTTCACATGAAGTTAGAGCAATATTAAATTCGAATTGGGGTCTCATTACACAAGATTCTACTCTAAATAGAATTCTTGGAAATAGACCATTGATGGCTTATAGAAATGGTCCTAATAACAGATTATTTGAGACACCACACCAAAAGTCTAAACATTAAAGGTATGTTCAAATGTGGGAGGTGTAAATATTGTAAATATATTTTAACAGGGCCTTCATTCTGTATTAATGGATACCAGTATTCTGTGCAGGATAAATATAATTGTGAAAGTCAAGGTATAGTATACTTAGCAAAATGTAAATTGTGTCCAGTGTTTTACTTGGGGAAAACAGAGCGACAACTTAAACAACATATATATGAACATGTCTATGCGATTTCCAAAAATATTCAGACTAATGCACTTGCAAGACATTTTAATGAGTATAACACACAGTTTTCAGTTTGTGGTAGTTCAAAGTGTTTCTAAGAATCCAAGAGGTGGACCATGGCACCTCAAACTAGAGGAACAAGAATTGTTGTGGCAAGTACTTACAAATGCATATGTTTTTCCTGGTATCAGTGATGTGTTCCTTAAAATGTATACTTAGATTAAAAGCCTTGGAAAGATAATTCCAATAAGTAAATTTAGGTTTATTGAATAATATTTAGTATATGATATTTATTCATGATATACATTCATTTTTGGTCTTTTAAAATAATTTTTTTGCAACTTGAAATGAGATAAATTTAAGTATTTTATAATTAACATATGTGTATGTATATATTTATATACACATATATATTTGTAGGATGTATAACTGCATTTGTATGTATTTTAGGTGTCGTTTTTTTAACAAAAGCTTGAGTAGGTTAATTGTATAATTTAGTTTAATTATTTAATAGGATAATTGATGGTTACATTTTTTGTATTTAAGTAAGCCATGTCTTTGATTTATTTGTCTGAAGAAGTGCACGTATTGAAGGTGCATGAAAGCGCTCACAAATAAACTGGTGAACTCAGTTTTGTGACTAGTGGATTTCTTCTTTTCCTTTGTGGTTTACAGATGAAAAAAGTGCAAATTTTTTTTGAGTGAGCAAATCAAATGAGATGGGCCCATGAGGAGTATCCAAATGCAAATTTACAAGAGGGGCGGGCAGATGTCCTTCAAGGATGCATCTGCAGTCTTTACAAATGGGTTGTCCTGTCGTCAGGCAGCCCTTCGGTCGGCCGGATTCCAAAGTCTGGGTCTGGCCTCGGCTGGTGTCGCACTTCACCCGACGACATAGCGGCAGTTATTCGGGTATAAAGGCATCAGCTGACGCCATTTTCCTCAGTCTTTCTTGCCGCGTGGCACCCGAAGCAGAAGCTGTTCGCAAGTGCCGGTCGGTCAGAACCAGAGATTACTACTACCGAATACTACTTCGAAGACTTCTAAAAAGCTAAGTACCCCGTTGGGGACTCTTTCTTGCCTCAGCCGATGTCAGAAAAAGTGAATAATTGTTTAACTTGTGGGAAACAAATACCTCATAAAGATTTCCACTCTTACTGCTTACCTTGTTTAGGCCCAGACCACGACGTCGCAGCTTGTCTAGTCTGTGGTTCTTTTAACCGACGGACGCTTAGACGTCGGTCTGAATTTGCTGAGCAGTTTTTTGGCTCTGATTTTGCTTATATTATGCCGTCGGATCCTCCGACTACACAAATATCCAAAAAACGCAAGGAAAAGGACCGGCACTCACGGTCCGCGGTTTCGGCTGAAACCGCGGTTAAGCCAACCGCGAGTGTCTCGGTTTCGGCTGAAACCGAGCAAGCGGTTCTTCCTTCAGCCGAAAACATGCCTTCCACCAAGGCCTCTTCTAACCTGGTGGAATCGGCTTCTGAAATCCAACCTGCGGTTGTGGTTTCTCAGGAATTATCAGACACTATTCCCTTGGATATCTCAACTCCTGCACGTGGAGCTGCTAGGTCTCCTGCAGCCATGTCCATTAAGGCCTTTGCCAGGGCTAAAGCAGCTAAAGCTACAAAATCTGTACCTGTTAAGCCCCCTTCTCACAGGCCCAGCTCCAGTTCCCAAATGCTTTCATTGGCAGAGGATCTTATTTCTTTAATCCGGGGATCCCAACCTCATCCAGACAGGGCCTCTCATCCACCTCCAGAGAAGAGGCCTAGAGCAGAGCCCCCTGAGCCAGTGTCCACAGATGATTCCTCTGATGATTCAGAAAATACAGACCCTCCAGAGGCTCCTTCTTCCCCCTACGAAGACTCTGATGCTGAAGAGTCCATCCCTTCTGCCTCTCCACCTGAGGAATTTTCCTTTGGGAAAACCTTACATGCTATGAGGGAACAATTTCAGTGGCAGGGCCAAGATTTTTAGTTTTGTGACTAGTGGATTTCTTCTTTTCCTTTGTGGTTTACAGATGAAAAAAGTGCAAATTTTTTTTGAGTGAGCAAATCAAATGAGATGGGCCCAGGAGGAGTATCCAAATGCAAATTTACAAGAGGGGCGGGCAGTTTCAAAGCCACCAAGATTGATTTCATGTAGGTCTTAGCTGGCCAAAGCTCAGAGTTTAAGCAGAAAATATTCCAAAATGTACCGCTTGTATAAGGCAGAAACCGAATAGCAATGAAGTAAACTACCCCCACTTTTCACTGGCTATTCAAGAATTCTAACCAGCATTAACTGAAAAAACAGAGCCACAACTTCCAGCTAGATAGTATTCAATGTAACACAAATAAATCAATTTAAATGCTGTATTTGAAAAAAGGTGCAGATAACCCCCACTTATCACTGGCTATTCAAGAATTCTAACAAGCATTAACAAAAAACAGAGCCACAACTTCCAGCTAGGTAGTATTCAGTCCAGCACAAATCAAGTTAAATGCTGTATTATTTGAAAAAAGTGCAGATAAAGATTTACTTAAATTCACTTATACGTCCAGTTGATTTGATTTCATGTAGGGTTTAGCTGGCCAAAGCTCAGAGTTTTGAATCATTTGGCATTTGTACAAAAGGTGCTAACTTCTTTGGGGTACACCATAAACGAAAAGAAATCCCATCTTGTACCCTGCCAACAAATTGTATTCCTGGGAGCAAGCTTGAACACAACTTACTAGATGGCTTTCCTCACACCAGAGAAACAAGTTCATTTGACAGCTTACTTCAAACTAATGGGCACAAATACCCAGCTGTCTGCAAGACAAATACTGTAAGCCTTGGGGGTTCATGGCCTCCTGCATTCTCCTAGTTCCGTATGCAAGACTGCATATGAGGAAACTACAATGGCATCTAAACAGCCTATGGTGTCAACATTCTCAGGATCTAGAAGCAATGATTCCTATCATACCTTGCCTACAGTTAGTTTCTTTGGTGAGCAGAGGCCTGCCACCAAACCAAGGGACTGCCATTCACTCTACCCCCTGCTGCCCAAACCCTAACATATATAGCTGATCCTAATGCTATCTAATTTCCTCCTCCCATCCTTAGCTTTGGGAATCTACCCAAATGTGATGACTGCAACAGTGAAACACGAAGAACATAGTACAGTTGTGTGCACTTAACATAAATGTAGATGTTAGTGTATTCACTGTTGCAGTCCTAATTACCCTCCCTCCAGCCCCCTGACTTCTTTTGGCAATACCTCTGTTCTTGCTTACTGTGTTTAAAGCTTTTTGGTGTATTTGCTTTTTTGTTGGAGGTGTAACCTTGTTTGTATAATTGCTTCCCATTATGGGGGCACCTGACATCTGAGGCAAGAAAAACTGATTTAATGGCGTCGGCTGCATGCTTTATACCCCTGACTACCTGACGTCATGGAAGATGAGACAGCAACCGACGCAGGACCCAATACTTTGATAATCAGGCCGATTGAGGGCTACTGCAAGCAGATAACCCAAATGTGATGACTGCAGCAGTGAATACACTTGAACATCTACATTTATGGTAAGTGTACACAGTGTACTTTTGCCTTCTTTGGTGCCTTTTTCAAGGGTCTGGATGCCAGTTCTATCCTTGAGGCTGTTACGGTCCTCTGTTAATACTTTCACTAAACTTTACAAGTTGGATGTTATTTCTAGGGCCAGAGCATGCTTTGATAGGGCTGTTCTGCATGGGTCTGTGGAGAAACCTCTGCCTTCCTCCTCCAAGGCATCCTCTTGAGCTCTTGTACCCTCCCCTAGGTGAAGAAAAATGAACTGTTGCAGTCATTACACTGGTTATCCTGCTGGCAGGCGACCTGCAGTCGGCCCGAGTTCTGAAGTCTTGGTCCGGTGTCGGTTGCTGTCGCCTCTTCCCTGATGTCAGTGCGCCAGGCGTATAAAGGCTGCAACTGATGCCATTTTCTTCAGTCTTTCTTGCCGCGCGGTGCCCGAAGCAAAAGCAGTTCGCAAGTGCCGGTCAGCCGACTCCTGAGATTTTCAAAGTTGAATTTCAGAACCGAAGTCTTCAGTAAAGGTAAGTACCCCGTTGGGGAAACCTTTTCTTGCTCCAGACCGATGTCAGTAAAAGTTAATAATTATATTTCTTGTGGGAAGCAAATACCTCATAAGGACTTTCATTCTTACTGCATTCCTTGCCTAGGCCCTGACCACGATGTTACTAGTTGTCGGTTTTGTGCTAGATTCAATAAACGCACTATTAAACGTCTGTTTGATTTTGCTTTACATTATTTTGGATGAAGATTTAATTATATAATGCCGTCGGAACAACCGACGACCGGAATGTATAAAAAATGCAAAGACAAAGAAAAAGACAGGCATCCGAGGTCCAAAACCGACGAAGCCTCTTCTAGGCCAGTCGCCGGTTCTCAGTGAGGCATTTTCGCAGCCCCTGACACCCGCTACCTCAGAGCCACAGGCCGTAACAGACAGCCACGTGGAGACACAGAGGCCTGTGGAAACTCAAGGTATTGGGCCTACGGAAACTATACCCTCAGATGGGTCCGGAGCCACTGAGCAGGCACCGGCTTCTGAGGGCGTTTTCAGACCTTCACAGCTTACAATTAAGGCTACTACAGCAGTAAAGGCAAAGTCAAAAACACCATTAAAGACCAGGAAACAAGTGCAGCATTCTCCAGAACAGTCATCCATGCCAAAGAAACAGATGCCTAAAATGGCCGAAGACCTTATTACTTTAATCAGGGGCTCCCATCCCCCTCCTGACAAAAGGCCTAGGCAAGACACTGATTGATTCCTCTGATCAGGTTTCCATTTCCTCTGATTCTTCTTCTGATCAGGGCTATTCTCTCCCTCCCTATGAGGACTCTGATGCTGAAGAGCCCTTTCCTTCAGCCTCACCGCCTGAGGAGTATTCTTTTGGGGAAACCCTGCACACCATGAGAGAGCATTTCCATTGGGAGAGCCAGGATTACTCAGAATCCAAGAAAAGGCTCAGAGATTTCCTTTTATTGCCTCAGCACAGGCCCCTGGCTATCCCCCCTGTGCTTGATATTGTAGATGTTTTTTTCTGAATCCAGTCTGTCTCCCGATTCTTTACCCCCTGCACCAGTAAAGCCAGACAGGTACTACAGGGTCCCTGACTCTCATAAATTTCTTTACAAAAACCCCGCTGCAGACCCAGAAACAATTTCTCAGGGTCCTAAAGGGGATAAAGCTTCCCCTGCCAAAAATCCTGTCCCCTCAAGGATTCCAGAGCTCTGGAAAGATGGGGGAAAAAAGTTTACACTTCTGCTACTTTAGGTTTTGTCCTACACTGAAGAAGGCAACTTTTGCCGAAACCGTTCTGTATACAATAAAGGATTATAATTTACCTCCATATCTGCTCTTGCTGGTCTACTTGGTTGTTTTGTGGTATATGGTTTGGACCGTGCATCTCCCCCGTGCATAGAACTTGGTTGGTTTGGAGAATTTAAAAGTGCCAGGGAGAATGTAATTTAGTCAGAGTTGTTTACTCTGTTACTTTGGCTTGAAAGAATGGATAAGGGGGGCAGTCTAAACGTGCTTGTTTGACCCAGGTCAGCGCTAACATTAAGCAGGTAAATTGTTTGCTATTAACCTTTGGCAATTGCTAGTAGAACGCTCAGGCACGCCATTTGCGTGAAAATAGTCACCGGGTAGTTCCTTCTTGAAGAGGATTCAGTATGCTACAGTATATTAGGGGACTACCAAGAGAGTAGCTGCAGGCTGCCGACTGGGTCAGGAAGCACCGGCCGGACATTGGGTTATCCTTGGAAGATGGTCCCTTAGGTGAAGAATACTGTAGGAGTGAAGAATAGGACATCTATTTTTATGGTAAGATTTTACCCAACTGTGCTTTCCTAGTGCCAAAAGAAAGAAAATTCATGGAAACTAGCTCTAGATCTTTCTTTCCTTAATCTGTTTGTGATAGTGCCCAAATACAAAATGATGTCACTTCACAACCTGTTACCTCTTCTTCCTCTTTCAGGTTTTCTGGCATCACTTGATTTCACTCATTCACTCTGGAGCAGCTCAGAAAATGCTACCTGCTTACTTCCACCATAGGAACATCAGTGCAGCCTGACTTATTTTCAGAAAATCCATTTGTAATACCATACAGAAAACAAATGTTCATAACTCATTTAACTATAAGAGCTAAACTAGAAATGTAAAAGTGAAAGTTGTTCGGCAGACACCAACCTTTCCAACAGTGTAAATGTTGATAGTGCGCATCAGTCATTATTAAATATTTGGCACGGACTGCTGATATTGTGCATATTTTTATACCTTTTTAGAAAAGCAAAGCACAATATATTGGGTCAATGTACCATGTAGACCCATACAATTTGTATTTAATTTATTTGTAAGAATGTCAGCTTTAAAATGATACCTTAACCATTACAGTGTGGTGCTCCTTTATGGAGATATTCACAGAAATATGATTAATGTAATATTTCTCATAATTGGTAAATAAAGCATAATATCTCATCACCTGTAACAGAGGCTACATGTCAGTGTAGAAGTTGTGTGGCTCAGTCAGCTTCAAAGTGATGCATCATTTGTGTCATCACCTTGCTCCCTTGCAAAGGTATGGGCATAATAATCAGAAGTATTAGAAATGTATAATTTTCATAATCCTGCAAGACTAAAACTGTGATGTCTGTGCATGTGTACAGTACACAAACTGTTATTTTACCATGTTGTAAGGAGTAACACTGTCTTCAAAATGAGGCATTACTTGGCACACTGACATGTTCCCTTCAAAGTTATTTACCAAAATATGAAAAAAATCATAATTTCCATAACCTAAGTCCTAAAACTTTGATATCTGTACATGTGTCGAACATATAGACACAGTTCATTTACCATGTTGGAACTATTAATACTGTCTTCAAAATGAAGTATTACTTAGCACACTGACATGCTCCCTTGCACAATTATTTACCAAATTATGAAAAGCAATTATAATTTCCATAACGTAAGCCATAAAACTGTGATATAGCTACATGTGTACAGCGGAATGCCACATTTCTTTTAGTGCAATGTAATGACTAATACCCTCTTGAAATTGAGGTATTACTTAGCATGTTGACATCTTTCCTTAGCTGTCATTCACCAAAATATGGAAAAATATAATTTTCATAACCTAACTCCTAAAAAACCGATGTCTGTACATGGGTACAGCATAGAGACATTTCTTTTATGTTGTAAGGACTAACACTGTCTTAAAAATGAGGTGCGACTTGGTGCAATTACATGCTACCTAGCAAAGTTATTTACCAAAATATGAAAAATCATAATTTCAATAACCAGAGTCCTAAACAAACTGATATCTGTACACATGTACATCATTCAGACCCAGTTGTTTTACCATGTAGACACATATCATTGTAAATATACACATTCTTGGTGTAGCCAACATATTGCTGAATGGGTACATGTAAAGAGAAAAAGCAAGGTAAGGACAGGCATGGTACTTCAGTGGCATGCAAGGCCATCTGATCTGTCCCGATACCTGTACTGGCTACCCACTCTGACAACTGATACCACTACTGTCTCAAGACCTCCTTCAGTGTCAGCAGTCTGCCTTACCTGTGCCTTTTCTCTCTACATGTGTCCATTCAGCAATGGACCTAAGGGATCAAGTTCTGCATTTCTAAGCCCTTCCTGTCATCTAAACTCTACACATGCCTTATGAAAGCAGAAGAAGAAAAAAAGTATTGCAGGATGGTTGCTGACGTATTCGATTGTACGTGGTAGCCCTCTCCTGAAACAGTTGTTCTTTGTGTTTCACTGTTGCAGTCATCACACTTAGGTTGTCTGCCTGCAGATAGCCCTCAGTCGGCCCGAATATCAGAGACTTAGTATTTCTGCATCGGATGCTGTAGCTCCAGGACTGACCTCAAGTCATCAGGGTTATAAAAACAGGCAGCCGACACCATTACGTCAGTCTTTCTTGCAGAGGAACCCGAAGCAGAAGCAGTTCGCATGAGTGCCGGTCGGCCGCTACCTGATCAGCATCTTCACCAGCTCCCTACCACAGTTATTTGTCAAACTCAAAAAAGGTATTTTACACAACACATTTCATAAGCAAATGTTTATTTGTACCTGTGCACAACATACAGATAGTTCTTTTACAATCTGAAAATGAAGTGTTAGCATGTGTACAAGTTCCCTAGCACGTCTTTTCCTGTGTTGTAAGTAATGACAACGGTGTTCATAAATATAACAATAGTTTTTTTACTACTGGTCATGCTTGGTCATGGCTGTTTTCCATTCTTACAAGCTGCATGTTACCAGTTTATCGTGCATAGCTCTCCTCACACCATTGTGGAGGTAAGTCAAGAACAACGCAATGCCCTCAGTTTGGTGAACGCCATCCCTTCTGAAAAGGTGAACATCTTCTGCGGTGATGCTGTCATGGCAGATCCTAGATCCACCGACCCTGTGCATCAAGCCATGCATGAACCCATTCTGTAAATGTCTGGCCTTGTGTGCTGTCCGTTGACTGTTTGCTGATGTTCTTTGTGTTTCACTGCTGCAGTCTTCACTTTTGGGTTATCTGCCTGCAGTAGCCCTCAGTTGGCTTGATTAACAAAGTCTTGGGTCCTGTGTCTGTTGCTGTCCCTTCTTCCATGACGTCAGGTCATCAGGGGTATAAAACATGCAGCCGGTGCCATTACATCAGTCTTTCTTGCCGTGCCCGAAGCAGAAGCAGTTCGCAAGTGCTGGTCGGCTGACTCCTGAAATTTTCGTTTTCGAGTTTCAGAACTGAAGTCTTCAACTAAAGCTAAGTACCCCATTGGGGAAACTTTTTCTTGCTCTTTACCAATGTCAGTAAAAGTTAATAATTGCATTACTTCTGGAAAGCAAATACCTCACAAAGATTTTCATTCTTACTGTATTCCTTGCCTTGGCCCTGACCACAACGTACCTTGCTGTCGGTTTTGTGCCTTATTTAATCAACGCACTGTCGTCCGTATATTTTTGCCTCTAAATATTTTGGTTCTCTGTTCAGTTATCCAGAAATGTCGTCGGTAAGCCATCCGACTACCGGTATTCCAAAAAAGCGCAAAGATAAGCTAGGCTGCATAGGTCCAAAACTGCCGAGGACGCTTCTCCTAAGCCAGTAGGATTTAAACAAGGGACTCTCTGTTCAAAAAAGAACTTTCAAGTCAGATCTTAACGACAGATAGCTGGGTCATATCTTGGGGACAGATCCTTAGATGGAAAGTGGATACAAGACTAGTGGCCTAGACAGATACCATGACATAGTGGCAGCAAGAATCTATTGTTGGCATGGAAGTTGCACAAATGGCTTTCAAGGAGTTACCATCTTGCATTCAACATGAAATTCTAGTTGCATTTCCAACTGTCGTAATGGTACTTCAACAAGGCAGGTGTTGACATTGCAGACATCTAAACAGGCAAAGGGAACATCATATAGCAAGGACAGCACTAAGCCTGCAACTAACTGCAAGCAATGGCACTTTAAGCCAGAACACAGAACTCTTGTAACTCAATCCTGCAGGCAGACTCTTCATGGATCCCCACAGTCAGGAGCACATCTTCATGATAGCAGATGTGTTGACAAGACAAATCATGGATCAGACAAGATCTGTTAACTGAATCCACTAAACCACACAAAGCCACAGTATTGCACACTAACACCAACAGCTGCCTTGGAAACAGGATGCTCTGTCTCAGCTCACACAGTATCTTTCAAAGGGGTTCTTTCCACCTTCAGCCTTCCCAAAGGTACTGTTAAAGGTCAGACAAGACGGGCCCGCAGGATGTTCCAATAGACTCAGATTAAGGTCGGCAACACTGGTACCCACTAGATTGGCCTCTGGTAAAGAAGGCCCATGGCCCAGATGTACCTCCTCATCTGTTATCTCAGAAGGGCCCACCTCATCTGCCCTGCTCCAAGCTACACTCTCTTCATCTCACAGCTTCATCTATTCTGTCGATATTGAGATCTAACGAAAAGCGGAGCTTCAACTAAGTAGCAGCAAGTACTTAAATGTGATCAGGGAAGCTAGAAGACCCAGGTAACCTAGAAAAAGTAAATTGAAGAGAACTATATGGAAGATTTTCAAGTATTTCAGTAGCAAGTATTTGGAGATTTCTGAGCCTAATTTGAGTGTAGGCTTGTCAATTTCTTGAGCTTAATTTGGACAAAGGTTTGTCCATCTCTTCCATAAGATTCATGCTGCAGCAATTTTGCTTCACTATGATTTCATTTCACCTTCCTTTTAAAGCATCCTTTGTTTGGTTTGTTTCTTAAGAGGGCAAAGATATCAAACCCCGACTTGGGAGCTCCTACTCCTGCTGGGGATCTCAATTTTGTGTTGGAAAAACTTGCTCTACTACTTTTGAATTGGAGCTACTACTTGAATTGACTGCTTTGTCATGGAAGACTGCTTTTCTGTTGGGGTGTACTTCTTGCTTTTCTGTTGGCAGTTGCTTCTGCAAGAGGCAGTCATGGTGATTTAGGATTTTCCATAAGGATAGGGTATCGTTATGATAGGGGTATTCTTTTCTGCCAATCCTTCTTCAGGTAAAAGGTTAATTTAAAAGTATCATTTGCCCTCACTATTTTGTTGATCCTCAGAATTTTGCTGATCCTCAGAATAAACTTTAGATGCATTTGCAACATTCATTTTATTATTTAAGCAGGACTAAGGATTTTTAAGCAGGTCAGCAGTTGTTTGTTTTTTTTGTTTGTTGAGTTCTATAAGGGCAAGCCTGTGTCAAAACAAACTATTACAAACTGGGTCTATTTTTTTTATTGTTGCATTTTATTTGGTTATTCCTTGTTATTCCAGCTGGGATTGGGGGGGATTCACTCCACTAGCACTACATTCAACTTCAGCATTTCTAAGGCAACAGCAATATGGATATTCTGGAAGCATTGGATTGGAGTTCAGTGCATTCTTTTCACAGAGCATTATCATTCTCCTATCTACTCTAAGTCTAGGGCTGACAGTTTTACAGCTGTTTTACAGGCATGTTGTCAGCTCTACTACTTTCAGCTTTTGCAGCCCTCCTAATTACTTCTGCTTCTTTCTGCCAGCTGGTCAGCACACAGCGAAGAATGAAGGACAAGAACATATAGTACAGTTTTGTACCTACCATAAATGATGATATTAGAGGATTCCAATGCTATCCACCCTCCCTCCCTCCTTCCCCCTCCTATTTGGGGGTGTTGGTGGTTGTGTAGGTGAGTTTATGGCGTTATAATTTTTGTATATATGGTTGCATATATTTTACATTTTTTTTTGCAGGTTTTTGGGACTTTCTCTTCTGTCTTCTGACATCTGGGCAAGAAAGACTGAGGATGACGCGTCACAAGCGGCATTGTCTGGACGACGTGACGCGTCAGTCCCATGCGACCTGACCGACGTCCTTCTCTCTATACTTAGGGCCGACGGGACGAGGGACGCCGGACCATACCCAGTCACTGCAGCAAGAATCCCCTCGAACATACACATTTGGTGGTAGGTACAAAACTGTACTTTGCCGGTACTCAATGAGGCGCTTTCGCAGCCCCTGATACCCGCTACTTCTGACTCGCAGGCCTCTACTGAGACCCATCCAGAGTCCGGTATGCAGCGAGATGCTTCAACTGTGGAACCTGTGGATGTTTATAGGAAGCTGATTCATAGGTTAGTACTAGGTTAACTGCCCTTATGGGCCATTTTAAGCCTAGCCAATTACCCCATGTCAGAATCAAACCCCTGTACCTTGTGTTTCTAAGGAAAGCACCTTAACCATTATGCCTGTGTCTACCTTGGATGGGTCCGGAGCCGCTGTGCATGCACTGGCTTCTGAGGGTGTATTCAGGCCTACAGACTTGCATATTAAACCAATGCCTCCATCTTCTTTAAGGCCTAAACCTCGAACCTTGCCTGGAAAACTGATGCCCAGGCCGCATTCTCAGGACTCTGTGCCTAAAAAAACAAATAAGAATGGCTGAAGACCTTATAACTTTAATCAGGGGAAGTCAACTTTCCTCTTCTAAGAAACCTAGGACTGAATTTGTGTATGAATCTTTTGACCAGGATTCTGATTCTTCTGATAATCTGGATTTACCCGTATCTATTTGAGGATTCTGATGCAGAGGACTCTATTTCCTCTGCTTCTCATCAAGAGGATTTCTCTTTTGGTGAAACCTTGCACACACTAAGGGAGCATTTCCACTGGGAAAGCCAGGATTTCTCTGATTCTAAAAAGAGGCTTAGGGACTTCTTACTCCTGCCTCAACATAGGCCTTTAGCTATACCTCCTGTACTAGACATTGTAGATGATGCCTTTTCGGAATCTAGTTTGGCCCCTGATTCTTTGCCTCCTGCTCCCAGAAAACCTGATGGATATTACAGGGTTCCTGATTCTCACAAGTTCCTTTTTAAAAAAAATCCTATTGTGGATCCAGAGACTATTTCACAGGGACCCAAGGGCATTAAGGCTTCTACTGCCAAAAATCCTACCCCTTCTGATAGAGGTTCCAGGGTGCTGGATAGATGTGGTAAGAAGGTTTACAACTTCTGCAACTTTGTCCAGTAAGGCCTTAAACTGTCAGTTTCATATGTTAAAGTATCAACAACATGTCATTGGATTGCTTAAACAGAAAATGATGTTGATCCCTGACTGTGCTGAAAATAAGGATTTACAGGATTTGATGCATTCTGCTGAACAGGTTGGAAAACATACTTTGCAGTGTGGGTTTGATTCACTAGAGGCATCTTGCAGTGCTGCTGTAACTGGGTCTGTACTTAGAAGGCATGCTTGGCTTAAGGAGCAATCCTTGCCAGATCATGTAAAAGCGAAATTACTGGATGCTTCCTTAAACCAGGGCCGTCTGTTTGGCAACTAGGCAGAAGTTGTTCTTAAGAAGATGGAGGAAAAAGCTAAATCTATGCAAACTGTTAAAAATTTTTTTTTACAAGTACAACCTCCAAGGTTTAGTAGGCATTGACCATCCAAGAATTGGTCCTTTCGTGCCTCTTCCAGACCTTCTCAGTCCAAGCTCAGACCCAGAAGAGCTCCCAGGCTTCAGTCCCAGGGTATGCACAGGACTAAGCAGTGGGGGGCCACCACTTCCAAATATGGGAGTAATAAAACTCCCCCCTATGGCAAACTGTCTCGATGACTTCTTTTTAAAACTTCCAAGCACTTCTCAACTGACTGCCCCTTTGGGGGGAAAGATTGCTCTTCATGCAAAGAACTGGGAACTCATTACCCAGGACAAATGGGTTTTAAATGTAGTGTCCCAGGGATACAGATTTCACTTTCACATGTTACCAGCACCAAGCGGGTGGCCAGATCTACCCCCAAATCAGTGGGCAGGGCAAAAGCCCAAAAGCAAGTACTTTCTGTCTTAAGCATGGGGGCTATTCAGTTGGTACCAGAAGAGGAAAAGGGGCAAGGTTTCTACTCAAGACTTTTCCTGGTACCCAGAAAAGGCAATTCCTGGCGTCCTGTCCTGGACCTGTCTACTCTAAACACCTTTTTAGTGATTCCACAATTCAAGATGCCGACTCTTCACCAGTTGCTCCCTATGCTAGGCAAGGACGCCTGGTTGGCAACACTAGATTTAAAGGAAGCATACCTGCACATCCCAATCAGGGAATCTTGCAGAAGATACCTATGCTTCAAAGCAGGCTACATGCACTAGCAGATGTCCTTCAAGGATGCATCTGCAGTCCTTACAAATGGGTTGTCCTGTCGTCAGGCAGCCCTTCGGTCGGCCGGATTCCAAAGTCTGGGTCTGGCCTCGGCTGGTGTCGCACTTCACCCGACGTCATAGCTGCAGTTATTCGGGTATAAAGGCATCAGCCGACGCCATTTTCCTCCGTCTTTCTTGCCGCGTGGCCAAGCAGAAGCTGTTCGCAAGTGCCGGTCGGTCAGAACCAGAGATTACTACTACCGAATACGCCTACTACCAAGACTTCTAAAAGCTAAGTACCCCGTTGGGGACTCTTTCTTGCCTCAGCCGATGTCAGAAAAAGTGAATAACTGTTTAACTTGTGGGAAACAAATACCTCATAAAGATTTCCACTCTTACTGCTTACCTTGTTTAGGCCCAGACCACGACGTAGCAGCTTGTCTAGCCTGTGCTTCTTTTAACCGACGGACGCTTAGACGTCGGTCGGAATTTGCTGAGGAGTTTTTCGGCTCGATTTTGCTTACATTATGCCGCCGGATCCTCCGACCACGCAAATATCTAAAAGCACAAGGAAAAGGACCGACACTCGGTCCACGGTTTCGGCGAAACCGCGTTAAGCCAACCATGAGTGTCTAGGTTTCGGCTGAAACAGAGCAAGCGGTTCTTCCTTCAGCCGAAAACTTACCTCCTACCGAGGCCTCTTCCAACCTGGTGGAATCAGCTTCTGAAATCACTCCTGCTCTTACAGTTTCTCAGGAATTATCTGACACTATCCCCTTGGATATTTCTACCCCTGCACGTGGAGCTGCTAGGCCACCTGCATCCATGTCCATTAAGGCCTTTGCCAGGGCCAAAGCAGCTAAAACTACTAAATCTGTGCCTGCTAAGATCCCCTCTCACAGGCCTAGCTCTAGTTCACAAATGCTTAGTTTAGCAGAGGACCTCATTTCTTTAATCCGGGGATCCCAACCTCAACCTGACAGGGCCTCTCACCCACCTCCAGAGAAGAGGCCTAGAGCAGAGCCCCCTGAGCCTGTTTCAACAGATGATTCCCAACACAAACCCTCCAGAGGCTCCTTTCTCCCCTTATGAAGACTCTGATGCTGAAGAGTCCATTCCTTCTGCCTCTCCGCCTGAGGAATTTTCCTTTGGGGAAACCTTGCATGCTATGAGGGAACAATTTCAGTGGCAGGGCCAGGATTTTTCAGACTCCAGAAAAAGGCTTAGAACCTTTCTGCATTTACCACAACATAGGCCTTTAGCCATACCTCCAGTTCTTTCTGTTGTAGATGATGCATTTACTGATGCTTGTACTGCTCCTGATTCTCTACCTCCGGCCCCTGCTAAGCCCGATAGGTACTACAGGGTCCCGGACACGCATTACCATTTGTATAAGGCTCCCTTTGCAGATCCCGAGACTGTCTCCCAGGGCCCTAAGGCTGTAGCAGCTACCTCTGCCAAAAACCCCCTCCCCTCTGAAAGGGAATCCAGGTCCTTAGAGAGATGGGGTAAAAAAGTTTACACTTCTGCTACTCTTTCAGCTAGGGACTTGAACTGTCAATTCCACATGATCCAGTATCAAGAATTTATGCTAGATCAGTTAACCAAAAAACTGTCCTCGGATGAACCATTAGACAAAAAATCTGTTCAGGAAATGGTACATAACATTCAGCAAGTCAGTAACCATTCCTTAAAATGCGGCTATGGTGCACTGGAGGCTTCCTTTAGATCAGCCATGACTGGCACAGTTATCAGAAGGCACGCGTGGTTAAAAGAGCAGGCCTTACCAGACCATGTCAAATCAAAACTACTAGATGCTCCCATGGACAAGATCAATTTGTTTGGCTCTCCTGCACAACAGGTGCTGAAGAAGATGGAAGAGAAGGCAAAATCTGTCCAAACAGTGAAAGATTTCTTACAGGTCCAACCTCCAAGGTTTAGCAGGAATTGGCCCTCCAAGAATTGGTCCTTTCCAGACTCCTCCAGAGCTCTGAGAGGCAGGAATAGGTGTTCAAGAGGCAGAAGCCAATCCAGGGGTGCCTACAGGGGACGCCAGTGGCAGGGTAACAACCAGCGAGGTGCAGCCACAGACACAGCCACCACCACTACTACAGGACAATCACAGTGACTTGGCTCTAGCACCGCCTACCAGGGAACAACTAGAAGCACCCTTGGGCGGAAAGCTAGCTTTATTTTCAGTAAACTGGCATTACATCACAAGAGACAAGTGGATTTTGCAGACAATAGACCAGGGTTACAGGTTTCACTTCCATACTCTACCAGGGAAGAGAGGAATGCCAAACCTACCTCCAAATCAAAAGGCAGAAGCTCTAAAACAAATAACTCAATTATTAAGGATGAGAGCTGTGGAAAAGGTACCATCTATGGAGCAAGGACAGGGATTTTACTCCAGGCTCTTCCTGGTACCAAGAAAAGAAAGCAAATGGAGGCCTATTCTCGACCTGTCCGCTTTAAACACATTCCTCATTGTTCCAAAATTCAAAATGCTGACCCTACAGCAGCTTCTTCCCATGCTGGGCAAGGAGTCTTGGCTGGTAACTCTAGATCTCAAGGAGGCATACCTGCACGTCCCCATACGACCAAATTGCAGAAGATACCTCAGATTTCTTGCAGGATCAGAGCATTATCAATTCTCAGCATTGCCCTTTGGCTTATCTACTGCGCCCAGAGTGTTCACGAAATGCCTGGCATCAGTAATTGCTCATTGCAGGCTTCAGGGAATCCAAATCTACCCTTACCTGGACGACTGCCTGATACAAGCGGACAACAAAAACAAGCTAGCAGAAGACTTGAAAAGGGTCATTTACCTACTACAAGCTCTGGGATACACAGTCAATATAAAAAAGTCAAGACTGATACCATCCCAAAGAATAACCTTTTTGGGTGCAGAGCTAGACACAACGAAACAAATGGCATTCCTAACAGTAGAAAAACAGGAGCAACTCCCTCTCTACTTCTTGGCATTAACAAAGCAGAATCATCTAACAGCAAGAAAAGTCCTGCAAGCCTTGGGTTTCATGGCATCCTGCATAATATTGGTTCCACATGCCAGACTGCATATGAGAAAGTTACAGTGGTACCTAAGGAATTTATGGTCTCAGCACAAGCACAGCCTAGAAACCCAAATTCCAATAATTCCATGCCTGAAGCAAGAATTCCAATGGTGGGCTCAGGCCTGTCAAACAAACAAAGTTGCCTTTCCACAACACTCAACCAAGCCAAACCATCATAACGGACGCCTCAGACCTCGGTTGGGGGGCCCACATGCTGGACAAGTGCATTCAAGGTTTATGGTCTCAAGACAAGCTGCACTTGCACATAAATCAAAAGGAAATGCTGGCAGTAAAACTGGCAATTCAGGCATTCAGACCATTTCTTCAACAAGGTCAACTGTTGATAAGGACAGACAACACCACGGTTATGTGGTACATCAACAAACAGGGATGCCTGTTGGCAATGGACCTCTGGAATGTGGCCCTGAGCTACAACATTCAGTTACAAGCAATTTTTGTACCAGGAAAAGAAAACATTCTAGCAGACATACTAAGCAGAACTACCACAGATGCCCACGAATGGATGCTGCATCCGGACATCTTCAAGACAATTACAAGAAAATGGGGGCTCCCACAAATAGACTTGTTTGTATCCCCACGCAATCACCAACTAAAGAAATTCTGCACAAGGACGTACCACCCACTTGCTTGGAAGGTGGACTCCCTATCTTTCAGCAAACCTGACAGCATATGCATTCCCACCACTTCCTTTGATGCACAAGGTGCTATTGAAGATCAAAGAGGACCGCCCAAGGATCATTCTGATAGCTCCAGACTGGCCAAGACATCATTGGTACCCATTACTTAGGAGCATGTCTCGGGAACAAATATGGCCTCTACCCCTTGTTCCCTTGCTGTTAACACAGAACAACTACAACACCCTGCATCCAAACCTGAAAACACTGCAGCTGACTGCCTGGAACATTGCATAAGAACAAATAACCCAAACTTATCCCAAAGGGTTAAAGACATTATCTTGGAGGCTCGCAGACCCTCAACAAGAAAAAATTATTCAGCAAAATGGAAAAGATATTTCATTTGGAGTACTGCAAAAGGAGAAAATGTGTCACTGGTAAACATAGCCAACATCCTGGAATACTTGGCAGAGCTCTTCCACAAAGGCCTGTCCTATTCTTCCATCAAGATTCATGCATCAGCTATTTCAGCAGAATATGACTTGGATCCTCCAGTCTTCTCACATCCTCTGCTCAGGCAGTTTCTGAGAGGAATTAAAAATGTAAAGCCACCTAGGAAGCCACCATTGCCAGCATGGGACTTGAACTTTGTGCTAGAAAAATTGACACTTCCTCCTTTCGAACCAGCAGCAACAGCAGAATTACAATACTTATCATGGAAAACTGCTTTCCTGTTGGCAATCACTTCAGCAAGAAGGGTATCTGAGCTACAAGCACTACTGGCAGTACAGCCCTTCCTGATCTTCCATCAAGATAGAGTATCCATGAGAACTAATCCTACTTTTATGCCTAAGGTGGTCTCAAGAGTATCTTTGAATCAGGCTATCCACCTACCTACATTCTTCCCCAACCCACAGAACAGGGGAGAAAGACTGTTGCATACCTTGGATGTGCATAGACAATTACGCTTCTACCTGGACAGGACCAAGGGCAATAGGAAAACTGACCAGCTACTGGTAGCATATGCAACAGGAATGGAAGGAAAAGCAATTTCAAAACAGACAATCTCTAAGTGGATAGGAAATTGCATTAGATTTTGTTACTCCTACCATGGAAAGAAAACTCCAGAAAACATCAGGCCTCACTCTACAAGGGCTACAGCCACTACCACAGCTTTTCTGCGAGGAGTGGCTACCAAAGACATTTTAGAGGCTGCTACTTGGAGCTCCGTGCATACATTTGCCAAGCATTATAATTTACCTTTATACTCCAGATCCCGAGCAGGTTTTGCCACTGCTGTTTTGCAAGGGATCTTAACTACACCATAATTTCATTTCTCCTCCTCCCCCAGTTTGGCTATGGTATTCTACCCATTTGTAAGGACTGCACATGCATCCTTGAAAGACATAGTACAGTTTTGTACCTACCATAAATGTAGATGTCCGATAGGAATGCATCTGCAGTCAGGATTACCCACCCTCCTTCCCCTCTGTGGTACTCCTAGGGTATTTGCCCATCTTGTAGCTAGCTGGGGGAATCTATTATGGTGTATTTGTTTGTATATATGTACATACATGCTTATTTTTTGTTTGCTTTCTACTATTTGGAATCATTTGCATTTATCCAAATTTAGCCTTCCTAGAGGGCATCTGGCATCTGGGGCAAGAAACACTGAGGAAAATGGCGTCGGCTGATGCCTTTATACCCGAATAACTGCAGCTATGACGTCGGGTGAAGTGCGACACCAGCCGAGGCCAGACCCAGACTTTGGAATCCGGCCGACCGAAGGGCTGTCTGATGACAGGACAACCCATTTGTAAGGACTGCAGATGCATTCCTATCGGACATCTACATTTATGGTAGGTACAAAACTGTACTTTCTCTGCACTGCCCTTTGGCTTATCTACTGCGCCCAGGTTATTCACAAAGTGCCCAGCTCCAGTCATTGCATTTTGCAGGCAAAGAAATATTCAGATATACCCATACCTGGACGATTGTCTAATTTAGGCAGAAAACCAGGACATACATTTGAATCATCTGGCCTTTGTACAACAGGTGCTAACTTGTCTGGGGTACACCATAAACAAAAAGAAATCACACCTGGTACCCTGTCAACAAATTATATTCCTGGGAGCAAGCTTGAATACAACTTCCCAGATAGCTTTCCTCACGCCAGAGAAACAAATTAATTTGACAACCTACTTCAAACAAGTGGTCACAAAACCCCTGCTGTCTGCAAGGCAAATACTACAAGCCTTGTGGTTCATTACCTCCTGCATTCTTCTAATTCCATATGCGAGACTGCATATGAGGAAACTACAATGATATCTAAAAAGCCTATGGTGTCAACGTTCTCAGGATCTAGAAGCAATGATTCCTATTATACCTTGCCTACGCCTAGAGTTCCTTTGGTGGGCAGAGGCCTGCCACGAAAACAAGGGACTACCATTCACACTACCCCCTGCCGCCCAAACCCCAACAGACACATCAGACTATGCATGGGAGGCTCACCTGGCAGGAAAGTGCTTTCTGGGCAAATGGAACCCAAGTCAAATGCACCTACATATCAATCAAAAAGAAATGTTAGCTGTACAGAATGCTCTGACAGCCTTCAAGGACCACATTCTTCCAGGACAATTAATGGTAAAGACTGACAGCACCACTGTTATGTGGTACATAAGCAGGGGGGTACACATTCTTACCCCCTCCTCAGAGTAGCCATGGCACTGTGGAACACAGCCCTGAGCTACCAAGTGCATCTACAAGCTCAATTCCTGCCAGGAAAACTAAATACACTGGGAGATGAACTAAGCAGAAACCTCATGGACCCAGACGAGTGGAAACTGGAAACAAGGATTTTCAACATGCTGACAAACACTTGGGGGAACCCAGATATAGACCTGTTTGCCTCCCCCTAAAACTATCAATTGGACAAATTTTGCACAAGGACTCCCCACAAACAAGCTTGGAAAGTGGATGCTCTGTCCTTCAGCTGGAAAAACCTATCAGTTTTTGCCTTTCCTCCTCTGCCTCTGCTCTCCAAAGTACTACTAAAGATCAAACAAGACAAACCAAGGACGATGTTGATTGCACCAGACAGGCCATGCCAACACTGGTGTACCCCCTCTTGCGCTGTGCATTACCATTGACCCCATGGTACCTGCCTCAGACTGCTACCCTATTGTCTGAGTAGGAGAACTAGATTTTACACCCTCAGCTTCAAATACTGAACCTAGCAGCCTGGCTAATTACCTAATCTCTCCTTTACCATCCCTAAGTAAACCAGTGATGGATATCATTTTAGAGGCAAAGAGGCCTAGTACTAGAAAATCTTATGCTGAAAAATGGAAAAGATTCTGTGCCTGGAACCGGTCTCAAGGGATGAGCACAGCAGTGCCCAGTTTACCTCAGATTTTACATTACTTAACTGAGATGCTTCACAAGGGCCTGTCTTTCTCTTCCATCAAAATTCGCGCCTCAGCCATTTCAGCTCATTATAACACAGAACCTCCTCTCTTCTCTCATCCACTGCTCAAGCAGTTCCTCAGAGGGGCCAAAAATTTACGACCACCCAGGAGAGCTCCAACTCCAGCCTGGGACCTTAACTTTGTATTGGAGAAACTCACTCTTCCTCTTTTCGAGCCAGCTGCTACTGCAGACTTAAAATTCCTTTCTTGGAAAACAGCTATCCTTTTAGCAATGACTTCAGCAAGAAGAGTATCTGAATTACAGGCCCTCATGGCAGTGGAGCCTTTCATCATCTTTCATGCGGACAGGGTGTCCCTCAAGACCAAGCCCTCTTTCTTGCCCAGGGTGGTATCCAGTGTGGCCCTTAATCAGTCCATTCATTTGCCAACCTTCTTTCCTAATTCACAGAGCAAAGGGGAATGGATACTGACTCCTTAGATGTGCACAGACAACTTAGATTCTACTTGGACAGGACTAAACCTCAAAGGAAATCTGACTAACTGCTGGTGGCATTTGCTGCAGGGGCAGAGGGGAAGGCTATTTCAAAGCAAACCATTTCCTAAAGAATAGGCCATTGCATTCATTTCTGCTACAAGTACCATGGAAAACCTATCCCACAGGGGATCAGATCCCACTCAACCAGGGCTGCATCCACCTCTACAGCCTCTCTCTGAGGCGTCCCTACCAGGGACATCCTAGAAGCTGCTACCTGGATTTCTGTACATACCTTTACCAAGCATTACCATCTGCCAATTTTCTGTAAATCCAGAGCTGGCTTTGCCACTGCAGTCTTGCAGGGCCTTATAGCTGGTCCTAATACTATCTGAATTCCTCCTCCCACCCTTAGCTTTGGGAATCTACCCAAATGTGATGACTGCAACAGTGAAACACGACAAACATAGTACAGTTGTGTACACTTACCATAAATGTAGATGTTCGAGTGTATTCACTGTTGCAGTCCTGGTTACCCTCCCTCCAGCCCCCTTACTTTTTTTGGCTGTACCTCTACTCTCCTTTACTATGCCCAAAAGCTTTTTGGTGTATTTGCTTTTTTGTTGGAGGTATAACCTTGTATATTTATAGATTTAATTGCTTCCCATTGTGGGGGGGGCACCTGACATCTGGGGAAGAAAAACTGATGTAATTATGTCGGCTGCATGTTTTATACCCCTGACGACCTGACGTCATGGAAGAGGGGACAGCAACCGACACAGGACCCAAGAATTTGCTAATCAGGCCCAATTGAGGGCTACTGCAAGCAGATAACCCATATGTGATGACTGCAATAGTGAATACACTCGAGCATCTGCATTTATGGTAAGTGTACACAACTGTACTATCTCTGTACTCCAAAATGGCGTCGGTAAGCCATCCGACTACCGATCTTCCAAAAGAAATAAGGATAAAGACCGAGAGAAACCGCACAGTTTCATAACTGCCGATGACGCTACCGTTAAGCTAGTCGCCAGTCCGCCCGTACTCAGGCACTTTCCCAGCCCCTCATACCTGTTTCTACAGATTTGCAGGCCTCTACTGAGACCCATTCGGAGTCCGGTATGCCGCGAGATGATGCTTCGACTATGGCACCTGCAGATGTCTCTACCTTGGATGCGTCCTCAGCTGCTGTGCAGGCACCGGCTTCTGAGGGTGTATTCAGGCCTACTGATTCTCATATTAAACCAACTACTTAATTTCAAGCCAAAAATACAGAATTTCACAGGCCTAAAGTTCGCACTACGCCTAGGAAACTGACGACCAAAGTGCATTCTCAGGCCCACAGGCCTCAGAAACAAATTATTAGAATGGCTGAAGACCTTATTACCTTAATTAGGGGAAGCCAGCCTTCCCCCTCAGAGACCTAGAACTGATTTTCCTTCCAATTCTTCTGATCAGGAATCTGATATCTCTGATGTTCGTGTTACACTGCTGCAGTCATCACACTTGGGTTATCTGCCGTCTGGCGGTCCCGCAGTCGGCCCGAGTTCCAAAGTCTTGGTCCGGCATCTGTTGCTGTCACTTCTTCCCTGACGTCAGTGCGAAAGGGGTATAAAAGAGGCAGCCGACTCAATTTTCTTCAGTCTTTCTTGCCGCGAGGTGCCCGAAGCAGAAGCAGTTCGCAAGTGCTGGTCGGCCGACTCTTGAGATTTTCAAATCAAATTTCAGACCGAAGTCTTCAATAAAGCTAAGTACCCCGTTGGGGAACCTTTTCTTGCCTCAGTCCAATGTCAGAAAAAGTTAATAATTGCATTTCTTGTGGGAAGCAAATACCTCATAAGGATTTTCCTTCTTATTGTATCCCTTGCCTAAACCCAGACCATGACGTCACAGGTTGCCTGTTTTGTGCTAGGTTTAACAAACGAACTATTAAACGTCTGTTTGATTTCGCCCGACATTATTTTGGTAGAAAATTTAATTATACCATGCCGTCGGAGCAACCGATGACCGGGATGCATAAAAAGCGCAAAGATAAGGACAGGCAACTGAGACCCAAACCAGACACCGAGGCCTCTGCTAGGCCAATCGCCGGTTCTCCGGTTTTCAGTGAGGCGCCTACGCAGCCCCTGACTACCGCTGATTTAGAACCCCAGCCTGCATCCGACTCCCAAGCGGAGATTGCAGGGCCTCCAGACCCTTTATCTTTAGGCCCTTCCGACTCCATGGCTGATGGGGATTCCGGTGCAGTTGAAAGGCCGCCAGTTGCTGAAGGTGTCTTCAGACTGACTACACTTACTAGTAAATCCTTTGCAAAACTGAAAACTCCATTAAAAGTAAGGAAGCCTGTACAGCACTCTCCAGTGCAAGGCCCCATGCCTAAGAAACAGATGCTTAAGATGGCCGAAGACTTAATTACCCTAATCAGGGGTTCCTATCCCCCACCTGACAAAAGGCCTAGACAGGAGGAGGGCTACGCTTCCTCTGACCAGGTTTCCATTACCTCAGATTCTTCTGAGGAACAGGAGTACTCTTTTATCCCTTATGAAGGCTCTGATGCTGAAGAGTCTATTCCTTCAGCATCTCCCCCAGAAGACTACTCTTTTGGGGAAACTTTACATACCATGAGGGAACATTTCCACTGGGAAGGTCAGGATTACTCTGATTCTAAGAAAAAGCTCTGAGAGTTTGTCTTACTACCCCTGCACAGACCCCTTGCTATTCCATCTGTTAGACATTGTGGATGATGTTTATTCAGAATCTAGCCTTAACCCAGATTCATTACCTCCTGCACCAGCCAAACCAGACAGATACTACAGAGTCCCTGACTCTCACAAATTCCTATATAAAAGCCCTGTTGCTGACCCAGAAACCATTTCCCAGGGTCCCAAAGGCGTTAAGGCCTCTATTGCTAAAAATCCTGTACCATCTGAAAGGGATTCTAGAGCACTAGACAGATGGGGAAAGAAAGTATATATACCTCAGCTACTCTAGCTATGAGGGCCTTAAATTGCCAGTTTCACATGCTGAAATATCAACAATATTTGATGTCTTAATTAAAACAAAAAATGAGCACTCATACAGAGCAGCCTGATTACAAGGAAATGCAAGATTTGTTGCATGCAGCAGAACAAGTGGGAAAATATACTTTGCAATGTGGATTTGATTCATTGGAAGCTTCTTGCAGCGCAAGCTGTAACATGGTCTGTCATTCGTAGACATGCTTGGTTAAACGAACAAACTTTACCTGATCATGTTAAAGCAAAGTTATTGGATGCACCCTTACAGCAGGATGTTTTATTTGGTGTGAAAGCAGAAGAGGTTTTAAAGAAAATGGAGGATAAGGCAAAATCTATGCAGACAGTCAAGGATTTTTTACAGGTTCAACCTCCCTTGTTTCAGCAGAAATTGGCCAACCAAAAACTAGTCCTTTCCAACTTCTGACAGACCTCAGAGGGGCAAATACAGATGTCCAAGAGGCAGAGGTCAGCCACAAGGCTCTTACAAGCCACGACAATGGGGTGCCACAACCCAGAAAGGAGGAGAAGACAGGTCTCAAACTATCAGAAGACCATCATAATGACTTACCCCTCAGACTGCCAAGTAAATCACTCTTGGCAGCTCCCTTGGGAGGAAAACTTGCACTTTTTGCAGACAATTGGCACATCACAAAAGACAAATGGGTCCTAAATATTGTAACTCAAGTATACAGGTTCCACTTTCACACTTTACCAAGGATAAAAGGAATGCCAAACCTGCCATCAAATCAACGGGCAGAGGCTCAAAAACAAATTACAGCACTCATGGATATGAGAGCCATTCAACAGGTTCCTACACAGGAGCAAGGACAAGGATTTTACTCAAGACTCTTTCTGGTTCCCCGAAAGGACAAAGCCTGGAGACCCATTCTGGACCTTTCAATTCTAAACACATACCTGGAAGTACCCAAATTCAAGATGCTCACACTACAGCAACTTTTCCCATGCTGGGCAAAAAGGCTTGGCTAGTAACATTGGACCTCAAGGAGGCATACCTGCATGTCCCTGTCAGACAAAATTGCAGAAGATGCCTCCGATTTATAGCAGGTACAACTCATTACCAATTATCTGCACTGCCCTTTGGCTTATCTACTGTGCCCAGGGTCTTCACAAAATGCCTGGCACCAGTAATTGCATACTGCAGACAAAGAGGAATCCAAATATATCCATACCTGGATGACTGCGTTATTCAAGCAGACAGCAAGGACATTCTTTTAAAACATCTGGTGTTTGTAAAAAAACCTACTAAGTTGCCTAGGGTACACAGTAAACGAAAAGAAGTCAAAACTAGTGCCCTCACAAGACATAATATTCCTGGGTGCCAGCTTAAATACAACGGCCCAGATGGCTTATCTCACACCAGACAAGCAAGGACAACTGACTCAATACTTCAAAATGATGGCAACAAAGACCCAACTCCCTGCAAGAAAAATTCTGCAGGCCTTGGGATTCATGGCATCTTGCATACTACTAATACCATATGCCAAACTGCATATGAGGAAATTACAGTGGTACCTGAAAAGCGTATGGACTCAACACAGCCACAGCTTGGAAACAATAATACCACTAATTCCCTGCCTTCAACATGAGTTTCTATGGTGGGCTCAGGCATGTGACCTCAACAAGGGTCAGCCTTTCACCTTGCCCACAGCCAGGCAAACAGTGACAACAGATGCATCGGATTACGCCTGGGGAGCACACATGGCAGGACAGTGTATTCAGAGCAAATGGTCTGCAGATCAAATGCATCTCCACATCGATCAAAAAGAGATGCTAGCTGTACAAAATGCCCTAACAGCTTTCAAGGACCTCCTCCATCCAGGACAACTTTTAATAAAGACGGACAACACCACAGTGATGTGGTACATAAACAAACAAGGGGGCACACATTTCTACCCCCTATGCAGGCAAGCAATGACCTTGTGGAGCACAGCACTGACCTACCAAGTTCAACTACAAGCACAATTCCTGCCAGGAAAGAAAAATACATTGGCAGACAAACTAAGCAGAAATATCATGGATCCTCACGAGTGGAAACTAGACCCACAAGTATTCACAATGATGACTCAAAAATGGGGGAGCCCAGACATAGATCTGTTTGCCTCCCCCGAAAACTACCAACTGCGAAAGTTTTGCACAAGGACATACCACACTCTAGCTTGGAAAGTGGACGCCCTCTCATTCAGTTGGAAAACACTAAGCGTATGCCTTTCCTCCACTGCCTCTTCTGGCAAAGGTGCTGCTAAAAGCCAGATTAGAGAGGCCACAAATGATACTCATTGCTCCAGACTGGCCACGCCAACACTGGTATCCAATATTAAGGAACATGACTCAAGGCCCACCATGGATTTTACCTCAAATTCCTCACCTGCTGACTCAGCAAAACAATCAGATTCTACACAGCCAGCTCAAGACTTTAAATCTGGCTGCATGGCAGGTTATCTAAATAACCAGTCAACACTTCTCTCTACAGCTGTTATGGATGTCATTCTGGAGACCAGGAGACCCAGCACCAGGAAAACCTACTCAGACAAATGGAAAAGATTCTACGCCTGGAACCAGGCTAAAGGCAAAAATCCTCTTGTCCCAAATATTCCTCAGATTCTGCAATATTTAACTGAGATGTTGCACAAAGGCCTTTGCTTTTCATCTATAAAAATCCACACTTCAGCTATTTCAGCTCATTGCAACACGGATCCTCCTATTTTTTCACATCCATTATTAAGACAGTACCTCAGAGGGGCTAAGAACATAAGACCGTCCCAAAGAGCACAAACACCAACTTGAGACCTCAATTTTGTTCTGGAAAAACTTACACTACACCCTTCGAGCCAGCTTTTTCAGCTCATTTACAATTTTTATCATGGAAAACTGCCCTGCTGCTAGCAATAACTTCAGCACGAAGAGTCTCAGAGCTACAGGCCCTAATGGCAGTAGAGCCTTTCATAATTTTTCATCAAGACAGAGTCTCTTTACGAACTAACCCTTCCGTTATGCCAAAGGTAGTATCCAGTGTGGCTCTAAACTAAACCATTAATTTACCCACCTTTTATCCAAACCCCCAGAATAAAGGGGAAAGGCTCCTACACTCTGGACATTCACAGGCAATTACGTTTCTACTTGGATAAACAAAGGTTTTCAGAAAATCTGATCAGCTCTTTGTATCCTATGCTGCAGGATCTCAAGGAAAGCCAATATCAAAACAGACCATTTCAAAATGGATAGGACATTGTATCCGTTTCTGCAACACACACCATGGGAAACCTGTACCTGGTAACATTAGGCCTTATTCCACCAGGGCTACAGCAACATCAGCAGCCTTCCTCAGCGGGGTAACAACCAAGGATATTTTGGAAGCTGCAACTTGGAGTTCAGTGCACACCATCAAGCACTACCACTTACCTCTATACTCAAATAACAGAGCTGGCTTTGCCACTGCAGTTTTGCAGGGCCTACTAGATTCTCCAAACCTTGTTTTAGTACCAACCGCCCATCCTTAGCTTTGGGATTCAACCCAAGTGTGATGACTGCAGCAGTGTAACACGATGAACATAGTACAGTTTTGTACCTACCATAAATGTAGATGTTCGAGTGTTCACACTGCTGCAGTCCAGGTTACCCTCCCACCTTCCCCTTTTTTTACCTGGGTTTTATCTATAGCTCCCTGTTTATGCAATCTCCAAGATGTATTTCTATATGGTGTATTTGCTTACAGCTGTAACTATTGTTTTCTACTTATGTAATTTACTTAGGATTATGTATTGCCTTCCTGTTTGGGGGCACCTAACATCTGGGGCAAGAAAACTCAACCAGAGCTACATCCACCTCTACAGCCTTTTCTCTGAGGCGTCCCTACCAGGAACATCCTAGAAGCTGCTACCTGGATTTCTGTACATACCTTCACCAAGCATTACCATCTGCCAATTTTCTCTAAATCCAGAGCTGGCTTTGCCACTGCAGTCTTGCAGGGCCTTATAGCTGGTCCTAATGCTATGTAAATTCCTCCTCCCACCCTTAGCTTTGGGAATCTACCCAAATGTGATGACTGCAACAGTGAAACACGAAGAACATAGTACCGTTGTGTACACTTACCATAAATGTAGATGTTAGAGTGTATTCACTGTTGCAGTCCTGGTTACCCTCCCTCCAGCCCTCTTACTTTTTTTGGCTGTACCTCTACTCTCCTTTACTATGCCCAAAAGCTTTTTGGTGTATTTGCTTTTTTGTTGGAGGTATAACCTTGTATATTTATAGATTTAATTGCTTCCCATTGGGGGGGCACCTGACATCTGGGGCAAGAAAACTGATGTAATTACGTTGGCTGCATGTTTTATACCCCTGAAGTCACGGAAGAAGGGACAGCAACCAACACATGACCCAAGACTTTGCTAATCAGGCCCAGCTGAGGGCTACTGCAAGCAGATAACCCAAATGTGATGACTGCAACAGTGAATACACTCGAGCATCTGCATTTATGGTAAGTGTACACAACTGTACTATCTATGTACTTCAAAATGGCGTCGGTAAGCCATCCAACTACCGATCTTCCAAAAAAAATAAGGATAAAGACAGAGAGAAACCGCATAGGTCCATAACTGCCGATGATGCTACCGTTAAGCTAGTCGCCAGTCCGCCCATACTCAGTGAGGCACTTTCCCAGCCCCTCATACCTGCTTCTACAGATTTGCAGGCCTCTACTGAGACCCATTCGGAGTCCGGTATGCCGCGAGATGATGCTTCGACTATGGCACCTGCAGATTTGTCTACCTTGGATGGGTCTAGAGCCGCTGTGCAGGCACCGGCTTCTAAGGGTGTATTCAGGCCTACTGATTTTCATATTAAACCGACTACTTCATTTCAAGCCAAAAATACAGAATTTCACAGGCCTAAAGTTCGCACTAGGTTTAGGAAACCGACCAAAGTGCATTCTCAGGCCCACAGGCCTCAGAAACAAATTATTAGAATGGCTGAAGACCTTATTACCTTAATTAGGGGAAGCCAGTCTTCCCCCTCAGAGACCTAGAACTGATTTTCCTTCCGATTCTTCTGATCAGGAATCTGATATCTCTGTTTCTTCTGACTACAGGGACATACCCTTATCTACCTATGAGGATTCTGATGCAGAGGATTCCATTCCCTCTGCTTCCCCTCCAGATTTTTCTTTTGGTGAAACCCTGCATACCCTTAGGGAGCATTTCTGCTGGGAAAGCCAGGACTATTCCCAGTCCAAAAAGAGACTCAGAGAATTTTTAAATCTGCCTCACCACAGGCCTCTAGCTATCCATCCTGTTCTGGAGATTGTAGATGATGTTTTCTTGGAATCCAGCCTTACCCCGGATACTTTGCCTCCAGCTTCCAGGAAATCTGACGGGTACTATACAGTACCCAACTCTCTCAAATTCCTTCTTAAGAATCCTACTGCAGATCCAGAGACCATTTCCCAAGGACCAAAAGGCATTAAGGCTACTATTGCCAAGAATCCTACCCCTTCTGACAGGGATTCTAGGGCTTTAGACAGATGGGGTAGGAAGGTATACACCTCTGCTACTGTCTATATTAGGGCTTTAAATTGCCAGTTTCATATGTTGAAGTATCAACATTATATTATGGGGCTAATTAAGTAGAAAATGATGTTGATTCCTGAGTGTGCAGAACACAAAGATTTACAAGAGTTAATGCATTCTGCTGACCAAGTTGGGTAACATAATTTGCAGTGTGGTTTTGATGCTTTAGAAGCATCTTGTAGGGTTGCTGTCACTGGGTCTGTTTTTAGAAGGCATGCTTGGCTTAAGGAACAAAGCTTGCCAGATCATGTCAAAGCAAAATTACTGGATGCACCCTTAAACTAAAAGCACATATTTGGCAATAAAGCAGAAGTTGTTCTCAAAAGGATGAAGGAGAAAGCTCAGTCTATGCAAACTGTTAAAGATTTCTGACAAGTACAGCCACCTAGATTCTCAGTAGGCATTGGCCTTTAAAGAACTGTTCCTTTCTAGTCCCTTCCAGGCCTTCTGAATCCAACCCCAGGAGCAGCAGACCCCCCCAAGACTTCAGTCTTAGGTTATACCCAGATTTAAGCAGTGGGGTGCTCCCACATCCAAAACAGGGAGTAGTAAGCCAACCCCCTATGGTAAACTTGCACAATGACTTATCCTTAACTCCCCCAAGCCTTGCACCTTTAGGAGGAAAACTCGCCTGCATGCAAAAAACTGGGAATACATTACCCAAGACAAATGAGGTTTAAACATCGTTTCCCTAAGATACAGATTCCACTTCCACTCACTCCCAACCCTAAGTGGATGGCCAGACCTCCCCCCAAACCAGTGGGCAGAGGCCTAAAAGCAAGTACTTTTTCTCCTCAACATCAAGGCTATTTAACCTGTCCCAGCAGAACAAAGGGGGACGAGGATTTTATTCAAGACTGTTCCTGGTTCCCAGAAAAGAAAACTCCTGGCATCCTATCCTGGATTTATTTATTCTCAACACCTTTCTGGTGGTTCAAATATTCAGAATGCTAACTCTCCAACAGCTGCTTCCTGTGCTAGCCAAGGATGCCTTGCTGGCAACCCTAGACTTAAAAGAGGCTTACCTGCACATCCCCATAAGGGAATCTTGCAGGAAATACCTTCGCTTTAGGGCAGGCTCTATGCACTATCAGTTCTCTGCACTTCCCTTTGGCTTATCTACTGCACCCAGGGTATTCACAAAGTGCCTAGTTCCAGCCATTGCTTTTTGCAGGCAGTGAAGTGTTTCGATTTACCCATACTTGGATGATTGCCTCATTCAGGCATAAAGTCAGGACTTGCTAATACAGCACCTGGCATTTGTAAAGGCACTTCTAACTTCACTGGGGTGCGCCATCAACAAAAAGAAATCACAC